>NC_141691.1:471701945-472012693 GCF_964263255.1 Lissotriton vulgaris
TTTCTCAAAGGCTGTTTGGTGAAAGATTTGCACAGACCGGTCTCCGCTTTTAACGTCCAATGAATACATAATGGCACGCCCTCTGTGGGCTGTTCAGGATGAAGCTGCGCTTGGTATTCTGGAATTTGTAGTCCCGGTTCTATTCAGTGCTCTTAGAATACTGCTGAATTAAAGCCCAGGATGGGCCCCAGCCGGCAGAACTCTTCTCAAGCCTTTGCTTTCTGCCCCACGTAGTAGTGGCCTGTGGATACTGGTCACCGTGGCCTCCCTCGTAGGTGGAGTGGTGCACTCTCTGCGGCAAGGCAGCCGCCTGAAAAATGTATGCTCCTGCTTGTGCCTTCAATTGAGAGTCACTCGAACAAAAAGCACGACCTTCAAGCATAGGTCGATTCGAAGGTATGAAGGAATGCTGCGTGCTGTTCTCTTTCACAGTCTGAACACCAGCTGCCTGACGCGTTTCGAATTTCTTCTTTCTCAAAGGCTGTTTGGTGAAAGATTTGCACAGACCGGTCTCCGCTTTTAACGTCCAATGAATACATAATGGCACGCCCTCTGTGGGCTGTTCAGGATGAAGCTGCGCTTGGTATTCTGGAATTTGTAGTCCCGGTTCTATTCAGTGCTCTTAGAATACTGCTGAATTAAAGCCCAGGATGGGCCCCAGCCGGCAGAACCCTTCTCAAGCCTTTGCTTTCTGCCCCACGTAGTAGTGGCCTGTGGATACTGGTCACCGTGGCCTCCCTCGTAGGTGGAGTGGTGCACTCTCGGCGGCAAGGCAGCCGCCTGAAAAATGTATGCTCCTGCTTGTGCCTTCAATTGAGAGTCACTCGAACAAAAAGCACGACCTTCAAGCACAGGTCGATTCGAAGGTATGAAGGAATGCTGCGTGCTGTTCTCTTTCACAGTCTGAACACCAGCTGCCTGACGCGTTTCGAATTTCTTCTTTCTCAAAGGCTGTTTGGTGAAAGATTTGCACAGACCGGTCTCCGCTTTTAACGTCCAATGAATACATAATGGCACGCATATCCACAGGCCACTACTACGTGGGGCAGAAAGAAGAAATTCGAAACGCGTCAGGCAGCTGGTGTTCAGACTGTGAAAGAGAACAGCACGCAGCATTCCTTCATACCTTCGAATCGACCTATGCTTGAAGGTCGTGCTTTTTGTTCGAGTGACTCTCAATTGAAGGCACAAGCAGGAGCATACATTTTTCAGGCGGCTGCCTTGCCGCCGAGAGTGCACCACTCCACCTACGAGGGAGGCCACGGTGACCAGTATCCACAGGCCACCACTACGTGGGGCAGAAAGCAAAGGCTTGAGAAGGGTTCTGCCGGCTGGGGCCCATCCTGGGCTTTAATTCAGCAGTATTCTAAGAGCACTGAATAGAACCGGGACTACAAATTCCAGAATACCAAGCGCAGCTTCATCCTGAACAGCCCACAGAGGGCGTGCCATTATGTATTCATTGGACGTTAAAAGCGGAGACCGGTCTGTGCAAATCTTTCACCAAACAGCCTTTGAGAAAGAAGAAATTCGAAACGCGTCAGGCAGCTGGTGTTCAGACTGTGAAAGAGAACAGCACGCAGCATTCCTTCATACCTTCGAATCGACCTATGCTTGAAGGTCGTGCTTTTTGTTCGAGTGACTCTCAATTGAAGGCACAAGCAGGAGCATACATTTTTCAGGCGGCTGCCTTGCCGCCGAGAGTGCACCACTCCACCTACGAGGGAGGCCACGGTGACCAGTATCCACAGGCCACTACTACGTGGTGCAGAAAGCAAAGGCTTGAGAAGGGTTCTGCCGGCTGGGGCCCATCCTGGGCTTTAATTCAGCAGTATTCTAAGAGCACTGAATAGAACCGGGACTACAAATTCCAGAATACCAAGCGCAGCTTCATCCTGAACAGCCCACAGAGGGCGTGCCATTATGTATTCATTGGACGTTAAAAGCGGAGACCGGTCTGTGCAAATCTTTCACCAAACAGCCTTTGAGAAAGAAGAAATTCGAAACGCGTCAGGCAGCTGGTGTTCAGACTGTGAAAGAGAACAGCACGCAGCATTCCTTCATACCTTCGAATCGACCTATGCTTGAAGGTCGTGCTTTTTGTTCGAGTGACTCTCAATTGAAGGCACAAGCAGGAGCATACATTTTTCAGGCGGCTGCCTTGCCGCCGAGAGTGCACCACTCCACCTACGAGGGAGGCCACGGTGACCAGTATCCACAGGCCACTACTACGTGGGGCAGAAAGCAAAGGCTTGAGAAGGGTTCTGCCGGCTGGGGCCCATCCTGGGCTTTAATTCAGCAGTATTCTAAGAGCACTGAATAGAACCGGGACTACAAATTCCAGAATACCAAGCGCAGCTTCATCCTGAACAGCCCACAGAGGGCGTGCCATTATGTATTCATTGGACGTTAAAAGCGGAGACCGGTCTGTGCAAATCTTTCACCAAACAGCCTTTGAGAAAGAAGAAATTCGAAACGCGTCAGGCAGCTGGTGTTCAGACTGTGAAAGAGAACAGCACGCAGCATTCCTTCATACCTTCGAATCGACCTATGCTTGAAGGTCGTGCTTTTTGTTCGAGTGACTCTCAATTGAAGGCACAAGCAGGAGCATACATTTTTCAGGCGGCTGCCTTGCCGCCGAGAGTGCACCACTCCACCTACGAGGGAGGCCACGGTGACCAGTATCCACAGGCCACTACTACGTAGGGCAGAAAGCAAAGGCTTGAGAAGGGTTCTGCCGGCTGGGGCCCATCCTGGGCTTTAATTCAGCAGTATTCTAAGAGCACTGAATAGAACCGGGACTACAAATTCCAGAATACCAAGCGCAGCTTCATCCTGAACAGCCCACAGAGGGCGTGCCATTATGTATTCATTGGACGTTAAAAGCGGAGACCGGTCTGTGCAAATCTTTCACCAAACAGCCTTTGAGAAAGAAGAAATTCGAAACGCGTCAGGCAGCTGTTGTTCAGACTGTGAAAGAGAACAGCACGCAGGATTCCTTCATACCTTCGAATCGACCTATGCTTGAAGGTCGTGCTTTTTGTTCGAGTGACTCTCAATTGAAGGCACAAGCAGGAGCATACATTTTTGAGGCGGCTGCCTTGCCGCCGAGAGTGCACCACTCCACCTACGAGGGAGGCCACGGTGACCAGTATTCACAGGCCACTACTACGTGGGGCAGAAAGCAAAGGCTTGAGAAGGGTTCTGCCGGCTGGGGCCCATCCTGGGCTTTAATTCAGCAGTATTCTAAGAGCACTGAATAGAACCGGGACTACAAATTCCAGAATACCAAGCGCAGCTTCATCCTGAACAGCCCACAGAGGGCGTGCCATTATGTATTCATTGGACGTTAAAAGCGGAGACCGATCTGTGCAAATCTTTCACCAAACAGCCTTTGAGAAAGAAGAAATTCGAAACGCGTCAGGCAGCTGGTGTTCAGACTGTGAAAGAGAACAGCACGCAGCATTCCTTCATACCTTCGAATCGACCTATGCTTGAAGGTCGTGCTTTTTGTTCGAGTGACTCTCAATTGAAGGCACAAGCAGGAGCATACATATATATATATATATATATAGAAACACACAGATGGCGTGCTTCTGCCGCTTTCACAGCGGGCATTCGACAGGGTTGCCAAACCTTCAGTATATCGAATTCCTGGTGCAATATTCCTTTTGGAAGAACCAGATATATATATATAAGTATTTTTTTTCTTTAATTTGGAACAGCACCACTCCACCAAAGCGTCTCAACCTCACAGGGTCTTTTTCAAAGTAGGTGAGTCTTTTTTCATTTTCTATTTATACCAGGCGAAAGTGTAGGACAATATTTAGATTTCTTCTTGAGTTTACTGAAAGAGTGTTGGTCAGTTTCTATTGATAGTTCTTGCAGAATATCACTTTCTGTCATATCTTCTTCATTGAGGTTGTACATAAGGTCAAACATATATTTGAGGTCCGGTATTTGTTCAATTGTTAATTCAGTGTTTTTTGGTTGCATCTCTAATGTTGCAGCATTGCCCCCAGTTGGTTTGCTTGCATGATTTTTTGCCAATTTTAGTTTTCCTATGTATCTATACAAAACAATGTTGGTGTCTGTATAATCAAAATGGCTTTCCGGACAGAAGGAAAGTCCTTTATTTAATAGTGATCTTTCATCATCTTTAAGTACATGATTTGAGAGATTGACTATTATATTGTTTCTCCATCATTTGTTATTTCTTCTTCAGATTGTGCAGAGGGTATCATCTCTTTTCGTTTTGAACTTCTGGTTTTTCTTGTACTTTCGAATACATTATATCTCCTCTGCCACATCCTCTGCCTATTTCTCATCCCTTCGCTTTCCCTCTTATCATAGTCTGATCCAGGTACATGAGTCTCATTTCCTCTAAAAAATAATAAAGAACACATTACTAATCAAGTATTACATGAGTTGCTTTTATAAGCCATTCATGTATTGTGCATTCCTGCTTTCAGCTTTTGCTATTAAATTAGCTGAAAGCAGGAATGCACAATACATACGTTAATATTTGAATATGGTACTATACCATATAATATATTATACATATACTCTTAGTAAAAACTATAAACCTGCATAAGTGCAATCTGTAACACACAGACTTTGGCTTTACTATCAGTTGATTTTTGTAAACCTTTATGCTGACAAATATGTAATAACATTTGCAACTTACTTCAATTCCTATAATGCATCATAATGGGTAGATGATGGTGAAAGTATAAATAGAAAATGAAAAAAGACTCATCTACCATGAAAAAGACCCTGCGAGGTCCAAATGCAAATGCTTTGGTGGAGTAGTGCTATTCCAAAATAAAGAAGAATACTCAGGATTAACTGAATGTGGCATATTTGTATGGAAAAAAGTTTTTGGGGCTCTAGGGTTCAGCCCATCACCAGCACCCGCAGTGGAGCATGCTCAGATTCAACCTAATTGTGGATATATATATATTACCTACTGGCGGTCTCCAATAGGTAGTTATAGTTAGGACCTAGTTTCCATAGGAAATCTGCAACATTCTATTGGGAATAACTTTGGCGCCTATTGATGAATCTTCACGAATTTCTCAAAGATGATGGCCCGTTCTGCTCTGTTCCTCCCCTGAAAGTTTTAGGGTGATTCGTGAAGTGGGGGCCTAGAAAAAAGGGGGTTCCCAAAACATGTTATCCCCATGTTATTTTCTATAGGACGATTAGACACGGCTACAGCCCGAACGGCTGAACGGAATTACAAGAAATTTGGCAAAATGGTAGAGTCTGATTCGCAGATCACGCTTTTGGTTAAATGGTGTAAATCCTTCCAGTAGTTCCGGAGACAATCAAAATAGAAAAAATATATCTATAAGAGTGCACCGTGTGTGCGCAAGCGGAATTCTGATTTGCTGTTAGACGTCTGTCAACATTTCAATCGGTCGGAATCAGAAAGTGTTGGCCGCCATTTTGTCTCCGAGGCAGAAGCGAGCCCAAAAAAAAAAGTGAAAAACATGAAAAGGGGGCAGGGTAGAGACCCCCTGACCCCCTAGGTCTTCTGAGGGGGTCCTGGAAGGACTCAAAAGGCCCCCAAATGTTTTTTTTTTTAAATTTAAATTGCGAGGTGCGCGCTTGTTGCGCGCACGGTGCTCACACCCTTGAGCCGCCATTTTGTGTTTCCGAGGTAAAAGAGAGGCACAAACAAAAGTGGATAACTTAAAAAGGGGGCAGGGTAGAGACTTCCTGACCCCTTAGGCCTTCTGAGGGGGTCCCTGAAGGACGCTAAAGACCCCCCATTTTTTTTTTTTTTAAATCGCGAGGTGCGCGCATGGTGCTCGCATCCTTGAGCTGCCATTTTTTGTCTCCGAGGCAGAAGAGAGCCAAAAACTAAAGTGGATACCGTGAAAAGGGGGCAGGGTAGAGATTTCCTGACCCCCTAGGCCTTTTCAGGGGGTCCCTGATGGACCCTGAAGGCCCAAAGAAACATTTTTTTTTTAAATATAGCGAGGTGCGGGCCGGCAAAAAAAGACAAAAAAAATACAGTTAAGTAACACGTTTGAGTGTTTAGATGTCGGTTGGCTCTAAAAAGAGCTGTTGTGTTCATTGGGTGTTTTTTGTACCTACAAGTAAGTACTGATGCAGAGTCTAAAGTTCAAGAGGAAGACTCTGTTCTCCTTATCTGTGAAATGTACACCGTCTCCTCTATAAATGCCTTGCATGTTGTAACGCAAGTTGTTGTGGTATATAGAACCCATGCCATAGTCTCTGAGGAAAGCAGAAACTGATTTATTCACATGTTTCCTTGCTTTCTCAATCTGTGGAAAATATTGGTTGGACCAGTTCCATTTTTGCCTTTGGCATATATTAGAATATACAAAGGCAGTTTGTGGAAAAAGTGACATCAATTAAAAATATTTCCAGACCTACCCCAGTCAAGGTGACTAGGTCATTTCCACCACAGTGCACAATTATGAGGTCAGGGTGTGGGAGCTGCAACAAGGATTTTACCAATGGCATCAATTGGTGACATCTCAATCATCTATGGACAATCCACATAATATCCACATTTGGTAAATCAAGGTTGAGAAAGCATCTATTTGCTGCATACCTTTCACTCCAGAAAATGTAACTGGGTCCCACAATCCACACTCTAAGCATCTTGAAGGGAGAACTGGTTGTACTCAGATGGGCTCTGCAAATGAAATGGCAGTTTGTGGATTAGATTCAGTGCACTTGAAAATAAATAAATGATTGGTGGTTTCTGAAACTTGAACATTCAAAACTAGGGTGCATTCTTCTGTTTTTTGAAAGAAGTAATGCTAATGGTTGAGAAAAATTCATTGAAAGGAACATTGCACAGGATATGCTGGTATATTGTGAGGTCAAACACCCTTGTTGAGTTCATCTGCAACATGTATGATGAACTTTTCACCTGTGTGCTCAGTTAGGTGTTCTGTGGAGTGTTACCAAGATAGCAGGCAGAGAGAGCAGTGTGGAAAGGTTGAATATTATGTGAGTTTGAAAGTGTTGAAATGTAGAACCAATTAAAATGTTAGTTTGGTTTTGAATTCGTGTGGGAAGAAATTTGATTGGTTATCTAAATGATTATGTGTGTGAAATGAGAGGGAAGCCTTGTCATTCTATGATTCTAGTGACTGGTGCAAAATTGAGAGATTCTGCTTAAGAAAATCTGGTGTGTGATTGTCACTGTTCTAAAATTACAAAAGCATTTGTATTGGTGAGTTGTTAATTTGTAAGGGGATGTATGTTGTGCAGTTTAAAATAATAAGAAACATGTGTTCTAATGTGGAAGCAGGAGTTTATTTGTATAAAGTCTGTAGCATTTAGCAATCATTTCAGAAAAATTCTGACAGAATAATTTGCTTGGTTTATGTGTTTGAAAATATGGGAATAAATGTACTCATGAAGTCAGTCAGGCTCTAGGAGATGTACTGTTAGAAAGTGCTATGCAGTATGTCTGTTAGGCCTCTTAATTCCCAAGTAATCTCCATGCTGTGTAAAAGAAACGCTGGGTGTGCTCTATAAATGCCATAGAAATTCTTTCACTAGCATTTAGTAATCATTTCAGAAAAATTTTGGCAGATTAATTTGCTTGGTTGATGTGTTTGAAAATATGGGAATAAATGTACTCATGAAGTCAGTCAGGCTTTAGGAGATGTAGTGTTATAAAGTGCTATGCAGTATGTCTGTCAGGCCTCTTAATTACCAAGTAGTCTCCATGCTGTGTAAAAAAAATGCTGGGTGTGCTCTATAAATGCCATAGAAACTCTTTCACTAGCATTTAGTAATCTTTCCAGAAAAATTCTTACCGAATAATTTGCTTGGTTGATGTGTTTGAAAATATGGGAATACATGTAGTCATGAAGTCAGTCAGGCTTTAGGAGATGTAGGGTTAGAAAGTGCTATGCAGTATGTCAGTCAGGCCTCTTAATTCTCAAGTAGGCTCCTTGCTCTGTAAGAAAAATACTGGGTGTGCTCTATAAATGCCATAGAAAATCTTTCACTAGTATTTAGTAATTATTTCAGAAAAATTCCGACAGAATAATTTGCTTGGTTGATGTGTTTGAAAATATGGAAATACATGTACTCATGAAGTCAGTCAGGCTCTAGGAGATGTACTGTTAGAAAATGCTATACAGTATGTCTGTCAGGCCTCTTAATTCCCAAGTAGTCTCCATGCTGTGTAAAAAAAACGCTGGGTGTGCTCTATAAATGCCATAGAAACTCTTTCACTAGCATTTAGTAATCATTTCAGAAAAATTCTGGCAGAATAATTTGCTTGGTTGATGTGTTTGAAAATATGGGAATACATGTACTCATGAAGTCAGTCAGGCTTTAGGAGATGTAGTGTTAGAAAGTGCTATGCAGTATGTCTGTCAGGCCTCTTAATTCCCAAGTAGTCTCCATGCTGTGTAAAATAAACACTGGGTGTGCTCTATAAATGCCATAGAAACTCTTTCACTAGCATTTAGTAATCACTTCCGAAAAATTCTGACAGAATAATTTGCTTGGTTGATGTGTTTGAAAATATGGGAATACATGTACTCATGAAGTCAGTCAGGCTTTAGGAGATGTAGTGTTAGAAAGTGCTATGCAGTATGTCTGTCAGGCCTCTTAATTCCCAAGTAGTCTCCATGCTGTGTAAAAAAAACACTGGGTGTGCTCTATAAATGCCATAGAAACTCTTTCACTAGCATTTAGTAATCATTTCCGAAAAATTCTGACAGAATAATTTGCTTGGTTGATGTGTTTGAAAATATGGGAATACATGTACTCATGAAGTCAGTCAGGCTATAGGAGATGTAGTGTTGGAAAGTGCTATGCAGTATGTCTGTCAGGCCTCTTAATTCCCAAGTAGTCTCCATGCTGTGTAAAATAAACACTGGGTGTGCTCTATAAATGCCATAGAAACTCTTTCACTAGCATTTAGTAATCATTTCCGAAAAATTCTGACAAAATAATTTGCTTGGTTGATGTGTTTGAAAATATGGGAATACATGTACTCATGAAGTCAGTCATGCTTTAGGAGATCCAGTGTTAGAAAGTGCTATGCAGTATGTCTGTCAGGCATCTTAATTCCGAAGTAGTCTCCATGCTGTGTAAAATAAATGCTGGGTGTGCTCTATAAATGCCATAGAAACTCTTTCACTAGCATTTAGTAATCATTTCAGAAAAATTCTGGCAGAATAATTTGCTTGGTTGATGTGTTTGAAAATATGGGAATACATGTACTCATGAAGTCAGTCAGGCTTTATGAGAAGTAGTGTTAGAAAGTGCTAAGCAGTATGTCTGTCAGTCCTCTTAATTCCCAAGTAGTCTCCATGCTGTGTAAAAAAAACGTTGGGTGTGCTCTATAAATGCCATAGAAACTCTTTCACTAGCATTTAGTAATCATTTCAGAAAAATTCTGACAGAAGAATTTGCTTGGTTGATGTGTTTAACAATATGGAAATACATGTACTCATGAAGTCAGTCAGGCTTTAGGAGATGTAGTGTTAGAAAGTGCTATGCAGTATGTCTGTCAGGCCTCTTAATTCCCAAGTAGTCTCCATGCTGTGTAAACAAAGCGCTGGGTGTGCTCTATAAATGCCATAGAAACTCTCTCACTAGCATTTACTAATCATTTCAGAAAAATTCTGACAGAAGAATTTGCTTGGTTGATGTGTTTAACAATATGGAAATACATGTACTCATGAAGTCAGTCAGGCTTTAGGAGATGTAGTGTTAGAAAGTGCTATGCAGTATGTCTGTCAGGCCTCTTAATTCCCAAGTAGTCTCCATGCTGTGTAAACAAAGCGCTGGGTGTGCTCTATAAATGCCATAGAAACTCTCTCACTAGCATTTACTAATCATTTCAGAAAAATTCTGACAGAAGAATTGGCTTGGTTGATGTGTTTAACAATATGGAAATACATGTACTCATGAAGTCAGTCAGGCTTTAGGAGATGTAGTGTTAGAAAGTGCTATGCAGTATGTCTGTCAGGCCTCTTAATTCCCAAGTAGTCTCCATGCTGTGTAAAAAAACGCTGGGTGTGCTCTATAAATGTCATAGAAACTCTTTCACTAGCATTTAGTAATCATTTCAGAAATATTCTGACAGAATAATTTGCTTGGTTGATGTGTTTGAAAATATGGGAATACATGTACTCATGAAGTCAGTCAGGCTATAGGAGATGTAGTGTTAGAAAGTGCTATGCAGTATGTCTGCCAGGCTCTTAATTCCAAAGTAGTGTCCATGCTGTATACAAAAAACACTGGGTGTGCTCTATAAATGCCATAGAAACTCTCTCACTAGCATTTACTAATCATTTCAGAAAAATTCTGACAGAAGAATTTGCTTGGTTGATGTGTTTAACAATATGGAAATACATGTACTCATAAAGTCAGTCAGGCTTTAGGAGATGTAGTGTTAGAAAGTGCTATGCAGTATGTCTGTCAGGCCTCTTAATTCCCAAGTAGTCTCCATGCTGTGTAAACAAAGCGCTGGGTGTGCTCTATAAATGCCATAGAAACTCTTTCACTAGCATTTGCCCCTACACTCCCTGAACACCACTGCTCTGTCCCAAAACCTAGAACAGCACTCCCAGCAAAACTCTCTTTCACTGCAGTAATCATGTTACTGAATTGCAAGGCACACTGTCATGTGTCTAAGATCACAGTGTGAGTCAGACTTCATTTCATAAAATGGTGGCAGAATAATTTGCTTAGTTGAAGTTTTTTAAATTATGGCAATGCGTGTAGTCATGGAGTGAGTCAGACTTGGGGGAGCTGAAGAAATTGCATACCAAGTCTCTTTTTAGGATGTAGTAATCATGTCAGTAAATTCTAATTTCTGCATTCTCCCTCCCACCTTGAGCCTCTACACTCCCTGAACACCACTGCTCTGTCTTAAAACCTAAAACAGCACTCCCAGCAAGAATCTCTTTCACTGCAGTAATCATTTTACTGAATTGCAAGGTATACTGTCAGGTGTCTAAGATGAATCACTGACAGATTATCGATTTCCAAAAAATCGACCTACTATAACATCGAGTCTCTAATATCGATAGCACTAATATCGACACCCTATACTTAACATGTAAACTACAAAAATATCGAGCAAACTATATCGATGCACAAAAATATCGTCTACAGAAATATCGTTAGCATTATTTTCGATTACCATAATATCGACACTCAATACTACATATACCACACTACAATAATATCGAATACAAAAATTTCGATAGCACTATTTTCGTCAATATCAAAATATCGATAGCTAAATTATACTCCTTTTTTATATATAACACCAATAAATCTATTCTCTAAGTAATACACACATTTCTAATGACTTCACTAATGCATTTTCAAATAATTAAGTAACATTTAGTGCACAATATTGGTTTTTCGCTAACTGACGCAATTTGTATATAAACTCTTTGTAAACATACTTATTTAATACTTAGTACTCATTTTACATAAACTTTATTTATAACAAGAGTTTTATTTTACATAAATATATCATTTTAATTCCTTAACATAAACTATATAAGAAGATATATCTTAAATGTTTTACTTAAAAAAAATTCAAACTAACCAATAGTAACTCGTCTTTACATATCTGACCAATCAGATGGCAAACTTAATTACACATAGACTATATAAACCAATCACAAACAGCCATACAAGTTGCAGGAAATATTCTTCGTGACCACATACTGCCAATTTTGGGAGCACCATCTATATTCTTCTCTTCAAGAAAATTCGTCCTAAAACTACAAGTAAGTAATCATATAACTCTGTTAATAAATTCTAATTTTTTTGTCTATTAATTATAGACCAAGATTTGTAACCTAATTTGTTATTTCTTTATGTACTTTACCTTTAAACAGACTCTACAAACAAATCAAGTTATACTTCAACTTCAAGATACAGGACACTTTACATTTAAAAAAGGTATCTACATATGTTTAACATTTACTTAGCGTTATTAGCCAATTATTGGCCTAATTTAAAACTCTATACTTTGTTTCTTAGCCTGTAAATCTTAATACATATTGTGCAGGCAGAATTTTTTGAGGAAAAAAAATTACAATGCTGTGCAAAAAATATTTTCTTCCTGTTCTTAAATATGTTTTGATGTGCTTTTACTCATAATACATGTGTCATCATCGGTTCTTTTTAGCAATTAAGTAACAATGCTTTATAACAAATGTGTATTATTTATATAACATATAAACGCATTAGTAATTTTCATCAACTTTCTCTCTAAACAGAACACAAAGGTACAGAAAACAGATAATTCACATCAAAGAACAAACATTCTGCTACTACTATAATTCTCTTGGTAAGACCATAAATAAAACATAACTAGTCTTTATAAACTCTATGGAATGCACTAGAAATAAAATGCCTCTTGTTATGCATCTGTTAGTATAATCTTCCTGTTCTTAAATATGTTTTTTTGTGCTTTTACTCATAATACATGTATCATCCCCGGTTCATTTTAGCAAATAAGTAACAATGCTTTATAACAAATGTGTATTATTTATATTACATATAAACGCATTAGTAATTTTCATCATCTTTCTCTCTAAACAGAACTCAAAGTTACAGAAAACAGATAATTCACATCAAAGAACAAACATTCTGCTACTACTATAATTCTCTTGGTAAGTTCATAAATAAAACATAACTAGTCTTTATAAACTCTATAGAATGTACTAGAAATAAAAATGACTCTTTTTATGCATCTGTTAGTATAATCTTGGAAATTTCTCTTTTTACATTCAATTAACAAAACTATTTTTAGAGACATTATAACGTAAGAAATAAGTTACCAAGCCAAAAATGGTAACTTTTCCTATAACATACTTAATTATTTCTCAACAGACCGTGGCAATACAAGAACAACATCTAACTGAACAAGCATCTACTTTCGATAAATAGAACATTACTGTTGGTAAGTAAATTACTAGAAGAATACTAGCTTTATTTAAAATCTTTTACACATTTCATATTGTATTAATATTTGTATATTAACTTTTCTAGATACCAGAAGTAAAGAATGACTGATGATGCAAGATTTATTACATCTCAGAAAGGGAAATTTTTGTTATGCTATATGGGCTACATTTATACTCAAGAGAAACAAAAAGACCTTAAAGTGAATTGGAAGTGTACAAAATATTACTCCAATAAATGCTATGGCCGTGCTACAACAAGGGAAACTAGTGTTATAAATACCACTGAACATAATCACCCACCAAACATCTCCGAAATAGAAGTGAGATCCACTCTTGAAAATATCAAGGAATTAAGTACCAGATCAGAATTACCTACCAACGTAATTCTGAAAGAATTACTACCTAAAGTTCCCAAAGAAGCAAGAGGTCAGCTACCATCTATTGCTACCATTAAAAGAACAATAGCAAGAACCAAAAAAGCAAGTAGACCCAATATACCAACTCCAAAAACTTTTGAAGAAGTCATAATTCCGCCAGAGCTTGTAATTACTCATAATGAGGAGCCATTTATATTTTATGATAATCATAGCAAGGACAAAAGAATAATCATGTTTGCAACTAATAACAATATAAAAAAATTAACTGAAAGTACTACTTGGATGATGGATGGTACTTTTTCTATATGCCCAAAACCTTTCTACCAGTTATACACAATTCATGGGCAATATCATAATACCTGTATCCCCTTCATATATTGTTTATTACCAAACAAACAAGCCACTACTTACTCTGAAATCTTACAAAAAATAAAGGAACAAAGTTCTGACTACTTCCCAATGAAAATCATCATAGACTTCGAGCAAGCTATGATTAATTCTATTTTGAAAACTTACCCACACACATCCATTCAAGGATGTTATTTTCATTTCAATCAAAGTCTCTGGAGACATTTACAAAAATCTGCCCTTAGTGTTGAGTATGCAACAAATATAAATTTTGCATACCAGATCAAACATCTCATTGCTCTGGCATATGTACCAGTAACTGATGTGGCCGAACATTACAATTTGTTAATTGAAAGTCCTTTCTACACCCAAAATGAGCAAAGACTCGCCCCACTTTTAGATTACTTTGAGGACAACTGGGTAGGAAGACTACATAGGTCAGGCCACAGACGCCAGCCAAAATTTGCAATTCCCTGGTGGAATGTCTATCTACCAACACTCAACCAAGAAGCAAAAACGAACAATGCTGTTGAAGGTTGGCACAATGCCTTCCTCTCTTCTACTGGACGTACAACACCCACATTACACAAGCTAGTCTCAGCTATACAAAAAGAGCAAAGCTTTCAGGAACTACGTATGCAGCAATCAGTCATACAACTGAAACCAAAACTCTCTAGACAAACTGCTCAAATGTATTTATATCTACAACAGCAAGTCCAACTATATCCTACAACAAGAGGACTGGAATATTTAAAAATGATAGCCAAAACATTGAACTAATTGCTATAACTAAATTAATTGATAGAGATCAAAAAATATCCTTAATTTAAAAAAACACATATTTTAATATAATAAAAAATATTTATTTAGTCTAATTTATTTTTTAACACTATTCTAAAAAGACTAAATAAATATATTATTATATCACAATATTTGTTTTTAAAAACTGCTTCCATCCAAATAAAAGAACATAAATTTATAACTTACTTTTAAATAGAACATCATAAAGATAATCCTTTATCCGACAATACAATGTGTAAATATCAAACACTTAATCCAACGATTCATTAATTATGTTTTCTTTAACTCTGCAAAAACTATCCATCATCCAAATTAAACGACTATTTAAATGCCATTTACAATAACGACTGTTATCTTAAAGTGTGATAAATATATCACAGAACTCAAAATATAAAGGCAGAATGTAAATCATCTCCGTTCTAACAACTGAAACACATTTCCTTTCCCTTAAAAAATTTTTATCGGAAACGGAAATAGCTGTTTCAAAATACGAGAAAAAAAAACAGCTAAACAATCCCACCGACATAACACTAACAAATATCCCAGAATATTTAAACATAATATTCCTATTTATTTATAATTTCATTAAATTATACCACATACTCATTAACTCCAACTATTTTAAATGGCTCAAAAAGTCGTGACCGAAAATACGTATTGATTCCACTCCATTATATGTAAATAGTCATACTTTAATTCTCAACCCCAAAATACCAAAATATAACCTTTTATTATAATTTACAATACTTTAACAATATAAAAGTAGATTCGTACCTACTCAAAAGTGAACCTGCTTCCAACCGCGACTTTCCATTTACCAAAATAACGCAAAAAGACAAAGAGTGGTTACAAAAGAAACGATCCAAATAATATGTAACTGTGAAAAGAACTACTATAAATGTCGATTATTGTTATATATATGGCTCGAAATTATGTGTAATGTTAAAAAAATTGTATAGTATATTGTGAATAGAAAATGTTTTTGCCTGTATATTAATTATATATTACATACTTTTAATATTTATTACATTAAGTATAAAAAAATAAAAATATTTAATGTAATATTTATTAAAATTATTATATAACTAAATGTGTAATATTGTTTTTGTTTATCAGATTTAGATGTTTACAATATGACTAATATGTGAAAATTGTTATTATTAAAACGTATTTATTAATAATAATAATCATACATAAGAATATTGTAATGTTAAAAGAATCATTGATGATGATGTCCATGTTCTAATTAGGATATTTATATTATATTATAATTTTAAAAGTGCTCATATGTTAATATCATCATCAGTATATCACTATATATATTAAAAATTAGTGACTTATGTTTTTCATTACACATGTTGATGTTTTATTAAGAAACAATAATAGTATTATGTATGTATAATATCATACATTACATTATGTGAACTAACCATTTTTTCTCTACAAATTTAAAGTACTTGTCAAGAAAATTACTATAAAATGTGATTATTAAAAAGACATTGTCCTCCATTTTTTTTTATATGTATACCAAAGATAGCTTAATAAAATGTATATATGTTCGTATATTTCAAGTGTTGAATAAAAAAATTTACTGGAAAGAAAACTGGTGTCATTATTTTGTATTACCTATGACAAAATCATTTTTATGAATTTTTGCAAAAGTATTATAACTGTAATGTTATATCTATTTCTATATACCACATGTAAATAAAGAACATACTATACACTGAAGTTATAAAAATTATCATTCATACACCCATATACATATAATATCAATTTTTGAAAAACACATAATTAAATGTTTAAATATTCCGACTCCAATAACCAATTACTTTCGGTAATTGCTTCTCAAAAACAGTAATTAATTTACAATTAGAAATGCAATCACCATTTAATTAGAGTAAGTGCAGAACACAGAACATATAAAATTTACTCTTCCAACACCAATTAACAATTAATTCAAGTAACTGCAGGACAATAAATATGAATTAATTACTATAAAAAAAGAAATGTAAAAAAATTAATAATTTATTGCATTAAAATTAATTGAATATAATAATTTTAATTTAAAAATAATCTTAATTTATGTTTTCCCTGTACCCCTATAATAAAAAACTGACCCTGAAACCTAAAAATACCCCTTCACCCACAAACTAAAAACTGACCCTGAAACCTCACAAAACCCCTTTACCCACAAACTAAAAACTGACCCTGAAACCTAAAAATACCCCTTTACCCACAAACTGAAAACTGACTCTGAAACCTCACAAAACCCCTTTACCCACAAACTAAAAACTGACGCTGAAACCTTACAAAACACCTTTACCCACAAACTAAAAACTGACCCTGAAACCTAAAAATACCCCTTTACCCACAAACTAAAAACTGACCCTGAAACCTGACAAAACCCCTTCACCAACAAACTAAAAACTGACCCTGAAACCTAAAAATACCCCTTTACCCACAAACTAAAAACTGACCCTGAAACCAGACAAAACCCCTTCACCAACAAACTAAAAACTGACCCAGAAACCAAAAAATACCCCTTTAACCACAAACTGAAAACTGACTCTGAAGCCTCACAAAACTCCATTACCCACAAACTAAAAACTGACCCAGAAACCTAAAAATACCCCTTTACCCACAAACTGAAAACTGACTCTGAAACCTCACAAAACTCCTTTACCCACAAACTAAAAACTGACGCTGAAACCTTACAAAACACCTTTACCCACAAACTAAAAACTGACCCTGAAACCTAAAAATACCCCTTTACCCACAAACAAAAAACTGACCCTGAAACCTGACAAAACCCCTTCACCAACAAACTAAAAACTGACCCTGAAACCTAAAAATACCCCTTTACCCACAAACTGAAAACTGACTCTGAAACCTCACAAAACTCCTTTACCCACAAACTAAAAACTGACCCAGAAACCTAAAAATACCCCTTTACCCACAAACTGAAAACTGACTCTGAAACCTCACAAAACTCCTTTACCAACAAACAAAAAACTGACCCTGAAACGTTACAAAACACCTTTACCCACAAACTAAAAACTGACCCTGACACCTAAAAATACCCCTTTACCCACAAACTAAAAACTGACCCTGAAACCTCACAAAACCCCTTTACCCACAAACTAAAAACTGACCCTGAAACCTTACAAAACACCTTTACCCACAAACTAAAAACTGACCCTGAAACCTGACAAAACACCTTAACCAACAAACTAAAAACTGACCCTGAAACCTAAAAATACCCCTTTACCCACAAACTAAAAACTGACCCTGAAACCTGACATAACCCCTTCAACAACAAACTAAAAACTGACCCAGAAACCTAAAAATACCCCTTTACCCACAAACTGAAAACTGACTCTGAAACCTCACAAAACCCCTTTACCCACAAACTAAAAACTGACCCTGAAACCTAACAAAACACCTTTACCCACAAACTAAAAACTGAGCCTGAAACCTAAAAATACCCCTTTACACACAAACAAAAAACTGACCCTGAACAGTTAAAATACCCCTTCGCACATACACAAAAACCAGACCCTAAACGCACAAAATTTACCTTTGATAAAACTAGCCACCCTGACCTACTATAAACTCTACATCCCACTCCTAAAAATATGATACATTTATTTATTTAATATCTACTACATTATATATTTTTGATTCTTTTTACTACATACACAAAATACCTCAAATTAGAACAACAACCTAATAGTGTTCATAATTTCGTATTTGAATAATATTTATATAAAATTTCGATTCGAAACTAAAATGAAATACAACACGAAATTTTTACTTCTATGATTAGAGTATACTTTGTTTATACACTACCCACCCTTATCCCCTTGAAAATATACATCCCACTCATAACATAATTAGTCAAATATTTTCAGAAAATATATGAAAATAGTATAATTACAAATATATTTTAGTACATAAACAACAGCAAACTTAAAAAATAAATACTATATTCGATTAAAATCGATATCATTTCGCAAATATCGAAATATTAATTTCAATTTTTGAAATTGCGAAAATGAAATTTATATAATTACCCTCTATATTTTTAAAACACTACCCACCCTTATCCCCTATAAACTCTACATCCCGCTCCTAAATTTATAGTAAAAATAATACAAATATGTAATGTAATATTTTATTATTTAAAATTTTTTTATTTACATACACAAAAATTAATCATAATGTTTAATTAACTCCCTAAATTTCGAACAAATTTCGACTACTCCAAAACAATTTTTATAAATATCGAAATTTAGAAATCTAAAGGAAATGCGAAATTTAATATTTCACAATTTCACTATACTTTTTTAAAACACTACCCACCCTTATCCCCTATAAACTCTACATCCCGCTCCTAACATTAATATACAATTATTTAGTCAAAAAATAAATATTTAGATATATGTACACAATTTATTAATATATATCTAAAATCAAAGAACAAATAATTTAACAATACTCAATAATTTTATATAAAATTTCGCATTTATAAATATTTTGATTAAAATTTCACGAAATTATATATTTACTTCAAATGCGAAATTTATTATTCCATATTTACACTATACTTTTTTAATACACTACCCACCCTTATCCCCTATAAACTCTACATCCCGCTCCTAGACTTCTTACTAAAAATAATAAAATTATATATAAAAATGATCTTATATATAAACTACATATAAATAAATCATTACTTAACATACTTTAAAACATCACTTTAACATATCGATATTTTTGACAATCGATATTTTCACCATCGATATTATTGATTTCGACATTTATGTCTTCGATATTTTTAACACACACATAAATCGATATTTTCTACGACGATATTTTTGTTTTCGACATTTCGTACCATCGATATTTTGGACTCGATATTATGGTACATCGACATTAACAACTCGATATTTTGACTGTCTACCGTCTAAGATCACAGTGTGAGTCAGACTTCATTTCACAAAATGGTGGCAGAATAATTTGCTTAGTTGATGTGTTTAAAATTATGGCAATCCGTGTAGTCATGGAGTGAGTCAGCCCTGGTGGACCTGAAGAAATTGCATACCACGTCTCTCTGTAGCATGTAGTAATCATGTCAGTGAATTCTCATTTCTACATTCTCCCTCCCACATTGAGCCCCTACACTCCCTGAACACCACTGCTATGTCCTAAAACCTAAAACAGCACTCCCAGCAAGACTTTCTTTCACTGCAGTAATCATTTTACTGAATTGCAAGGCGTACTGTCATGTGTCTAAGATCACAGTGTGAGTCAGACTTCATTTCACAAAATGGTGGCAGAATAATTTGCTTAGTTGATGTGTTTTAAAATATGGCAATGCGTGTAGTCATGGAGTGAGTCAGGCCTGGGGGAGCTGTAGAAATTGCATACCAAGTCTCTCTGTAGAACGTAGTAATCATGTCGGTGAATTCTCATTTCTACATGCTCCCTCCCACCTTGAGCCCCTACACTCCCTGAACACCACTGCTCTGTCCTAACACCTAAAACAGCACACCCAGCAAGACTTTTTTTACTGAATTGCAAGGCATACTGTCATGTATCTAAGATCACAGTGTGCGTCAGACTTCATTTCACAAAATGGTGGCAGAATTTAATTGATATAATCATATAAAGTTTTTGAGAAAGGTTTCTGTATAATATTTTTTAAATGTTAAAATAGTTGATAAAGCTAGTTTTGTATTATCTATTAATAAAAATAATAAAATGAAGTATTTATATTTTTCTGCAAGGTACAACACCATATTAAAAATTAAAATGGATACAATTGAGAAGACGATTGAAGTCAGTTTTGAGATTACAGACAGTCTTCTAGAGGATTCTAATATAACTTTTGAGGACAACAGCAATGGAGAAGAAGCTTTGTGTGTACGAGAAATAACCTACTATTTTCTCGATGAAAGCTTGGACAATGAGTTTATTGACGTATTAAATGAGAGGCAAGATGGCGGCCTAGACACTAGGCTGATTGCAGCACTCTGCTGAGCTCCAATACTGACGATGAGATCTAGTGAAAATGCTTCACAAAGGATTCTATATGCGTAATGGAACTTATGCACGACTTTAGAGAGAAGGATTGAGGAAGGAGGAGGCCAAAATTCACAATAAACGGTGAAGAGGAAGAAGAGGAATAGAAAAGAAAAGACATCGATATCCTTGCCGGATAACAACAGAAAAAGCCCTCTGCACCATGCACCATGAAAGTTCCGTGAAAGCCGCTGTTGAATTGTAACGGATGTATCTGAATAGGAAACTGTGAGCTGCGAGTGATACACTGTTACTGTTTCAGCGGGGAAAAGCTTTGGGCGCAGGGGAACCGTGAAAGGAAAGCGCCGCTTATGGAAATGTAACTGACATCCAAGTTGAAAGTCGGATACAGTTGCAAAAACTTCAGCGGGAAAGCCCCGGGCGCCGTAAAAAAAGAGAAACGCCGATTACAGGCTACAATTGACTAATCACAGTTCAAAGTGGGATACTGTTGCTAGCTTCTTCGGCAACACTAAGAATGAGATACTGCTATAATGTGTTAAAAACTCTTAAACGCTGTATGATACTCGATACACTCACACTCACCCTTTGGCGGAGCCCAGCTCCATTACGCGGTGGCGTTTCCAGGGAAACAGTGTATCCACAGACAGCAGCAGCAGCAGCTCTACGGAAGCCGAGTCAGCTCCAAGAACTAACGTGGCAAAACGCCAGCTCATCTCAGGACGGCTCTGTTTGGTGTTTGGAGAAGGTTTTGCAGAGTAAGACGCCAGGGGAAGAAGATACAGTGATGCCGCCTAAAAGTGCTTCAGCTGCAGCCACCAGAGCTAGGATTGCAAAAGCGGCGAGGGTGTTGCGAAAAGAGGCAGAGAGACAACAGCAAGAAGGGTTAATGGAAGACGAAGATCAGCTACAGGTAAAGATGGCAAAAACAAAAAAACAAGTAATTGCAACTGGTTCTCCCTCGGGGTCGTCAAGACAAGAAATCTTAGCGACCCGTAGAAGAATAAACAGCGTAGGAGGGAAAACTGTGCATGACTTAATGTTTAGAAAGACCCCAAATCAGAATATTTTGCAATTAGTAGCTGATCTTGAAACCGAGACTGTATCTACTCCAATATTGAATGGGGATCAGAATCTTACAATTGAGGGGCAACAGAATGCCATTTTTGATCCTGAGGAAGGAACATCCAATACCCTTATTAACCCTGAAAACCCTGAAAACCCCGAGAGCATTGCGAGTAGTGATACTCTGGATGTGCAGACTCCCAGTATAAATAACATTATAAATGACGAGGTTTTAAAAACCAACTCAACGGATCAGCCTAAAGTAATAATACTGGATCAAGAAAAGCAGGTTGGGGCTGACCGGGCAATGTCATTCTCGGGCCCTGGGGGCAATATTCTAGGAATGCAGAATGAACAGATTAATTCTGTGCCTGAGGAGCCTCTTCCTATGAATAATAATCAGATTGTACCTAATGTACCTAATGTAATAGTGACAACTCCAGCGCTAGGCAAAGCAACTATTATTATGGAGGAGATACCTAGTGCACCAAACGCATCTAAATCATCCCATCGCACAATCTCCAATCAAACTATAGCAAATAAAGAGACCAATGATTCAGTTCCGAATAACAGTTTGCACTTGCTTACACAACCGGGACAGCTGCAAGAGGGGGAAAAAGACCTCACGGAGTTCTACTCTTTTTCCGATGACACTGAAGAGGTAGGAGCGGATAATTTAGGAGAATGGTCTGAGAGCTTTGAATCGTCTGAAGAGGAATCAGAAATAAATATATACTCCTCAGAAGAGAGTTATGATGAAGAGGGACAGATATCCAACACTGTGAAAACTAAGTCTAAAAATAATACTAAAACTATGTTAAAGAAAGTAACAGCAAGTCAACTTGAATATACTAAGGCTTCTTCCGCAGATATCCCAGGTGACTCAGAAGTAGCCCCCTCTGCACTAGAGACCATTCTCCAGGCTATAGCAGCTCACAGAGAAGAGACGGCCCAGGATAGCAAAAGATCCCGCTTAGCCTTGCGTAAGATGCAGGGGATTGTAACGAAGTTATCCAAGACATGCACAAGGATTGGAGAGCGGGTAACTGAGATGGAGCAAAGGGTAATGGCAGCAGAGAAGGATTCTTCCGAGAACTGTGAGAAAATCAAATTACAGGAAACAGAACTGGTGGATATTAAGTGGAAGCTCGAGGAATTCGAAAATAGGCAACGTCGCAATAATCTTCGCATCCTGGGAATTCCAGAGAAAGTTGAGGGAGAGAACATACGAGCTTTTATTATTAAACTTTTTAGCGAAGCAATGCCTGAACTACAGAGTTGGAATTGGGAAATTGAAATCCAAAGAGTACATCGCTTCCCTTTTAATCTACCACCGAAACCGGGACTATATCCAAGAGCTGTTCTAGTGTACTTTGGTAATTTTTTACTAAGACAGGCGATAGCAGATAAAGCGAGACCAGACCGGAAGATAGCTTGTAATGGTTTTTCTTTCTTTGTGAGACCTGATTTTTGTCATGCAACCGTCGAAAGACGATGGAGGCTGCGAATGCTTATCAAATCATTTCAAGAGAAGGGTGCTCAGGCCTATTTGAACAATCCAGCGACTCTCAAGATTGTCCACCGTGGTCAGACTAAGTTTTTTCAGTCTGAGATAAAGGCGAAAGCATATCTAGACGAAATGTCATAGAATCTAACTTATTTGGGCCAGAACACTTTAATGATTTATGGGGAGAAATGTTTCCATCTTCGTGTCTTGACGGTATGTTTAGATGGGTGAATTAAAGATGTTTCTCTTTATGGAGATAGTATATAGTATATGGAAGTAGGAAATGTTCAACCTAAGGATGTATGATATAGACTGTATACAAAGAGCTTTTTTTCTTTTTTCTTCTCTTTTATGAGAAATAATAGGATATAATATGATATATTTGAATATGATGTAGAATCCTGATAAGAATACTTTGTCCTTTTTATTGTATGTTGGGTGGTTTCTTTTCTTTTCTTTTTTTCTTTTTTGTTCTCTGCTCTTCTATGTCATGTTGGTAGCTCAGTAGAAGTGCAGCAACTTCATCACACAGACTCTGGGTGAGTCTGGAAGCCTCAGCAAGAAGGGAGGAAGCGGTGAAGGGGTGGGCAAGAGGGAGGGACGACGCAGAGGGAGGGGGGAAGGGAAGGGGAAAATGGGAGAAAAAAGGGGAAAAAAATCAGGCATAATAACAGGAGTAGAGCTAATTTTGGAAAATATAAAGCAGGGTATGTATATGGAATATGATTTGAGTAATACTACTCGACAAAACTACCATATCAATAATGGGTAAGCTTAATATACAAACCTGGAATATAGGAGGACTATTGACTAGAGACAAAAGAGTACGACTTGAAGAATTATTAAAACTATATCCCGTAGACATTTTATGTCCACAGGAAACCCATATTCCATGGAGCAAAAGAGCATTATTAAAACTGAGGGGATATAATCTGATAGTAGCTTCAACTCAAACGACAAATATAAGGGGGGTTGCAATATTGGCCAAGAGGTATTATGGACATGGAATACGCTGTGCATCAGATCCATATGGAAGATGGGCAATTGCCAAATTAGCTAACGGAATTACGATATGCACTGTTTATGGATCCAATCAGGATGATCCAATAACTTTTGAAAAACTGGAAACAGAATTAGCCATTTGGCAAGGGCCATTAATTTTTTGCCGCGATTTGAACGTTTCCTTAATACCATCCTTGCCATTGCAGGTAACTGGATTAAAATATATAGGTCGGAAACCAAAGGTTTATCAGGCTATTAGTAATTTAGTTTGTAGTCTAGGGCTAACTGATATTTGGATGCAAAATAACCCTGCAGACTCTGGTTACACGTATTATTCACACCCCCATCAAAAATATGTACGGATAGATTACATTTTTACATCTAAAGACTTAACTTCCTCTTCGCAAATAAAGAAACTTCCGAAAACCCTATCAGATCATAATCCCTTATTACTATCAATTGATTATCAAACTAATTATGGTCAAAGAACTACATGGTCTTTCGATAGGAAATTACTATGCAACCAAGAATATATTGATTTTATTAAAGCCTGGACTGAAGAATTTTTCAACATGAATCGCTTTAGTGCTTCAAGGAATATTGTTTGGGATGCTTATAAAGCCGCTTTAAGAGGGGAAACTATTAAGTATCAAACTAAAATTAGGAATGGGGAAAAACAAGAATTTGGAGTGAAAATAACTGCTCTAGCTAAAGCCGAAGAACAGCATATCAGTAAAATTAGGCTAAGACAAGATATAACCCAGGTGACGATGCAGATAGCTATACTAAAGTCAGAATTAAACTCTAAACTCAGTCAGAAAGCTGCTGAGACATACCAATCACATAGGAAACAAGTTTATGAAAGCGGAGAGAAAGTGGGTAGACAATTGGCACTTAGCACGCGCCAGAAAATTACAAAAAGGGACATAGCTACTATAATAGAAAATGGACAGACATTTACTCATGCAGCCGGAATCAATTCCCAGTTTCAAGGTTATTATCAGAAATTATATACAGAGGATATGAACAGACCAGATAAAGAAATAGAAGCCTTTGTAAATAACTTTCTCAGTAACTCTGAGGCTATGGAAACATTGGACACTGATACAAGGGAGGACCTTGAAAAAGAAATAACAATTACAGAAGTCAGGAACGCATTATCATTGTTAGCCTCTGGCAAAGCAGCAGGCCCAGATAAAATACCGATTGAGCTATTTAAGATACTTAGCCATCAGATACTGCCGATCCTACATGATTTATTTCTTGGAATACAATATAATGGTGTACCTCCAACTTCTTGGGAGGAAGCTAATATAGTCGTCTTTCCAAAAAAGGGGAAATCCCCAGAGCTTCTCACATCATATCGCCCCATATCCCTTATTAATTCGGATTCCAAATTATATGCAAAAGTTTTAGCACTCAGGCTCAGTGGGGTCATAGAACAGCTCGCCTCCCCATGGCAACATGGTTTCACCCCTGGAAAGGGAACCACTGAACACATCCGTAGGGCAATTGCCTTGTTTGACGTCATGTCAGCTAGGGGGGAGCGAATGTCTCTGATTTTACTGGATGCTGAGAAAGCTTTCGATCGTGTCACCTGGAAATTTCTATGGGAAGTTATGGCACGTAATAATTTTGGCCCCAAATTTATTAACTCAATAAAATCAATGTATCACCGCCCCAAAGCGAAAGTCCTCGCTGCTGGATTGTTCTCTGAATCTATTAATATAACAAGAGGCACTAGACAAGGTTGCCCATGCTCACCCCTGTTATTTGCTTTATATATCAACCCTCTTATTTTGAAATTATTAGAGAGCCCTATTATTAAACCGATTGTTAGTTTTCAGTATGAAACGAAAATATTGGCATATGCTGACGATATTGCGATAGTCACACCTGATCCTACAGAAGCTATTCATGAAATAGAGGTAATTACCTCGGAGTTTGGGACTTACTCTGGGTATTCTCTTAACAAAGGAAAGACGATTATAATAAGCACACCGGACACAGTTTGCATTGATCCTCGAAGAATTGAAAAAGCTACTTATCTAGGCGTTGAACTTTGTGCAAACACTAAAACAATCACACAAATTAATTTTGATCCATTACTGAAAAAAATTGAGAACGATTTTAAAAGGGTCAACAGCCTTCATCTGTCTATTATAGGGAGAGTTAATTATGTTAAAATGAATACGCTACCCAGGTGTCTATATTTATTTAGAGCAATACCGCTAGCCATTAAGAAGGAGGTTTTAGCAGCAATTAACTCACTTATATCTAAGTTTGTGTGGCAGAATGGGAAAATTAGGAGATCTATTGAACTACTGTCTCTACCTATCGAGAAAGGCGGCCTTACTATACCTAATATGGAATTATATTATTGGGCAGCACAACTAAAACAGCTTTTGCCACTGATCAGAGGTTATAGCGAAGGAAATATAGAGGAGCATGCTGAAATACCGTCAATCTATGAACTTATAGTTGGGCGAGAGGCAGAAGGCTTGTTACTGCGTAAAACTGAGACAAGAAATTATAAAGCTTTTAAAGGTGAAATTATGATTAATGCTTGGATTAAAAAGGAGGTTTTAGCAGCAATTAACTCACTTATATCTAAGTTTGTGTGGCAGAATGGGAAAATTAGGAGTTGGAATGCAAGGGGGGGGATAAAACTAATGTAACCCAGAAGATTACACCCGGTATATCGGGAACTTTATTGCCAGTGGTTGGGAATTCTTTAATAGCACCCACCCAGCAAACCAAGACCTGTCCATCTACCACAATTGTAGAGAAGGGTGATAAAGTGGTCACTAAACCAGTCTCTGTAGAAGTTAAAAAACCCCCGGTGAAAGTAGATCAGGCCGCATCCAGCGCTACTCCTCTCTTACTCCCTGTAAAGACACCAAGGGCTCGGCGGAATATTAGCTTACCATCTGACGCCTCCCCATTTGTGATTGTGCTAACTGGTGTCCCTGAGCCTACCCCTGACACTCCCGAAACATTTTGGAGCCTTAAAAATAAAGTTTGTTACTTGCTGGACAGGAACTTTCCACCACCCCCAAATATTAATAAGAATATTCTAATGGTGGAGAGAGCCCCATGGGTTGGAGAAAAAAAGAAACAGCTCAAAGGCGATTGTGTGGTGATCACATTTGAAGATCCCTGCATAGTAGAGTTTATTTTTTCAGGGTATCACCGTAACACTGACTCAGGGATTCTCGTCAAACCTCTATCATATTTTTATATGCCTGAGGGTAATCACGATAATAGATGGAGTTGGCTTAGGGCTTCTACGCATGAAAATGGTTGGAGGAGACCTGTAAACCAAGGGAACCAGCGCTATAATAATTGGGGAGGGGCTGTTAGCGACGATTGGCAAGAAGTACGCAGAGGGAGAGGTAGAACCTATAATGGGGGAAATAGGTTCAAGGAGGGATGGTTGGGTCCACAGATGGATTATCCTATCCAATGTTATAACCGTTTCAACGGCCTGGAGGAAGTCGATTGACTTACTAACGGGTCTATTGAGCGTTTGGGAGGAGGGGTGTTGCATCCCTTACTGGAAGATCAAGCAAATCTGCCCGCAGATATAGTGGTTAACGCTGGCTTTAGTTCAGATACAATTGTACCCATGGTAGTAGCTGGTAACTGTACTCAGGATATAGTCTCTGTAGGACAATCGGGAACTAAGGAACTGGGTTCTTCAATTAATATTTTATCATGGAACATTGCTGGCTTAAAGAAAAACGTAGCAAATCCTGATTGGAACACCTTTATTAACCTATATGATATTTGTATGTTTCAAGTAACGTGGTGCAAACTCCCTGAATACATGAATGGTTATTCTACCTTTTATGTTCCAGCTGTTTCATTGGGGAGAGGGCGCCCTTCGGGTGGGCTACACATTTGGGTAAAAATATCTCTGAACTGTAGTGTCACCTCCAACAAGTATGTCTCTAATGACATCTTGCACATCACTTTAAAGAACAGTGTAGGAGGTCACAGCTATGAAATCTTCTGTATCTATGCTAGAGGTCTCCAGGGAGGGCTTGCTTCTCCAGTATTAGAACTGTTGGATGAGGAGTTGTCTAAACTCCCGGCTAGATCTAAAATAATAGTCGGGGGAGACTTCAATTGCACGTTTGAACCGTTAGATATGGAAGAAGAATCAGGTCCCAATGTAGTAGAAGGAAGATTATCTATACCCCCACTAACTCTTAGCCCAATTAAGAAATGGTCATCTAGGGTCATTCAGTTGAATGCTTTGGTGTTAGATTACAATCTTTGGGCTCTTAATGGCCGTACAAACTCTGATCGCGAAGGAGCGATGACTTTTAATAGGCTGGGGTGCCCCTCTCGTATTGACTACATCCTTTTAGATGAATATTCCTGGCCTGACCTAATAGATATGGTGGTTAGGGAGTCTACCTATAGTGACCACAACCCCTTATGTATGCAACTCAAATGGTTAAGTGGCCGGAATTCTAGACAGGAAGCGGAGATGATAACCAAAGAGGTCTTCCCTGTAAATAAAAATCGGAAGCTAAAATGGAATGTGGTCAAATGCGATGAGGGGAAGCTTCAAAATATCAAAGACCTAGTATCTAAAGAAATTATTAGTTTGGCAGCCTTAGAGTCTGTTCCAGTTAATCTAGCTGATCGTAGTTTGTCGGTCTCCTATAGTAATTTAATAGGTAAAGTGGGAGCCCACTTTTGTAAGAAGCAACCAGGAAAATCCCGCCCTAACGGTACCAAATTAAATAGTAACCCATGGTATACGAGTAATTGTAGGAATAAAAGGGAAGCAATTACTAAAGCAATACGTAGTAAGGACTCCATGGCCGTGCGGTTAGCCAGGAAAGATTACGCGTATAGTATAAAATCTGCCAAAAGAGAATGGGAGGAAGAGCATTGGCAACAGTTGAAAGAAGCAGCTTGTGGTAAAAATACTGTTGCCTTTTGGAAATTAATTAATGCACTAGATAGAAAGGGAGCAGATCCTATTTTAAATCATATTACGGACCAGGAATGGTATTCTCATTTTTTTAAACTATATTGTGAGGAGATTGTGGATAGCGTGACATTATTATCAGCTAATATCCCCGAAAGCACGCCTCATGGTAATTTTAATTATAACATAGATCCATTTACTCAGAGAGAAGTACTAGATGCTATCTCTAAATTATTGCCCGGGAAGGCCCCAGGCCAAGATGGTCTTCCAGGGGACTTGTTAAAGTACGAATCGAATGCGTGGGCTAAATACATATCCAATCTGATGAATTTGATACATGCTGGTCATCCTGTTCCCGATTCCTGGAAAGGTGCCGAGGTAATAACCATTTATAAAAAGGGCGACAGGGACGACCCTTCCAATTACAGACCGATAAGTCTGATAGATACTATTCAGAAGGTGGTTGGAAGGGTAATCATAAACCGTACAGAAGTATGGCTTGTGGATAAGAGTATTTTGTCCCATTTCCAGGCCGGGTTTAGAAGCAATATAGGTGCAATAGACCAGGTATTTAGATTCTGTGCAGTCTGTTGGAAGTCAGTGTTAATTACTAAGGGAAGTCTATACCTGGCTTTCATAGACTTGAAGACAGCATTTGATGTGATTCCACGGAATAAGCTCTGGTCGGTCCTATCCGATATGGGTTTTCCTAGTTACCTCCTACAATTTATTATTAAACTCCATGAGGGGAATTATGCCAGGATTCGATGGGGATCCCAGGGTCAACTGACAGAGAAGATCCCGGTGAATAGGGGAGTGAGGCAAGGATGTGTGATGGCCCCAACCTTGTTCTCCCTCTTTATTAATGGGGTTGTTGCCCATTTGAGGGAGGATCCGGCTGATGCCCCCGTCCTTGCTGGAGAGAAAACACCCACTCTCCTCTTTGCCGACGATACCTTGCTCATGTCAAAATCCCCCATGGGTTTGCAAAAACTACTCGATCGTTTTTGCAGTTTTTGTATAGATAGGGGGTTGTCAATAAACACTTCAAAAACAAAGCTGATGGTGTTATCTAATAAAAAGAAACTTAGGAAGGTAAACCTCAGGCTGAATGACACCCCGTTGGAGGTGGTAGAGGAATTTGATTACCTCGGGGTGAAACTTTGTAATAACTTGAGCTGGTCAGCCCATATCGCCAAAATGGTTTTAAATCTCAAAAGGGTTGCAGGAGTAATTCTTAAGAACCAGCGTCGATCTTTCAGTCGTCCCATAGCCCCCACCCTGGCAATTTATGAAGGGAAAGCTTTGGCAGCGGCAGTTTATGGCTCAGAACTTTGGGGGGCGGAAAATACAAAAGTTTTAGCGGTGGCCGAGAATAAGTTTATTAGAGATATGGTCTCGCTACCCTTATCGTCCCCTTTGAAACCTCTTTTTTTGGACATGGGTAAAAAATCGGTTGTGGATCTAGTGCAAATTCGCCCCTTGTTATTCTGGGTTCGTCTTAGAAGGACCCCAGAACTTTATAATTATGCTAAGGTTCTGGATGAGCTTATTAGTTTAAATGTAGCAAACAAAATTAAATGGCTCAACAATTTAAAGAGACTTGTAAAATCAATAGGTCTGGAGGAGAGTTGGATCTCGCAACTGCCACCCCCAAAAGCAATTGTCAAAAAACTTTATTGGGATTGGGTTGTTGCCAAAGAACACAGGAATCCAAACTGGGGTCATTTAACTAGTACCTTCCTTGATCACAAGCCCCTTAGGAAGTTAGAGCCCTTTTTGGATTTTATCCAGGTCCCTCGTGATAGAACATTGTTTCTGAAACTCCGATATGGTATTCTACCCCTTAACTCATTCAAGGCATGTTGGAAGGGACATAGAGGAACAGAGGATACATGCCCAGGTTGTTCCTGCCCAAAAGAATCCTTGGGCCACTTCCTATTTGCATGTGTAGCATATAAAAAACCTAGAGGAAGGTGGTTGAAACCTGTCTGTAGGAACCTAGGGGTGAAGGACCATAGATTAGCTATGCGTATTTTTTTAACGGATGTTTCTTCAATGTATATGGTCTGTGGGGTGGCTAAATATGTGGCGAATGCTTGGCTCATTAGGTCAAAACTCGTACCTACTGTCTGAATTGTTTTATGATTTGTTTTATGTACAGTCTATTATGGATTTATTATGGATACTGTATATGTACTTTTATGAAATTTTGTTTCGAATAAAGTATTTCAATGGAGAAAATTAGGAGATCTATTGAACTACTGTCTCTACCTATCGAGAAAGGCGGCCTTACTATACCTAATATGGAATTATATTATTGGGCAGCACAACTAAAACAGCTTTTGCCACTGATCAGAGGTTATAGCGAAGGAAATATAGAGGAGCATGCTGAAATACCGTCAATCTATGAACTTATAGTTGGGCGAGAGGCAGAAGGCTTGTTACTGCGTAAAACTGAGACAAGAAATTATAAAGCTTTTAAAGGTGAAATTATGATTAATGCTTGGAAAATTTGGAGTAAAATTGCTAAATATAGTAAAGTTGAGAAAATTAATTGCTATACGCCACTTCTTTACTCTAATTCTATTCAAATACAGGATTCAGTTGCCTTTTTAAAACATTGGGCTAAGATAGGAATTAAGACAATTGGCGATTTTCTAATAAAAGACTATGACACAACTTTTCTAGATCTAAAAATTAAATATAATTTGCCAAATGGGGATTTTTTGAAGTTTGCACAGATATTTGCCATACTAAAAGCTAAGGAATCACTAATCTGCCTACAAAAGTATGAAATAATGGACGTAATTTTTAGGACAAATAATAGAATTGGAACTCTATATAACACTCTTTTAAGCATGAAGAAAGACGATCTTGATAAAACGGAAAAAAAGTGGTGTTTAAAATTAAATAACCCAAATGTGGATTTAGACCAGGTCTTAATTTTGAGTCAAAAGTTATTGATGGCAAGCAATCTTAAGGCACAATTGTACAAAACTATCTTTGACCTTTACTTTACTCCTGCTAAACTATTCACATGGGGTAAACGAGAGAATGATTTATGCCCAAGATGTAGTCAAGGGCCGGCAACTCTTACTCATATGTTCTACACTTGTCCTAGTTTGACATTATTAAAAACCATGATAAATTCTTTTTGGGAGGAAATCTTTGGACATATAATACCAGAATCAGAAACCCTCTTTATGTTTGGTCATGATCTTACTTTAAATCTGGAAAAAGATGAAGAAAGATTAGTTTTTATTGGTATGGCGGTCTTCAGGATACTTCTATCTGCGAGATGGAAAGATGCAGAGCCTCCAAGTTTTCAGATGTGGTTAGCACGCCTTTTGGCAGCTTATAGATATGAATCTGCAATATTTAAAACAAGAGGGATACAATCCAAATTACGAGGAGATGCGTTGTGGTGTCCAATAACTGAATGGAAAAATAGCATCGTCCCTGGTGGTATTGGGTGATTTTTTGACCATGTTTATAATTGGTTTAGAATGTGTTTATTTTGCTGTATAATTTATAACTATTTAAAATTTTATATATGTTGATTCTTTATCTTTTTTGATCACAAACCCTGTAATTCAATTATCTATAATATTGTATTATTTGAGTTAAATTTGATTTGATGTACTGTTGTAATGATGTCCTACTTATTATGCTTGAATAAAAATTAATTAAAAAAAAAAAAAAAGAGATTGAATCTAATCAATCAAGTTTTGAAATTAATGAACAACTAGATGAAATTCCCGATGAAATTATATTAGAAGTTCTATTAAATTACGAAATGAATGAAGAATAAATTTATGATGAAAAATTAAAAATGATTTCAGATTGTCTTCTTCTACAATTGTAATGTTTGAGGTAGTAGCCAAGTTATTGTTGTATAAACTAAATCTTACAGCATAGAGTGCAACGTAAAGTAGTGCTAGAAAGTCCTATGCAGTATGTGTGTTAGGCCTTTTAATTCCCAAATAGTCTCCTTGACCCCTTACACTGCCCTAACACCACTGCACTGTCCAAAACCCTGAAACAGTACTCCCTGCATGATCTCCTACACTGCCCAAACACTGATGCTGTGCTTTAAACTTAGTTATGGAGTAAACTACACTTTACAGCATGTAGTGTTTGTAATTGCTATGTAGTATGCTAGTAGTGGTCTATACATTTTTTTTAAATGCTCATGTTTTTTTCTTCACAACAGATTTCAATTATCTACAGAAAGAAAAATCAGCATGTCTTTAAAGACTGAGAGAAGAAAAACATATAAACGGGCTTACTTTTCCAAGGAGAAACAAATACAAGATTTATCTAAACAACGTGTGGAGAAAAAGAGGAAAGCTCATGGTAAGATAACAAAGGATTTCATAAGGAAGATAACACAAACAAAAAAAATGTGGAAAATCTTGAAAATACAAAAAATATATCTGTAACTACAAAGAGAAACCAGAGTAAAAGAAAAATGATGGAAAACTATGTGGTAAAGAAGTAGTGTATAATAAAAGACGTTTGAATCAGTTTGTTGAAATTCGCAAGCGGATGTTTAATAACAGAGTTGTTTTAAATGTATTAAAAAATTTAAAGAATTATAAAAGAAAAACAGCTTTTTATAAGAAAAAGAAACATATTCAAACTATTGTTGAGAAGGCTTTTGAAGTAAAAAGAAGTTGTATATTTTAGTAATCAATAGAATTCGATCACTAGATAAGCCAATCAAAGTTATGAAGGCCGAAAGTAAGTGGAAAAGACTAATTAATAGAACTAAGTTTTGTAATGTTTTTTCTGGAGAATGGAAATAATAAATATTATGTAGGCCCATATGAATAAATGGGAAGGCATTCCTTAATTGCGACTCGCAATTTGCGATTCGCAATTAAGGAATGTTTGGGATTCAGTAATTTTATAGTTTTTCTACATGCATAGGCTTTTGCAATTCCTTAATTGCGATTCCTTAATAATCGCAATTAAGGAATCACAAAAGCCTACATTGATGCATGTACCTGCACATGTATAAAAAGGTTCTAGATTGTAAATATGGAAAACTTGGGGGTATATTTACAAGAACGTGTGATAACTACCGCAAGAGTAGTGTATCGCAACTTTCAACATCGCAGCCCATTGCGGGAAAATAACCCTGTGTCAACGTGGAATTTACAACAATGAGAAGCATGCGATACTCATCAGATAACGTGTCAAAAATCAGCAAGAAAATCAAAACCTGCAAAAATGCAAAACGCGAACGCAAAAAAACCTGCAATGAGGCCAATCATGGTACAGAAATCAGAGAAAAACAGCCACAGGTGTAAAAATCCCATGTGTCTGGCGGGAAAATGCACTAGCCCCACGGAGGACCAGCATGGGACCTCGTGTTTGGGGATGGGCAAGGACAAGAGGAAGACAGGGTTCAGTCCGCAGGAAGACCGGATCATCGTCACGTAGGTCATAGGACTCTACCAACAACTGTCGGCCACCTCCACTGCCACACTGGAAACCCAAACGGAAATAAGGCAAGCCATCCTGAACAACGTCAATGCAGTCGGAGTGGCGAGGAGGTAACTGGAGGAGGTCAAGAGGCGCTGACATGAAGTGCACTGCCAAACCAAGGAGAAGCTCTCCGCCATCAGGAAGTCAGCAAGAGCGACTAGAGGTGGGAGTCCTGCAACACAGGAGGTGATTGATGAGTTGGAGGAAATGGTGGCCACAGTCAGCAGTGTGGAGATGGTGGCAGGAATTGGCGGCCTTGACACAGCATAATAAGACCTGACCCATCAGCATCAGGGTGAGTAACGACCGGGGATGGGGGGATAGGGGAGATGGGCACAATGGCACACATACACAATTATGTGTAGCACACTGCACCCCCACAATGACCCTGGATCATGTCACTGAGAATCTTGGCACACTGCAGCACACATAGAAACACCAAGTAGGCCCTCGTCCACAAGATGCACAAAGGGGTCCCCTCCAGATCACCCATAACACAACCGACCCATGCACATGTGCTGAATCCAGAGAAGCAGTGGCTGTGACCCACACTGACTATGCAAGGAACACTGGATGCCCGATAGCCTGGCAGCAGCCCATAAACATGAGATGGTCAATAAATCGACATGGAGGTAGCCCAGTGCGCATCACACCCGTAAAGGAGCATGCCACACTCAGTCATGTCCACGAGCACACACAACCCATGCCGTACAATACAAGCAGCAGACGAACAATGCACCAGGCCACAAAGATCAGTCCGAGAGCACATATGACCCAAGTCAAAACATAACATGCCCCGAAAAGCACACAATTCAAAGGCACTCCGCCTCAAGGGAGAAGCCAACACAAAATCAGAGGACAACTCCCCCACAATGCAGCACACACATAGCAATCAAAGAACATCAGCAATGACAGTAATTAGGTACAAAGTGCAACACCAGCACCATAGGATACGACTCACAACAGGTCCCTACGTGCGTAGTAGCTGTCCACTCAGATCAGGCATTGCCTGACACTGTGTGATGACAATTCACGGGTACTACCACACTTCCGTCATGTAGTCAAAAAACACACTGACTGCCATCAAATAGCCAGCCACACCAAAACAGTCACAATGTGCATTGGCCTGCAGTCTGAAAGTAAACATCTGCAAATCTCTAACATACAGGTACAACTCTGTTAACCTGCATCTCCCCTTTCACATTGCAGAAGGACAAACAACACCTCCTGCAGAGCAGACCAGACATATCTTCAGTGATGATGAAGAGGACCCCCTGGTCATCAGCACCGACCCCCTCCAACGGATCGTAGATAGCCTCCACACCCCCTCCCCAGAAGCAGGGCAGGCCAGCTGCCCCGAGGTGAGCCCACCACCTGCACACAGCAGGAAACACACATCACCACGGCTGTCTCCCAGCACCCCTAACCAATTCATGGAGTTCCAACAAAATATGTGGTGTGGCCAGGTGGAGTTGGTTGACCAGCTGCGGGTGGGCTTTGAAATAGTGGCAGACAAACTCAAGGCCATACGTGGGTGTCTGAGTCCAATCAGAGACCGGCACACTCCCTATCGGACACCCCCTGTGCGCACCATGCTCCACCACAGACCTTGGCTGCCCTCGCTGGGGAAATGAGTATGATACAAGATATGTGTGGTCAGACAGGCACCAGCTATCAGAGCACAGAGTTGGCACAGATGCGGAGGTCAATGCAGCCCATGGAGCAGATTCAGGCTGGAAGTTTCAATGCCCTGCAGTACTTTAATCAATCAATAAATAATTTTATTTGATTTCGTTAAAAATCATAAAAGATTGTAATAGCACATTATACATAATGATTAAAGAGTGGTAGTTGGAAAACTACAAAAGATAAAAACATTATGTCATCATTAGTCAATTCTCATCAGCAGTTGAAATAAGAAATATTTACTTTATAGGCGGTACAATTTAAATGTACTAGGATATTCATTGAGGAGAGATCAGAGAATTGTGCAGGAGCTGGTGAGAAGGGACCAGTCAGTATCGTAAGAGGCACTCAAGCTGATTATTGCGTATAATCTAGATCTTTGGCTGCCATTTCCCAAAACGTAATGACTTTGCAGGACAGTTGGATTGACGAACCTCCCAGGCATTCAATGACAGCTGCTCTGCATGTCCTTAACTGGTTTTTCCTGAAAATCTTGCGAAGCACAGTTTTTCGGGTTTCTACACCCCGTGGAAGACACCCCGGCGAAACTCGTCCATTTTGAACGCACTTTGACTGTTGTTCCAGTGGGCGCTTGCTGAGTCGAGTATGGCCCATTGATCTTTCTTTGCAGCCGTATAATAGATTCATGTTGAAATCTCCTGACAGTATGATGTTGGCATGTGGGTGAGCAAGTTTGAGATCAACTAGTGTTGCTGTTAAAGTCTCAATGCTGGATTTCTTTTGTTTAGGTGATGGGTGGATGTAGGCGTTCAATATTAGCAGGCTGAAAAGGGGTGAGGCCACTAATTTGACATCCAAGTTTATTCGAGATTGACTTCAGAAATTTGCCCTGAGATGTAGGCCGAGACAAAGATGGAAAGGCCTCCTTTTGCTCTTCTGTGTTTTGATTCTCTTTTTGCCAGATTAAGATATTCTTTATATCCCACAATTGGTGAAGGGTTTGTCTGCCATGCCTCTTGAAAGAGGGGAAGGTCATACTGTTTGATAAATTCCAAGAAGTCAGGATCTTCTAATTTTGGGCTTAGGTCATTGACGTTCCAAGAGCAGATGTAACAACCATTGTCTGATTTCTTTGCTCTTGTTGAATTTGTTCATGCCATTCCGTCGATGGTTCCGGTTATGTTTGTCTGCCTGTGACCGGTGTACTTGGCTGCTTTGGGGTGAGCGAAGGTGATGGTGATTTTCCTTTCAGTTTGAACTATACTCTTTTTTTTATGATATTCATCTTGGCCTTTCGCGCCTCTCAGGATGCTCCCTGGAGGGTTAGGTTGGTGTAGCGGGCTTGGATAACGGGGGGAGTTGGCTTTTTAATTTCTTTGCCCCATTTTTCAAATGACTCCTGCTGCCTCCAGATCTGCTCAGTAATATAATTATCAAAGAAGGTTGCTGTAGTAATTTCATGACCAATTGGGTCGGGGTTAGGCTTGAACTTTATTCTTTCTAGGTTGCCAGTGTCAATGTGGCTCAAGGAAGGTAGTGATTTAAATAGTTTTAACAGAACACTTCTGTTAAGGATGTCATGAGTTGCCCTTGAGACATAGTGGGGGATGAAGTCCAACTTTTTGTTGTCATTAGTGAAATCAGGAGAGATTGGCTACTGTTTGATTTCCTCACTCTTTCTGATTTCTTTCCCCTCCTTGATTTCTACCCGGGCGACGGGGCCCTGCTTTTGGACGTTTTGAACGTTACATCTGATGTTTTGGATGTGTTTGTTGTTCTTTACGGTCGTTGCTACGCCACTGCCCATGTGGTGGTAGTTTATTAGTTTAAGGTTGCTCCTGACCTCTCGATCACCCTCCTTAGGTGGGAAGACGTCCTTTGCGCTTATTATGGTGACTTCTGGTGAGTTACGTACCGATGTGGGGGTGGTTTTAGTGGTTTTGCATGGGCTGGGTTGTTGGATACTGTTTCTTTTCCTTTTCACTGGGCTTGAAAATGCTGTATACATTTACTGGCTGCAAATGTTCTGATGTGGATTGATGTGGATTGAGTTTGACTTTTGCCATTGCTGCCACTGAGCCGGTCCCATATAACTGCAGTGGGAACATCGACACAGACAGCTCCGAGTCCTGATATGTCTGTGTCACACAGTGATGCTGCACCATCACCTTCTCAGCCTTTTGTGTCAGTGGCACCCAGCGGTGAAGCCATCACCCCGCCACACACACACACTTGTCACAGAACCCATAAAGGGGTGTAAGAAGGGGACGGTAATTACTTTGTGAGGAAGGAGGCAGTAGCATCCATCACTGCCATATGCCCGGTCCCTGCTTAGATATGACCTATGCATCATGCCCTGAGAAACACCTCATGCTGACCCCCGGAACACTCTGCGACATGCCCTCAGACCCTGACACAGACTGCCATTTCATCACTGCTGGCCAATTACACAGCAATCCTGCTGTGGACTGCACTCTCCCACTTCCTAATCATTTCTCAATCCCCAAAGGACTGTGTTTGTTCCACCACTGGGCTTCCATGTGATGTGGGCTTGGATGGCCATGTACAGCACCAGCTCCATCACTCACCTGAATGTGAATAAAACATTCTAAATCACAGAGATGTATCATTACAATGTTCACTCACGTATGGAAGTATGGCTGGATGTAGGCGCAATGATTGCACATGAAGGTAAACCATGGTAACTTACACCTATGCGCATGTGTATCCCTGAGACACAAGTCAAATTGGTTGACTGTGAAGGTGAGTATTAGCTGTGTCCCCATTGCACATCAACACAAAGCTCATGACTCCCCAAACTAGGCACACGTCCATGTGTTTAATAGAGCTGTGGGTAGGACTGACCAAATCGGTAGCAGGCCAGGAGTGGTGGCCTACTTCGCATGTGACAACAGAACAGCATGTTGCATACCCACTTACACACATCTCGGTGAACACATCCTGTAATGGTGTATGACATTTGCTCCACGTGGTCAGAGGTTGCACACCATACTCACATTGCTGAAGTCATGTAAGTGCACATGTTGGGCAGCACCTATCCCAAAACAATGTCTGGCTTAGAGAGGTTGAACTTGCAAAAGGGACATACCGCCATTGCACATGTGTTAGTCAGTCCCTCCCTGTGTAGGGATGATGCACATTGTGGCACACAAGTGGACAATCCAATCAACACACCTCAAGGTTAGACACCAGTGGGGTGACATAGACATTATTGCCATGTGCGTGTCAGTACGGATGAAGCAATGGCCACAACAGGCAGGGACATGCTTAAGACACTTCATGCAGCATGGGTGCATGAGGTTCAAACATTGCTGTTGCAACAATGGCGTATGCCGATTGCCCTGTGTGAGGGGGCACAACTCACTGCCCATGGGATTTGCGTAGTGCTCTGCTACCAGATTGTGCCTATTGTCTGCTCTGCTGACAGTGCTCAGGTGAAAGGGTCCGACAGGTTCACATGTCGTGCCACAGTGCTGTGTGTCTGCTGTACCCCAGCAGTGTGTCTGAATTGGAAACGTTGCCAAACGAAGCTTTGTTGCAACGGCCATGGATCTGCCTCACCTTGCACAGGTGTGTGTACACATGTGTTGTTTCACGCACATGCATCCGGAGTTCGGACGATGGCAGACGTGTCCTCTGTTGTGGTGGGATATATGATCAATCTCCACGATGCAACATGTTGTTGGGACCTATGTTGTGGGTAACAATCAGATGTGGCTGCAGGAACATAGTTACTCGCCCATGAATGCCCGTGCAGTTTCATATGCAATATGTTCCAATAGTACGTCGTTGTTGTGTTCATGGAACACCAGGGTGAGCCAATCCATTAACTGGTCCGGGGAGGTGTGCTCAGCCCACGCCGTTTCACCAACCCCCAAGACAGCCCAATAGGGTAGCGCCTCTATGTGGTCACTGCACACGAGGAATTGTGCAATCTCCCATGCACTGCTGCCAATACATCCACAGTATGTCAAGGCATCCCATGCACGGCTGTCTCGGTTACACTCCTGTTTGTGATCAAACAGCAGGCACAGAAACCAGTCATCATCCAATTCACCTACGGTTGTGTTGGATAGGCAGACATCCATGGGACACTTGAATGTGCATGTTCGTCAGTGGAACCAGGGCTGGACGCAGGTGATGTAGGCAATGCATAAGCTGAGTCGGTAACTGATCCTCAGCACTGCCAGTGGCACTGCACCCAGTAAATGCAGCTTACGTGCACAGTAGTGCTCCATGTGATGGGGGTTGTGCATGTGCACAGTATGGCCTGCCATTGCCTTGTTGCGTCTCGTGGAACCTGCACTCTTCTGTACTGCAGCGGTTGTGTGGAGGATATGCCACAGCTCTGAGCAATGATTCGAATGTGTGTGCAATGCTGGGCTGAATGGGTTGCTGTTTCCGTGACAGTCAAGGCCATCCCATGTGGGGGTACCTCAGGCGGGGCTTCTGTGTGTGGGGTGTGGATCAGTCAGATCGTTTCTCTGCGCAATGCGTAGTGTGGGATTCATCCACATCTGCCATGACATCTCTTTCTGGGTGTTCCAGGCTCGTTCAGAACCAAGGTCAGAGTTGCAGGTGTCCTCCCGCCTTCTGCATTGGAACAATGGAGCTTTCATCCCTGAGGTTTGTGACACTACTTCTTGTGGTTTCGGAATGTGATGTGGCTTTGTGGCTGAGATTGGGACATGGCCATGGGCTCATGGTGTATGAATGGCAATACAGACACACGTTGGCATGCGGTGCCAGGGTCCCTACAAAGCCTTGCGTTGCTTGTGCAATCTCTCTCCGGCTCTCTCCCTCGCTTTCTCCCTCTCTTTCCTTTGTTGGGCGCATGGCATACCTCCTTCTGTTGGATTTCGAATTCCAGGAAATGTACTAAGGATTGTTCAGTGTGGACCCGCTAGGACTCTTCTGAATGGTTGTTTTGTCTTTTGTTTGAATGTGTTTGGTGTTGGTGATTGCATTGCTGTATGTCTGGTTCCCCATTTTCTGGCGACACATGTATGTTGATTTTCCTGCTTGTGTGACCTCAGGTAACATATTTGCTTTGTGATTCATGGTGTTGATGTGCAGTTTCCTGGTCCGGGTTTGAGGTTGGCCCCGGGGATGGGGGGGTTGTTGCGGGCCTGGCTGTGGTGTCGGTGGGTGTTGTAGTCCTCTTGGGTGTCCATGCTGCATGCTCAGTTGCTCCATGGCATCTGTTTTTCTTCAGGTGTGGCTGTGGGCTGTGCTCCCTTTTGTGGCGCAGACTGTGGTCCAACTTTACACCAGGTCAGAGCAGGTGTGAATTCCCTGCTGCTAACGTGGCTTATTGCGTGTTTTGTGGGTTTTTTCGCCGTTCTGTCTGGTCATTGTCAATGTTGTGGTGTGGTGTTGTCGTGACTTTTGGCACAGGAACACCTACTTTGCATCTCATTAGCGATATTTGTGGGGGTCCTCAGTTGCAATGTTTTTTGTGGATGATGTCGCGGGTAAACTGGTGCTGGGCGCTGTTAGCACCAGCCTGTGAATGGGGTGGTAAATTTATCATGACTTTGGCTGCCCAAAAGTGCTTTGAACTCTGCGATAGCTCCTTGTGAATATGCCCCCTGAACTATTACATGAAAGTGCAGTATTTTCTCTCAAAAGAAGTCTACGTAATTATTTGATTTGAGGAGACAATGAAGAACGAAGATTCTTAAAAAAGAAATTCGTCTGTACAGTTGAAATGTCATTAAAGGTCCCCCTATTGTCAGTCCTCATTCAGTTAAAACATATTTCTGACCTAATATCCACCATCTGAATCTAAAATGATTGTCATGCTCCGAAGTGCCCATTTGGAATCATTTATGACAAATGTCACAAAAATTCCGAATGAGATTTAGTAAACAAAATTTGACTTAACATCCATCATGGCCAAATCAAGCGCAATGCTGCACTTTCACCCCAAAAAAACACAACTTCTCAACTAAAATCCTGTATGTATGTCAAGTTGGACATTTTACATCTTTCGTTTCATGGCCCCCTGCTTTGTCAGTCAATGACGTAATTATGATAAAGATAAAACATTTAAATGTACTATCAAAAGAGAAGAGAGACCTCGATTATTTTGCACAATGCATAACACGCACTGGCAAAGTCAATATGTCTTGGTGACTGCACGCATATGTGTGCTTCAGGAAGCATGTGCATACACTTCTAGCAAGCCTGAATTGGATTATGTTTTAAACAAAACCCATTTAAATATGTCCTCCGATGCGCATGCATGGATCATAATACTTAGAACAAGGCAGGCACCGTAATTTAGGTGTGAGTTTGTAATTCACTATTCTAACATGCCAGATGAACATGTTAGAGTGGTAACTTAAAACATACAAAAAAAGAAAAATACATGTATTTGAAGCGCGCGAAAGGATGGGAGAATCTCAGTAGAACTTTCGAGCTACTGGGCCCTCCAAAAAAAATACAATGAAAAAAATATATTGAACTTGATGTGCACAGTGGAAGAGGGACAGGGAAGTCTGCGGAGTTGGGAGGGAGATGAAAAAGCATCGGAGGACACGAAAAGCAAGAAGAGATAGAAAAGAAACAATGCACTCCCATAGAATAGAGCTCGGAAAATCATATCAAAACATTGAGTGGAATGGGATGAAGTATGACAGCTTTGTGGAGTGGTGGATTAGTTAAAGAATGCACAAGAAAGTACAGGAAAAGCAGGAAAAGAGAACAAAGAAACACATGTACTGCAAATGCTAAAAGAAAACAAGCATGGCAATACATAATTCCAGTAGGGCTGATTTAAAGTGCTAACGTTGTGGAACCATCCATAAGGACAGCGAAGGAGAAGAAAGAGGGATTGTGAGGAAAAAAAATAACAGGACAGACAGTACTGAGGAAGAACGAGACAATAAAAAAGGCCCCATAAAGAAGACAGTGATGCAGTGACCTGTGCTCAGGACACCCCCGCGCCCCACGGCCACCGGCTGCTGCGTGTGCCTTCCCGCCCCGCTGCTGCACTAAGCCTCGCTGAGCCTCCCTCGAAGACCCCACCCCCGGCTGCTCTAGCGGGCTCTCGTGCAATTGTGCATTGTATTCTCCCCTTGTGCTAACTCCTTCTCATTTTTGTCTCCATCCTTGCTTGTAAGTGTTTTATTCCCCCTTGTGAACTGAGATTTTGTTTCTGTCTCCAGCCTCGCTAACTGTGTTTTTCACCTGATTCCCCTGATTGTATTTTCCCTCTGCTGTCTCCCGCTGCCCCCTGTGCCCCCCGCCCCGCTCCCCGCTTCCCGCCACCATGCTCGCTGCCATGCCCCCTTTTCTTCTGTGCCCTCCAAGCTCCCGCCTCCCAGCTGCTCCTCCCTCCCTGCACTTCGCCATAAATGGCGACCGTGCACACGCGCAGCGTTGACGCACAGCGGGCGCGCCGATTGAGCGCCGAAGGTGCGCCAAAGGTAAGCCCGTCTGCGCCCGTCCGCGCCTGGACCGTGCCCAGTGCCAGGACCCCTGGCTCCCGCCGACACCAGCCCACCCGCCGGACCTACGACACCACCGAACTCTACGCACTCAACGCCGGTCGAATCCCGGGCTGCTATCGAGCCCCCCCGAGACGCACCCACGGACCCTTCAGCTGCCACTCCTGCAAGTTCACCTGTATCCGGACCTGCACTACACCAGCACCGACCAAGCCGAGCACCAGCAGAAACCACCTCAAGTGCATCCTGCTCAACACCCGATCCATCCACAGACACGCCGTCAAGCTCTGGAACCTGCTCGACACCACAGCCCCAGACGTCGCCTTCCTCACGGAAACCTGGATGAACGCCTCCTCAGCGCCCGACATCGCCATCGCCATCCCAGACGGATACAAGATCACCCGGAGGGACCGCGTCAACGAGACTGGAGGAGGCATCCCCATCGTACACAAGAACACCATCCGCATCACGACCAACACCGACGACACCCTCGCACCCGCCGAACACCTGCACTTCCAGATTCACATCAACCCCAAGACCACCCTCAGAGGCACCCTCATCTACAGACCCCCGGGACCACGCACACAATTCAGCGAAGACATCGCCGACTTCATCAGCCCGCACGCCCTCCCCTTCGCTGACTACATCCTCCCCGGGGATCTCAACTTCCACCTGGAGAACAACAACGACCGCAACACCACCACCCTGCTGGACAACCTCGCCAACTTCGGTCTCAAGCAGCTGGTGACCACCCCCACCCACTACGCCGGACACACACTCGACCCCGTGTTCTCATCCAGCAAGGACATCGCCTTCAGCCACGCCACCGGACTCCACTGGACGGACCACAGCTGCGTCCACTTCAGCTTCAGAAGGACCACGATCCACCACCACCAGCAACAGGTTGCACGCAGAAGCTGGAACAAGATCACAGCCGACCAGCTCGCGACTTCCCTGAGCATGAACCCTCCCACCAGCGCAACGAACCCAAGCCAGGCGGCCACCAACCTCGCGAAGTGGATCAGCAACTGCGCAGACGACCTCGCCCCTCTGAAGACCCTGCCTAGCAGACCCAGCAGCAAGAAAGCACCATGGTTCACCAACGAACTCAAGAGCTCCAAGAAGAACTGCAGAGCCCTCGAGAAAGCCTGGCGCAGACACCCAACACCGAACAACATGACTGCCCTCAAGCTCGCCACCCGAAAACACCACCAACTGATCCACGCCACCAAGAAAACTGCATTCAAGGAACGACTGGACAACAACGCCCACAACAGCAAGCAACTTTTCAACATCGTTAAAGAGCTCTCCAACCCCAACGCCGGAAACAACAACATCACCCCTTCACAAGACCTCTGCAACTCCCTCGCCTCCTACTTCCACAACAAGATCGCGGACATACACAACAGCTTCAGCACTCAACCGACGCACGCCACGACTGAACCACCGTCCCCCACCACCACCCTCCGCGCCTGGACCCCGATCAGCACCGAAGACACCATCCTCAAGATGAACTCCATCCACTCCGGATCTCCGACCGACCCCTGCCCTCACCACGTCTTCAATAAGGCCGACGCTGTCATTGCACCCCACCTGCGGGACATCATCAACACGTCCTTCGACACCGCTACCTTTCCGGAGAGCAGGAAGCACGCCGAACTCAGTGCTCTACTAAAGAAGCCATCAGCCGACCCCACCGACCTCAAATACTACCGCCCCATCTCGCTGCTCCCATTTCCTGCAAAAGTCATCGAGAAGACCGTCAACAAGCAGCTGGCCGCCTTCCTCGAGACGAATGGATCCCTCAACCTCTCGCAGTCTGGCTTCCGGGCCAACCACAGCACCGAGACCGCCTTGATCGCAGCCACCGATGACATCCGAGCCCTGCTCGACAACGGAGAAACAGCGGCCCTCATCCTCCTAGACCTCTCCGCGGCCTTCGACACTCTCTGCCACCATACCCTAGTGCAGCGCCTCAGCAACGTCGGAATCCAGGAGAAGGCACTGGAATGGATCATCCCGTTCCTCGTCGGAAGGACACAGAGAGTCCGCCTCCCCGTTCAGATCAGAAGCCACCTAAGTCATCTGCGGCGTTCCTCAAGGCTCCTCGCTCAGCCCAACCCTCTTCAACGTCCACATGAGCCTCCTCGCAGCCATCGCACGCCAACACAACCTCAACATCATCTCCTATGCCAACGACACCCAGCTGAACCTCTCCCTCACCAACGACCCCGCCACCGCCAGAGCCAACCTAAACGAAGGGATGACAGACGTAGCCAAGTGGATGATGAACAGCCGCCTGAAACTGAACATCCTGGGATCTTCACCCTCCGCCTGGGACGACTCCTGGTGGCCCCCCGCCCTGGGCAGCGCACCCAAACCAACAGACCACGCACGCAACCTGGGCTTCATCCTGGACTCCTCCCTCTCTATGACCAGACAAGTCAACGCCGTCTCCTCGTCGTGCTTCAACATCCTGCGCATGCTACGTAAGATCTTCCGGTGGATCCCCACCGAGACCAGGAAGACGGTCACCCAGGCCCTCGTCACCAGCCGTCTGGACTACGGCAACTCCCTCTACGCCGGAACCACCGCCAAACTCCAGAAGAGACTCCAGCGGATTCAGAACGCCTCAGCACGACTCATCCTGGACATCCCCCGTCGCAGCCACATCTCCGGACACCTGAGAGATCTGCACTGGCTCCCGGTCAACAAGAGAAGCACCTTCCTTCTCCTCACCCACGCACTCAAAGCCCTACACAACCAAGGCCCAGGATACCTCTACAGCCGCCTCAACTTCTACGCTCCCACACGCCAACTTCGATCGACCGGCCACGCCCTCGCCGCTGTCCCCCGCATCCAAAGAGCCACCACAGGAGGAAGGTCCTTCTCCTACCTGGCCGCCAAGACTTGGAACTCCCTCCGACCCACCTCCGCCTGACCCAGGACCACCTTGCCTTCAGGAAGCAGCTCAAGACCTGGCTGTTCGTGCAGTAGCGGACCCCCCCTCCCCTAGCGCCTTGAGACCCTCCGGGTGAGTAGTGCGCTATATATAAATGCTTTGATTGATTGATGCAGTAGATATTTTATGAAGGTCGAAAGAAATAAAAGAGAGTGAAGTAAGGTCTAGACGACCAAATTGATAGCAAAGAAAAGCCAGATGGAAAAAACTAATAAAGAGGAAAAAACGTATAGGAACAGGAGGTAAGGATGAAGAAACAACCGTGAAATAAAGCCGGGGGGAAAGCAGTAGTAGTGGATGGCCATATGTAGGAAAGCAATATTGAGATAAATAAAGATTGAAGGACTAGCAGAGGGGAGATGTCCACATTGAGGGGAAAAAAGAAATGATATGATCTTGAAGACTGCTTAGAGTGTCAATCTGGCTCTTGAAGAAGGTTTAAAGGTAAAATAGTGAGAGGGTAGAAAAACAAGTGGAAAATAAGGCAAGAGTAAAGAAGCGCACAGAGAATAAAACTATAATAAAGGAAGGCCATGAAGAAACAGTGATGGAAGGGAAAGGTAATTTAATGAAAGTGGAGAAAGGCCAGCATGATACTGATGGAGGGTCAGACTGAAGTAAACAATATTTCAGGAAAGACAGGGAAAACAGTAGTGAAGAAGGACCACAGCAAGGCGGCCACTGCGAAAGATGTTCTGAGAAAGATCACAATAATGGAGGATGGCCAAAGAAATTTCAAGAAAGTAAAGAGGAAGGGATGTGCTGGCAAAAAAAACTAGAGTGTAACGAAGCCATAATAAAGAAATATGAGATACTACCTAGAAGACTGAAAATGAGAGGTCAACATCAGACGGAAGGAAGGTGAGATGCAGAGTATTGGCTTCAGTATGAAAAAAATGTGTGGTATTTAAGTTGAGCAGCAAAAGGGGTGCAGCAGGAGTATAAAGGATGCCATGATGGAGAAATACAGAGTTCTAAATAATTTTGGAGGAACGCAGCATGTGGGATGCAGTGCAAAGAGAGAGGCAGAATCCTGGGGGTGTAATGTAGAGTAAGAGGGAATATAGTCAGGGGGTGGAAGAGGGCAGGATGCAGTGCACTAGGGAGAAGGACTACATGCTGAAGATGGAAACACAGTTTGCACTTCCAGCTTCCACGTCCTACAATGTTGCGACAAATCTTCAAATGGTTGCCGCAGAATACTAGAAGGACCTTCACACAAGCACTCACAACCAGCAGTCTGGACTATGGCAACACTCTCTACGCTTGACTCTTTTAACAACTCCTACTCACACATAAGACCATTCAGAATACCACCGCAAGACTCATATTTTACCTCACCCTCACCACATCGCACCTAAGGAAGCTTCTGTGCTTCCCATTCACAAGTGAAGTTAATTCAAACTTCTCATGCACACATAAAACCACTGCACAACATAGGATTAGAATACCTGAACAGACACATACACTTTCACCAACCTACCAGACGCCTAAGCTCTACCTCAATCTTGGGTGATTAACCCATGTTACGAAACAACGTAACATAACACAACGAAACATAGTATAACACCATAAGCAACAGTAGTACTGCACCCACATGTAACATAAACTTCAGGGATTCAGTGCCAGCAATTCAGAGTGAGTAAGAGACAAACGCCAAGATTTTAAGCAATGCATTTCAGCAAGCTATTTTGCTGCATTTGATTGCTTGAACTGAAGACAGCAGAACAGTGCCCCCCACAAAGAAATAGAGCAATTCTGCTTACTGCATGCACTGGTACATCTTTTGCAACGTAGCCTCAATACAAACACCCTGGTGCCTCAGTGGAAGGCTGTCTGCATTGTGGACAGGATAGGTACCTTCCTGCACAAAAAAATCCATTGAGTTTTTTTCCTAATTGTATGTGTGGCACAGAATGCAGCATATGTGCAAAGAAGAAATTACGAGGAGAATTCAAGATAAATCTCCTCGTTACACTAGAATCAAGATATTTATATATATATATATATATATATATATATATATATATATATATATATAAAATGCTCGAATGGCGTGCTTCCGCCGCTTGTACAGCGGGCATTCGACAGGGTCGCCAAACCCTCAATATGTCAAAATACTGGTACCGCAATCCTATTGGAAAAACCAGAGTCGAAGCCCAAGTCAGTTTCAAAGTGCTTAAAGATTTATTTGGCAGAAAAACAACCCTACGCGTTTCGAGGTACGCCTACCTCTTGCTCACGGGTGGAGTGTAGATCAAAGCGCCAAACTTTTAAAGTGACAGGTTAGTGTTTGCACAAGTCACGTGGTAATTGACATGAAAACAGACTATCGTAGCTACTTTGTTGCTACCGCTTTACACATTGTTACAGCACATATTCAAAATTGACATATTTAGCAAATAAACCTTGCGTTAATTCATATGTACAATTTGGTGCCTTAAATGTAATAAACAATCAAATATGCATTTCTACCCAATCTGATAATTCCTCAAATTGTAGACTATGAGAAAGGACAGATATTAACCTTTGCCAAGAAATTTGACCGGCTGAGAGGCCAAGGCATGAATGTTAAAACTGCAGTTGACAATGCTGACCAAGCTAATGGAGCCAGTTATGTGGACAAAACACCTGAATCCAGAGCCACTACCAGTGAACCAGCCCAAAACCCCAACATGTCGGTAAAAGACAAAATTTTAATGGAGTTCTCAATGTTAGCACAAGACAGGCTAACAGCACCGGAGACCGCCGAACCAAGCAACCAAAGAGGACGAGGTCGTGGACGCGCAGGAAGAGGCGTAGAAAGGCTGCAGAATACGCCAAAAGAAGTAATGGGGAGTCCGGTGGGATCTCGCACACGTTGGCAAAAAAGAACAAAAGAATGGAGCAAACCGAAATGAAAACCAAGACAGTATTGAATTTATCGGATCGCAAATTAACCAACATAGAAATTGACGTCCTATCCAGAGGATTAACTTTTGTCCCGACAAATGAGTATGACTACACCCAAACAAGAATTGATCTCTTCTATTTTACTAGGAAACTGCGTCTTAAGAAATGGTTTTCCACAAAGGCAATTCTGGAAAAGGACAAGACAAGTAGAGAAGAGGTTAGTAACTTGTGTATCAATGACATTAAGACATTGCACTTATTGAATGAATTGGGGGACCAGGCTAATTTTAATAGCGATCCGATATTAAATTTGTTAAATGATGACATTGCAACAGACCTTAGCAGTAAGAGTCATTTCAAACCCACATCCATATTCATGCCGCAAATAATGAATGAGGCATTAGATGTGTTTGAGAAGGGAGTAAAAAATGGCCTCAAAAAAATCAGCGGCATCACATCAAAAGCAAGGAAAAACCTTACTATTGAACAGACCTCAGCCATTCAAACATTACAGAATGACCATACCATTGTGATAAAAAAATCCGACAAGGGTGGTAATGTAGTAGTATGGGGAAGAAACAGATATGTTAATGAGGGTTTGAGACAACTGAGCAATGTAAATCAATATGAAAAAAGTTCCAAGATATGTTTTGAAAAGTCTAACCAAAAATATTTTGATGAATTATTTGAATGGAAAGAGAAGGGCTTGCTAGAGCAGAATGAATATGACTACTTATTTTGCAAATATCCGAAACTTCCAGTACTGTATCTGTTACCAAAAGTCCACAAAGACAAGGACAATCCTCCAGGCAGACCTATAGTGTCATCAAGAGGGTCTAGCCTTGAGAATACATCAAGATATGCAGATTATTTCTTGCAACAATATATGAAAGAGTTACCATCATATATTAAGGACACAGGCGATTTCCTAAGAATGATGAATGATTTTGTGTGGGAGGACAATTATTTGATGTTAAGTTTAGACGTCACCAGTCTATATACGAGCATCCCCCATGAGCTAGGACTGAGAGCCTGTAGACACTATTTGAATGAAAGATCTATTTCCTACCTTATGCACACAGAGGTTCTGTTAAGCATGATAAACACATGCTTGACTGAAAACTACTTTTTATTTAACAATCAGGTGTACAGACAATTGATGGGGACCTCGATGGGCACTTGTTTTGCCCCGAGTTTTGCTTGTCTCTTCTTAGGATGGTGGGAAGAACACATTGTCAGACCCCACACCCTCTATAAAAAACATGTCAAAAAATGGGCAAGATTTATCGATGACGTGTTCTGTGTGTGGGAGGGCACCAAAGAAGAGGCTGACGACTTTGTGAAAAACTTGAATGTCAATGAATTAAACTTATCATTCACACACCAGGTACACCCAATCCAGATGGAATTTCTGGACGTGTTGTTGGAAGTACAAAATGGCAAAATTGAGACCACGTTACACCGCAAAGCTACGGCTGGCAACAGCATGCTGCATGCTTGGAGTTGCCACCCCAAAAGCCTCATAGAAAGCATCCCATATGGAGAGTTATTGCGTGCGAAACGTAATTGCAGCACGGATGAGGGATACGAAAAAGAGTGCAAAACAATGACCCAAAGATTTAAAGAAAGAGGATACAGTGACCAAAATATTTCAACAGCCTACTCCAAAGTAAAACTGAGAACTAGAAATGATTTATTGGCAGGCGAGTCACTAGTAGGAGGTACACCGAGCAATGAGAAGGTCAGATTTGTGACCACATACAGTAACAAGTCACATGAGGTTAGGAAATGTCTTGAAAAACATTGGAGCATTTTACAGACTGACCTAGATATTGGGAAGTCATTAAATGATTGCCCCCAAATCACTTTCAGAAAAGGAAAATCAATCAGTGATCTAGTTAGCCCAGCAAACTTGCCTAAATTAGTGCCCAAAAAAATGAACCCAGTTCAAGGATTTTACATCTGTGGCAAATGCAAGGCCTGCAAAAACAGTAAAAACTGCAAAACGGTAAAGTTATCTACTAAGACCATGCCATTCAAAATTCAGAAACATCTATCGTGCGAGACTGAATACGCAGTATATGCCCTCAAGTGCCCCTGTGAATTATTTTACATAGGGAGTACAGTACATAAAGCAAAGAAAAGAGTACTGGAACACCTGAGGGCCATAAACCACCATGACCAACAATACCCCATTGCCCGTCACTTTTTCAGTGAACACAACCAAAACACGAATTTATTATCATTTGTGGTGTTGGACAGTGTTCCTAAAAGAGAGAGAGGAGGAGACAGAGTCAAGGAACTACGCAGACTAGAGTCCAGATTTATAATCGGATTCCAAACACTGTCTCCACTAGGGCATAATATTGATGAGGGACTGGCATCTCACCTTGGACAATAAAAGCGTCTAATTGAAACTGATGTGTAATCTAAACTTGCTGTCTTCTTAGAATTCTAGGAACTATGATTGTTTTATCAAAATTATGATAACAGAGGCTATGATTTTAATGAATATGCTCTCTCACTTTGCAGGTCACGGTTGTTCACTGCGGAATGCGTGAATGGAATGAAAGTCACAAGCAAGACACAGAGTGATTCAAGCAGATTATGAATCAAGCGGTACAGCAGGAGTGTAATGAATCAATGTTTATGCCCACTGGGGCTTTATGTAAGAGAAATCAGCATGACTCAAACATTGGGCATGCAAGATGTGGAACTGTTGATTACAGCCCACTGAGGCGATCTATCAGTGAGGTACTAATGCGTGCAACAGTGATTATATAGAATACGCTGAATGACTTAATTCAGCAATGCGTAAATGAACGCGTTTCATGTGCAATGATGCCACTCAAAATGTACCGCGTGTAATGTCTAGGCGAACTGTGTAACATGAGAGCTTACTGAATGAGGCAATTCAGAACATGTATTTTCGCTGAAACACAAGTTGGCTTAATGGACACTGAATTATGGGAGTAGTAGTTAGTGAAGCTAAACGAACACGACTTTTTCCCAAAATGTATTTAAATTACCTTGAAATGTTTTACGAGTATGTTAAGTAAATATGGGCATTTCGTGACCAAGTATACAAATGCAGAAATGTATAAACAAGAGAGTATGTTTTCACTTTCACGTAAATAGTCACATGATTAAGTTTTTGTTATTGTATATAACTTTATCAAATGAACACAGCCATTCACTCGTGAGAAAGCGGCAGAGGCTGCGAAACGCGTTGAGTGTTGTTGTTGCCAAATAAAAGCACTTGAACCAAGCTAACCTGGGCCTCGACTCTCTGTCAACCATCAAAGACGGTAAACTTTTGAATTTAACGGGGCGAGGCGAAACCCCGTGGAGGCCCGCCACATTAAGAGGCGCAGGCAAGAACTTCGCCAGGCTGTTTGGAATATATATATATATACATACATATACATATACATATATATTACCTACTGGCGGTCGCCAGTAGGTATATATAGTTAGGATTTTTTCTCTATGGGATTTTTGAAAATTTTATGTCTAATAACTTTGGCGTTTGTGGACGGAATTGGCTGAAATTTTCAGGAAAATGGAACATTTTGTTTCTGAGCAGCCCCTGACAATTTGGGGAGGTTTCATCAAGGGGGGGCCGAGAAAAAAGGGGGGTCCCAAAACACGTTTTTCCCATGTTAATTTCCATAGGGCGGTTGGCCTCACTTTTAGCTCGAACGGCTGAATGGATTTGCACGAAACTTGGCAAAATTGTAGGGACTGTTAGCCCGATGTGCCTTTGCTAGGTCTCAATATATGTGCTCCAGTGGATTTTGAGTAATTTAGGTTCAAAAAAAGATATATATCTGGGCGGAGCCTAACCACACATCTGATCTGATTGGCTGTCAGCACTTCATCCAAGAAGTGTTGGCAGCCATCTTGGGACCAATATACATGATAGCACCTCATTAAAAAGCATTGTAGTTAATAGAGGGTTTTAGGACTTTAGTTACATTATAAATCATTTGTTGATGGTACCATACTCGTTTTAGGAATTGTGGTGGGTTCTAAGGTGATTTTACCATGTGAAAAAACCTTCTGCTGTGATATCATGAATATTGTTTGAAAGAAAACTAATATCTCATGATTTTCCCACAGTGGTTTGGAAGGGGATCTATAAGCTAAACTGAAAGCATATTTTCTGTAAATTCACATTATCTTTCTCAGTCATGTGAAAATGAAGTCTGACATTCTCAGTAAAACATGTACATCCAACAAGGACAGAGACTGTCAGTTGATTCCTTTGTGTTCTACTGCAGCCTCCTAGAGTGTTCTAAAGAACAACTAGAGCGCTAACAGTCCTACTTATTACAAAGGTATGGCACACCTGAAGCCATCTTGATTGGAATAAAGTGGTAACTCTTAAAACATTTAATTTAAAAAGAAACAACATGAGGGGGTATATTTTGCCATAGAAAGTATGATTAGTGCTGCAGAATGAAAAATTAGGGCACATTTTGAGTGACTTCTCAAATCCTTTTCTATTTCATTAAAACATTCTGACATGCAGTCTCCCAAAATGGCCACCAGAGACAAAAGAGCCCAAATGTAGCCCAAATATCACCCAGATGTACCCCAAGTAAAGCCCAATGACAGAATGTCCCAGAGTGTTCTAAAGAACAACTAGAGCGCTAACAGTCCTACTTATTACAAAGGTATGGCACACCTGAAGCCATCTTGATTGGAATAAAGTGGTAAGTCTGAAAACACTCAATTTAAAAAGAAACAACATGAGGGGGTATATTTTGCCATAGAAAGTATGATTAGTGCTTCAGAAAGAAAAATTAGGGATCATTTTGAGTGACTTCTCAAATCCTCTTCTATTTCATTAAAAAAATTCTGACATGCAGACTGAAACATGTACTTTAAATACCAGCAGCAGACGTCCCTGGTGAGCCGTAGCTTTACTACAGTGATCTAATGTGCAACTAGAGTGCTAACATTCAGAATTTATGGCAAATGTGTGACACATCTGAATGCCTTCTTGATGGAACCAAAGTAAACAAGCAATGAAAATGCAATAGATCTCGCCCTCGTTTAAGTTAAAGCCATTCTGTTTGTAATGAGGTGGCTTTTTAGCTTTGCTTTTATTAGTGTTTTTTCAACTTTCATGTAAATAACATGCATCTGTATGCATATAAGTATATGTATGCATGCATTTATGTTTGTATTTATATAGATATACAGATGATATATGTTTATATATGAATGTATATATATATATTCACTGAAAAAACCATAGGTTATAGACCATATATAGTTAGGAATTAGCATTTACAAAACCTTGAAAATTCACTGAAAAAACCATAGGTTATAGACCATATATAGTTAGGAATTAGCATTTACAAAACCTTGAAAATTCACTGAAAAAACCATAGGTTATAGACCATATATAGTTAGGAATTCGCATTTACAAAACCTTATTTTACTCACACAAAACCATTGAAATTCCATATATAGTTAGTTGCACTAACTATATATCGCGCACCCGTAATCCACTGCTGATGATGTCACATATTACATCATTCATGACATGGTCAGTGACATCACTGATGACATCACTGATGACATCTTAAATGACATCACTGATGACATCACTGATGACAACATCCAGTGACTGTATGTTTCTGTAAAGTTAAAATATGTCTTACATATTGAAAAATGAGTGGATGTATAAGTGTCTGGATGAAGGATTTAGTAGGTGCATGACTGACTGTATGAGTGAGTGATTAAATGTGTCTCACTGAGTGCATGGGTTAGTGACTAAACTGTCTTAATTTGTGCATCATTATGTCTGTTGTTCTGTAAACTGTTGCATGTGTTGATAAGTAGCTATATGAGTAACTATATGGGTTATTGATTGGTTGCCCAAGTATTTGTATGGGAGACTGAGTGTGTGTGTGGGTGGCTGGGAGGTGTATGACTCTGTGCATAGATGTGTGAGCAGTTGATTCACTAGATGTATGGTTTCAAAAGTGCATGTGGAAACAGCTGTATGGGCGGTTGACTGTGTGCATGAGTGTATTGGTGAGTGAATGGATATCTCAGTGCTACATGTCAAAGTAAGTACATATGTATAACACAGTACATGTGAGAGTTGACATATATAAATAACTGTGCATAAGAGCCAGTGAATGTGTGAGTGGCTGTATGGATCATTGTGAACTTGTATCAGGGATTGTATAAGAGAGTAAATATGTGTTAGTATATGTTTGAATAAGTAAAGTTTGCATAACTGTATAGTTGAGGAAATGGAGGTGTGATTGATTCTTTGCATGACTGACTAGGTGTGTGAGTAACTCCATGGATGAGTGACAGTCTGTGAGTGTCTGTTTACTCTGATTGTATCTAAGGTTATATTAGAGTCTGAAGAGGTTCATCGTATTATCACATGAATGATATCATCAGTGATGTGATCAGTAATGTCAAATGAGATGTCATCAGTGATGTCATCAGTGATGTCATTTGAGATGTCATCAGTGATGTCATTTGAGGTGTCATCAGTGATGTCATCAGTGATGTCACTGACCATGTCATGAATGATGTAATATGTGACATCATCAGCAGTGGATTGCGGGTGCGCGATATATAGTTAGTGCAACTAACTATATATGGAATTTCAACGGTTTTGTGTGAGTAAAATAAGGTTTTGTAAATGCGAATTCCTAACTATATATGGTCTATAACCTATGGTTTTTTCAGTGAATATATATATATATATGTCAAAATCCTGGTACCGCAATCCTTTTGGAAAAACCAGAGTCGAAGCCCAAGTCAGTTTCAAAGTGCTTAAAGATTTATTTGGCAGAAAAACAACCCTACGCGTTTCGAGGTACGCCTACCTCTTGCTCACGGGTGGAGTGTAGTTCAAAGCGCCAAACTTTTAAAGTGACAGGTTAGTGTTTGCACAATTCTTCATCAAGCCCCAGTGGGCAGGCATCCATAATCACATTCTATTGGGAATAACTTTAGCGCCGGTTGAGGAATTTGCGTGTAATTTTCTAAAATTTTGGCCAGCTCCGCTCCGCTCCTTCCCTGAAAGTTTCGGGGGGATTCGTGAAGTGGGGGCTGAGAAAAATGGGGGTCCCAAAACGTGTTTTCCCCATGTTAATTTCCTTAGAACGGTCTGACAAGTCTACAGCCCGAACCGCTGAAAGGAATAACGCCAAACTTGGCAAAATTGTAGGGACTGGTACGCAGATGTACCTTTGCTATGTTTGGTGAAAATTGCTCCAGTGGTTTTTATGAAAATAACTTCAAAAACACATATATATCTGGGCGGAGCCTAACCACACATCTGATCTTATTGGCTGTCAGCACTTCATCCAAGAAGTGTTGGCAGCCATCTTGGGACCAATATACATGATAGCACCTCATTAAAAAGCATTGTAGTTAATAGAGGGTTTTAGGACTTTAGTTACATTATAAATCATTTGTTGATGGTACCATACTCATTTTAGGAATTGTGGTGTGTTCTAAGGTGATTTTACCATGTGAAAAAGCCTTCTGCTGTGATATCATGAATCATGTTTGAAAGAAAACTATTATCTCATGCTTTTCCCACAGTGGTTTGGAAGGGGATCTATAAGCTAAACTGAAAGCATATTTTCTGTAAATTCACATTATCTTTCTCAGTCATGTGAGAATGAAGTCTGACATTCTCAGTAAAACATGTACATCCAACAAGGACAGAGACTGTCAGTTGATTCCTTTGTGTTCTACTGCAGCCTCCTAGAGTGTTCTAAAGAACAACTAGAGCGCTAACAGTCCTACTTATTACAAAGGTATAGCACACCTGAAGCCATCTTGATTGGAATAAAGTGGTAACTCTTAAAACATTTAATTTAAAAAGGAACAAAATGAGGGGTTATATTTTGCCATAGAAAGTGTTATTAGTGCTGCAGAAAGAAAAATTAGGGCACATTTTGAGTGACTTCTCAAATCCTCTTCTATTTCATAAAAAAATCTGACATGCAGTCTCCCAAGATGGCCAACAGAGACAAAAGAGCCCAAATGTAGCCCAAATATCACCCAGATGTAGCCCAAGTATAGCCCAATGACAGAATGTCCCAGAGTGTTCTAAAGAACAACTAGAGCGCTAACAGTCCTACTTATTACAAAGGTATGGCACACCTGAAGCCATCTTGATTGGAATAAAGTGGTAACTCTTAAAACATTTAATTTAAAAAGGAACAAAATGAGGGGGTATATTTTGCCATAGAAAGTATGATTAGTGCTGCAGAAAGAAAAATTAGGGCACATTTTGAGTGACTTCTCAAATCCTCTTCAATTTCATCAAAAAAGTCTGACATGCAGTCTCCCAAGATGGCCACCAGCGACAAAAGAGCCTAAATGTAGCCCAAATATCAACCAGATGTAGCCCAAGGGTATCCCAATGACAGAATGTCCCAGAGTGTTCTAAAGAACAACTAGAGCGCTAACAGTCTTACTTATGGCAAAAGTATGGCACATCAGAAGCCATCTTGATTGGAATGAAGTGGTAAGTCTGAAAACATTTAATTTAAAATGGAACAAAATGAGGGGGTTCATTTTGCCATAGAAAGTATGATTGGTGCTTCAGAAATAAAAATTAGGGCACATTTTGAGTGACTTCTCAAATCCTCTTCTATTTCATTAAAAAAATTCTGACATGCAGACTGAAACATGCACTTTGAATGCCAGCAGCAGACTTCCCTAGTGAGCAGTAGATTTACTACAGTGATCTAATGAGCAACTAGAGTGCTAACAATTAGAATCTATGGCAAATGTGTGACACATCTGAATGCCTTCTTGATGGAACCAAAGTAAACAAGCATTGAAAATGCAATAGATCTCACCCTCGTTTAAGTTAAAGCCATTCTGTTTGTAATGAGGTGGCTTTTTAGCTTTGCTTTTATTAGTGTTTTTTAAACTTTCATGTAAATAACATGCATATGTATGCATATATGTATATGTATGCATGCATTTATATTTGTATTTATATAGATATACAGATTATATATGTTTATATATGTATGTATATATATATATATATATATATATATATATATATATATACACATACATATATATAAATGCATATGCATATATATGCTAATATATATGTGTATATGTGTGCGTGTAGAGAGAGGTAGAGGTGTAGAGGTAGAGAGGTAGAGAGGTAGAGGTAGAGAGGTAGCGGTAGTGAGGTAGAGACTAGTAGAGAGAGAAGTAGAGAGAGGTAGAGAGGTAGAGAGTAGAGAGTGAGTAATAGAGAGTAGAGAGTGAGTAGTAGAGAGTAGTAGAGAGCAGTAGAGAGAGTAGCAGAGAGTGAGTAGTAGAGAGTAGTAAAGTGAATAGTAGAGTGAGTAGTAGAGAGCAGTAGACAGTGAGTAGTAGAGAGTAGTAAAGAGTGAGTAGTAGAGAGTAGTAGAGAGTGAGTAGTGGAGAGTGAGTAGTAGAGAGTAGTAGAGAGTGAGTAGCAGAGAGAGAATAGTTGAGAGTAGTAGAGAGTGAGTAGTAGAGTGAGTAATAGAGACTAGTAGCGAGAGTAGTAGAGAGTGAGTAGTAGAGAGTGAGTAGTAGAGAGTAGTAAAGAGAGAGTAGTAGAGAGTGAGTAGTAGAGATTAGTAGAGAGTGAGAAGTAGAGAGTGAGTAGTAGAGAGTAGTAGAGAGTGAGTAGTAAAGAGTGAGTAGTAGAGAGAGAGTAGTAGAGAGTGAGTAGTAGAGAGTAGAGAGTAGTAGAGAGTGAGTAGTAGAGAGTAGTAGATAGTGAGTAGTAGGGAGTGAGTAGTAGAGAGAGAGTAGTAGAGTAGTAGAGAATGAGTAGTAGAGAGTGAGAATTAGAGAGTAGTGGAGTAGGAGAGAGTAAGTAGTAGAGAGTAGTGGAGAATATTCCAAAGTTTGGTACAGCACCACTTGCACAATAAGTCCAATCAAACTATATCACTTAGAGTCCTTATTGAAGCGCTGAATCTTGGTGTATATTCAAATGCTTTTATTTTCCTTAAGTTTATGTACCACAGCCAGCCGAAATGTTTCGTTCTGTACAACAGAACTTCTTCAGGGTGTTCTTATTTCCTTCAAGTTATGTCGGTATCCTGTTGTCATATAACTAGATATTTCTTTCAAATGTTAGAGGAGACGTAAGTACATTCTTATTCAAAGAGACTAGGTATCAATTTTACCCACACAATTTGGGCAGACTTGAGTAATTTATAGCATCGTCAAAGTCAGTCTTTCAAAAATTCCAAAGTATAGGACACGATAGTCCAAATCTAAATGTTTCTCAAGAAAAGTCATTTTCAATCGTTCGGAATATCGGTGTTTGGGCAGATATGACCCAGGCCCCCCAGTATGCAAGGGGAATTAGTTCCCCCTCTGCAAACACGCCTGTGGCCTGCGTTGCAGAGAGGTGTAAAAAGGGGCATAGCCTCATTACACCTCTGTTCAATGCAGCCCCCTGGCGCATACTGGAGGTTCCAGGTGGGCTAGTTGGCCCCCAGGGACCCCTAGAATGCAAGGGGAATTAGTTCCCCCTCTTCAAACATGCACGGGGGCTGCATTGCAGAGAGGTGTAAAAAAGGGTGTGGCCTCATTACACCTCTCTGCAATGCAGCCCCCTGGCGCATACTGGAGGCTCCTGGTGGGCTAGTTGGCCCCCAGGGACCCCCAGTATGCAAGGGGAATTAGTTCCCCCTCTGCAAACGCGGCAGGGGGCTGCGTTGCAGAGAGGTGTAACAAGGGGCATAGCCTCATTACACCTCTGCAATGCAGCCCCCTGGCGCATACTGGAGGTTCCAGGTGGGCTAGTTGGCCCCCAGGGGCCCCCAGTATGCAAGGGGAATTAGTTTCCCCTCTTCAAACATGCACGGGGCTGCGTTGCAGAGAGGTGTAAAAAGGGACGTGGCTTCATTACACCTCTCTGCAATGCAGTCCCCTGGCGCATACTGGAGATTCCTGGTGGGCTTTCAGGTCTTATATAGTTAGGAATTAGCATTAAAAAAACCTTTGAAATTCACTGAAAAAAACATAGGTTTCAGGCCTTATATAGTTAGGAATTAGCATTTAAAAAACCTTGCAAACTCACTAAAAAAAACATAGGTTTCATGCCTTATATAGTTAGGAATTAGCATTTAAAAAACCTTTAAAATTCACTCAAAAAACTATACGTTTTAGGGGTGTTATAGTTAGCTGGACATTTCACTCATACAAAACCATTGAAATTGCTCCTATATAGTTAGTTGTACTAACTATATTTCGCGCACCCGCAATCCACTGATGATGATGTCACATATTACATCATTCATGACAGGCAGCCTTGCACTGTGCTGCAATGGTGCCTGTGTTGGTGCTAGGCAGCTAAATATTGCACCAGTGCTTGGGACAATGCAGCATTTGTTCACAGTGTATGGCTACGCGTTACTTATTAAACCTGGTGTAGGCCATTGTCACTCAGGACTCATGGTAACGTTTTGAAGTTCCTGTAGTATACTCACCTTGTACATATGTGCCTTAAATTTATCCAACATCTGCATAGGAATGGATAGGATAGGCTAGGATAAAAATTTGTAAAGCGCACTAAACCAAATAGGTGTCAAGGCGCTAAGCAGGACGTTAGGGAGGCAGACAAATATCAATTATGATGCAAAAAGCCAGGTCTTTAAAATCTTCTTAAAGGAAGCAAGAGAGTCAGCCGAACTGAAAGAAAGAGGTAGAGTGTTCCAAAGTTTGGCCGGCGCAACAGAAAAAGAGCCACCCACCATTTGGAACGATAAAATCTAAGCAGGGCAAGTTTTTTCTGGGAAGAGGACCTCAAGAATCTGCCTGGGTTGTACCAGTGAAATAAGGTTGCAAGGTGTAAACATTCACTACCATGCATAGCCTTGTACACCAAATTCAGAGCCTTAAAAAGGTTGTACGCTTCCTAATCGGAAGCCAATGTAAATTACGAAATTCCTTCCTTGATGGAGTGATATTTGGGAATGTTCAGGATAAGTCTTGCTGGGGCGTTTTGAACAACCTGTAGCTTGTTCAGTGAGCCTTTACTGATATTAAGATACAAGGCATTGCAGTAGCCAAGCTGTGAGGTGACTAGAGCAATGATGGTAGGTCGATGAAGCTCTTGGGGAATGTAGGGCAGCACTTTCTGAAGCATTTTAAGGATATAAAAACAGGTACTAACCGTACGATTTACCTGGGCGACGAAGGCCAGCCCCTTGCTAAAAATAACACCTAGGTTTTTGGCAGTTGTTACTGGAACGGAGAGGGGGCCACAGGTATCAGGCCACCAGACAGCAGACCAGATTAGAGGCTGAGTAACAAAAACCAAAACTTCAGTTTTCTCTGTGTTGATTTTAAGAGAGTTGTCCTGCATCCAGTGTATTATGCTGGTCATGCAGGTGTTAAACCTTTGAGCGACCAACTGCAAATCATAAAAGATTGAAATAATGATTTGCATGTCGTCCGCATAGGAGAGGACTTGGAAGCCAAAAGATCTCACCAATGAAGTCAAAGGGGTCACATAAAGATTGAAAAGAGTAGGGCTAAGTGAAGAGCCCTGGGGGACCCCACAAGGAAGACTGAAGGATTTGGCTTTGAAACCGCCTAGGCTGACTACATTAGTCCTTTCGTGCATTAAAGATTGAAGAAGCTGTAAGGCCTTCCTTGTGACACCAACAACCCCCAGTCGCTGAATCATGCGAACTGGGGATATTGTGTCAAAAGCTGCCAAAAGGTCAAGCAGTACTAGCACCGCTGACCCTCCCTGATCGAACTGCATATGGATACAGTCAGAAGCTGCAATCAAGGCGGACTTGGTGCTGTGTCCTGCCCGGAACACATTCTGGGAGTTATCCAGAATGTCCTGTGTTTTGATAAACTTCATGAGTTCTGAATGAATACATTTTTCCAACATTTTGGCAGGGGCAGGGAGAAGAGAAATGGGCCTATAGTTCTTCAATTCTAGGGGGTCAGCATTAGGTTTCTTAAGGAGGGGTGAAACAGTGGCTTCCTTCCAGATAGCTAGATAATGTCCAGATAAAAGAATGTTATTGTAAATTTTACACAAAGGCTCTGCTATAAGATCGGGCACTAGCTTAAGTGTGGAAACTCTACAAGGATCAGTAGGAGACCCAGATTTGAGACCAAGAAGGAGTTCCATAATACGCGGAACTGTAATAGCTGGGAATAGTGCAATGTTAGACTTAGTAGGAAGGACTGCCGAAAGTGGAGGGATATGTCATCGCAGAGGTCTTGAGTAGGATTAAGGAGTGTAGCTCCTGGGGGTTCGGTGATTTCTTTAATGATTTTAAAAAGCAGGCTAGATGAATTATTGGCGGAACTGGAAGAGGGCATGCTTATAATCCTTCAGCAAGGACCTCTGCATCAATTATTCTTGAAAACAGGAGGCTGCCCACCACTTTCATTCTTGTTTGCGACAGCGCTGCCTAAGAGTTCTAAGTTCATTTGAGAACCACAGGGCTGAAGGTTTTGCTCCCTTAGTGGTGCAGCATTTAATCGGAGCGACAGTATCCAATGCATTGGTAATCCAATAACGGAAGTTTTTAGCCGTAGTAGGGTAAACATTAGAACTGCTGGCAGAGGTTAAAATCAGAGCCTTCCTCCAGTCCGTGGCTGTGACCTTTTGCATTTTTCTACTGAAGATATTTTTGGAAGCCAGATTGGACGTGATTTTAGTACAGGAGTGTAGTGTATTGCATTCTTGTTTACTGATGTCATTATAAGAATGTATTGGAGAGAATTGCAATCCTTGTTTACTGATGTCATTATAAGAATGTATTGGTGAGAATGTTTTCCTTTGATTGTTGGGAGCCTTCAGCAGTCTGGAGTTCGATGGGCTTTGTCAGTTGCTTATCGAACTTCGGACTGGTGAGGCGCTCCTCCTGTGGTTGTAACCATTGGATTAAACTTTCGGTCTTCTACATATTGGCGACAATCGGGATTTGTTTCAACCACTGACCCACGCATCAGATGGGATTTTAACTCTGCCACTGATTCTTGTAATGGAAAAGACTTTTCCTTCTTTCTTTTATTCAAATTTCTGTAAGTACTGTGGCGAGTTCGTTTTCCATTGGAATGGATGCTTGAAAAGTTAAAGTTAAGGATCAAGTCTGAACTGTTTATCCGGGTTTGACATAAGAAAGACTTGCTCAAAAGGAAGGAAAGATGGCGTCAGCGTGAGCGGTCGCAGCAGCGGTGCTCTGAGATACTGGGCAGCTCTGGTACCGAGAAAAATGCTTTTCTACGCTTTTCTACACTTTACATCAACTATTAGGATCATGGCCTATGACGCAGTGATCAAGACTCAAGGCTCCTGAAAACAAACCGCTATACCTAAACTGCTCTCGTTTTCACCGACTTCATCACCTTCTACTGAGTGACTGTGTTTGCTGCAGCTGACTCCTGTGAGCCGCTCCGAGAGTAGCAGGAGGGAAGGAGAGGAACGTCTTACCACTCGTGTCACTGGGCTACATGGATAGCACGGGCGTCTGGATTGTTTTGAATGGACTGCGAGCAGCAAACTATGGGGAGAATCAAGAGGAAGCCTCTCTCAGCAGCTTAGTAACATGCGGTATTGTCATCATGTGGTATCGTCGTCTTGATGCACTGCATACATTAAACTGAGCACGGTGCACGGTGAAAGATTTCCATTACTGGCTAGAGGGGAGAGTCAGTAAGGTGGTGCTGACATCAGCGCCAACTGTAGACTAGACTCTGAATTGTTCAGTTACTGTTTAGTCACGCATCTACATTTTCCGCGTTCTCCGCGTGATGCCTACTGAGTGCCTCTGATTGTTCCCTCAAGGCTTCATCTCTCTTTGACTCTCTTGGACTCTCCTGTCTCTTGCCTAGTGCCTATCATTTCGCACTTCCTCATCCCCTGTGCTCCACGTAACCACCCGAGTCTCAGGCAGAGCTGGTGTCTCTGTCGGAGCCAGATTTCTTAAAAAAAAGAAAAAAAACTGCTGACTACCTTTCTTTTCGAGCAATTCAAGGGGAAAGTCGAGAGCTGTGTCGAGAGCTGTGGTTTGTGGACGGCCTCACTCTGACTGCAAAAAGCTCAGTTTTCCTTACCTCATCTCTTCACCTCCTCACCAGAAGTGCAGCTCTGACGACCCCTCTGACGGCCCCTGACGGCCTCCACACACGCCATCTGCAGACTCGAGATACGGGTCTTTGTAGCCTCACGCACGTGGCGTGACGTTGTCCCACGTGTCTTACTACCAGGGAGACGGACAAACTGCACAACAGAAGGAGAAAGTCAGAAGGAGAAAGGGAGGGGGGACTGGGAGAGAAGATTTACCAAGAGTGGCAGAGGTGAACGGGAGCAAGGGGCGAATGATTTTCAGAAGTAGAAATCGCAACAGAAATAAATTAAACTCCCAGGAGAGGGGGAGTACTGTACAAGTTTACACTGGAAGTCGGACTTCAATTAAAACATATACTGGACCTGGGGCTCAAGTTGCTGCTCCATCTGTCTCAGTTACAATCTCAAAAATATAAAAAAAATATTACCTGCCTCATCTACTCTATTTTCAACAAAGTTGTACGCGGTGCTGTCTACATCTACACTAACAACATTATTATCTACAGCAATTACATCAATTACAGTAACACCAGAGATTTCTGTGAAACTCCAGGGGAGGAAATCTTATCTTTTTATCACAGGCATAGCAGAAATTTCAAGCAAGGGGGCTCAAAAGCCTGGAAAAAATTGGACTTGGATCTCCTCGACCGCCACAGCAACTCAGTCTATTTCAGTGAGTAGAGCTATGGAAGGAGGTGTAGCAGAGGAAAGAGGGGACGAAGGACAGAATGTACAGAACATACCGAATATTCAGAAAAATTGGCCAATATCAGCAGGCAGTACCACCCTAAACAAGGAAAGGATGGGTGAAGAGGGAGAACTATCGCCAGGAGTGACTTCAACATGTCAGGAATCAACATGCACAGAGACAGACAAAGAGTACTCCATAAATCAAGGAGACCGTCAGAACTCGGAAAAAGAGGTGGCACCCACACTGCATACAAATAGCAAACATAGAGGCCCTGAGACTAGAGGAGTCAGGGCAAAAGAAAAGGAAAGAGACCTGGCAAAAGACCAGGTAAGAAATGAGACTCAAGAAAAGGGTAAAATCAAAGATAAAAACGCTGAAAAAAACTGGAAAAGGAAAAGGCCAAACGAAAGGAGAGGGGGAAAGAGAAAGAGAAAGAACAAGAAAAGGAGAAAGGGGCGGGTTACAACAAAAGACATGGGCTGAAACAGTGGAAGATGCCAAATTGGAACTAATGGCCAAAAAAGCACAAAGGCTACAGACTATAAAAAATTTAAAAGCGACTGCAAAGAATACCGCCCAAACAGCAACATCCCAGCCAAGAATCTCCAACATATTTAGCCCCCTGCCCAGGGATTTTCAGAATGAAATGCCACCAACGGAAAATACACCGATTCAGAACCAGAGGCAGATTAAGAACACTGACACTGACAAGGAGAATAAAAGCTGCAAGGACTCTCAAAGCACTCCCCCAAGCACTCCCCCAACTAATTTGGAAGAAAGATTTACTATAGGTCAAGGCGAAGACATCGATAATGCTGAACACAATATGAACAGGACAGAGATATTGGCACCCTCAGGAACGGGCATAATAATGCCTAACCAAAGAGAGCAATATCAACAAACTGATCAAAAGAACTTGAACCCGAAAATGGTGGACTCACATTCCTTTTCCGACACTCAAACACCTTCTGTCAGGAATGAACGACGCCCCTCTCATCACTCTCTCTCCGACGATAACTCTGACTCTGATTTACACAAAACAAGGATGTCGATCTCAAGTGACTCTAGTAAAGCCAGCAACTCAAGAGAATCAAACCTACAAAGGGACACCATAGCTTTGGATATCTCTGGTCCTAATGATTCAGGATCAGACAGCGAAATCAACTTCAAGGAAAAAGTTAAAAGAAGAAGTGGGGGAAAACAAAATCAAAAAACAAAAAGGAACAACATCTTTTGAATGAAGAAACCACAGATCCTGGCAACAACTCGGACTACATCAAAGAGAGGCCTAATTCTTCGCGCAGAAGTCCAAGGATTAAAACAGGAGAAGCATCAGGCCACAATGCTGAATTACAAGAGAATAAAGACTTGTCTAAAAAATCAAAAGAACCCTCACTGAGTCAAGTTCTTAGCTCGATCAAAATGTTCCATGAGGATGTGAAGAAAGACAGCCAAAGAAATCATACTGCTATCGAAAAATTACAAGGAGCAGTGAAAAAAGTAGGCAGCATCTGCTCTGAAATGTCCAAGAGAATGGTAATGGTGGAAACTCGCACCGAAAATCTCGAAACAGACGTTGTCTTGCTACAGAAAAAGGAAAAAGATCAAGATGAAATAATAAGGGATCTCATGGCCAAAGTGGAAGACCACGAAAACAGATCTATACGAAACAATTTAAGGTTTCTTGGTATCCCAGAAAATTTTGAGGGAGAAGACGCAAGAGGGGCAATGATCAATATTTTAAGAATGTCATTTCCAGAATTGGAAGCCTGGGACTGGGAAACGGAAATACAGTGGGCCCATCGATACCCAATGACGCTAACAAAACATCCTAACAAGCAAAACCAATATCCAAGGGCAATGCTGGTCTACTACGGTAACTTCCTTCTCCGCGAAAAAATTTATGACTTCGCAAGACCTAACACTCAACGAGAATATAAGGGGTTCAAATTCTTTGCCAGACCAGATTTCGCACACGCAACAGTAGAGCGAAGATGGAAAATGTGCCAGCTAATCGAACCCTTTCAGAAACTTGGAGCAAAAGTTTACTTGCAAAACCCGGCACGTCTGAAAGTCATATATCAGAGCTCCACAAAAAGCTTTACCAGCGAAATACTGGCGGAAGACTACCTACGTGTAATTTCAGGGACAGGACCCAATAATTATGTGAAACAAGACAAACATGATAAAAAGACTGAAAGTAGAAACAGATAAGCCGAATTAACTATTTTTTTCTTTTGTTGTATAATGACTTAAAAAATATTCTTTAGGGAAATGTGGACAAGCAATAAGTTAGATGACCAGGTCAGGTAAATCTAAAAACTGACTTAAAAAATATTCTTTAGGGAAATATGGATAAGCAATAAGTTAGATAACCAGGTCAGGTAAATCTAAAAACTGAAACCAAACGAGATTATCTAGGCCATGATTTAAATGAAACTAGATAAGCATATTAACTATCTTAAGAAAATTAGCCCAGATCACAGGGCCTTCTTCCGCGGACGTCACATCCCTGGCCGAAGTAAGACCAGGTAACCTTCAAAGGTGGTGGTGGGTGGGGGGAAGGAAAAGGGGAGGGGGGAAGGCAGGGCAGGTCAGATATATCTTGAGTAAATTAGTTATGGAATGGAAAGGAAAAAACTTACAAAATCAATACAAAAAAGAGATATATAGATGGGGATCTTAAAAATACTGTCATTAAACATCTGCGGCTTAAACAATATTAAAAAAAGACAGATGGTGGCAGTGGGTTTACAGTCAATGGGTGCCAACATAGTATGCCTACAAGAAACTCATATTGAAGGACCACAATCACATATTTTGAGATCTCTTGGGTACAATGTGATCGGTGCAACTACACAAGCCGGTCGGGTTAGAGGGGTAGCTCTCCTAGCTAAAGGTACAGGGATTAAATTTAATAGAACACAATCTGATAAATTTGGCAGATGGATTATTACAGAAGTACAGACAGGACAATCTTCAAAGATGACCATCTGCTCAATTTACGGAAATAATAACGATGATCCCTCAGAAATTAATTATTTATCCAATGAGCTTACCAACTGGCCGCTACCAGTCATAATATGTGGTGACTTCAATATAAATCTTCCACATAACTGGTCAACTAAGGACGATTGGCTATATCGGGCCGAAAACCAAGAATCTTTAGAGCTATTAAGCAGTTATGTATCACTAATGGGTTGGTAGATGGGTGGCAGACATCGAGTAATAATCCTAATGATCCTAGCTATACTTTCTACTCTAATCCTCACCAGACACATGCCCGGCTAGATTATTTTTGAATCTCCAACTCATTAAGATCAGTACTAAAACTAGAAAAGCTACCTCGTATCCTTTCGGATCATAACCCCCTGGTATGTACAGTTGATACAGCTTCTTTAATAAAGAAACAACAAGGCTGGACATTTGATAGATCTTTGCTACTTGAGAATGAATACTGCAATCACATGAGAAGATGGATACTTGAGTTCCTAGCAATAAACAAAGGAAGTACAACGGTAAATTTTGTATGGGATGCCCTAAAAGCAAGAATTAGGGGAGAAACCATACAATATTCCTCTAGGATTAACAAACAAGCTAGAGAAGCTCTAAATCTGTTACAGGACGAATTAAAGAGGGTGGAAGAAGATCTTATAAGGGCGACAAGGGGCCCCTCCAATAAAGAGGAAATAGATAAAGTCCAGCAACAGGTTGCAATAGCCAGAGCATCAATCACAAACGAATACACTATTAAGGCAGTAAAAAAAGCTACAGCCCATCGCGAAAAAATGTATGAAGTTAGCGAAACAATGGGGCAGCAGTTAGCTATACAGATGAGACAGCAGACCGCACAGAATGTCATACTCGAGATCGATGACCCGACAGAAGGTAGGATAACCGACTCAGGGAAGATCAGAGAAGCATTCTGGGGCTTTTACAGTGCACTAATAAGCATGGGCGAATTTTGCGAATCTCGCGTTCGCGAATTTTGCGGATTTGCGAACTCGCAATCCGCAAAATCCGCGAATTCTCGCAAATTTGCTGATTTTTTTTTTTTGTGTTTGCGCGGGTTTCTGCCAGTTCGCGAGGGTTTTGTACACTTTCGCAAATTGCGAACTTACCTGTCGGGTCGCAAGTTTCGCGAACTTGTTGTTTCTACGTGTCCAGCCTGTTTGGGACACTCTTCTTCATCACTGCCACTCTCTGTCACCACTGCCACTCTCTGACTACTCATGCCACCCTCTGGCCCACCCATGCCACCCTCTGTTTCATCACAGCACCCTCTGGTTGTCCAGTCGGTGTACATTATTGTGGCAACGCAAGCACACCTTCCCTGCCTCAAGTGACCTGAATTAATTTGGGGCTGATTAATGTGTCACAGAATATTTTTTTAGCTGGCACCTGCTTCCTTAGTGCTTCCTGATTAGTGATCTTTTGTACTTGCTAAGTGCTTTCATTGTTGCAAAATTAGTTACAACACCTGCCCTGCCCCAACTGACAATAACGAATTAGGGGCTGATTAATGGATTTGAACTTCCAGCCTGGCTCCTGCTTGTCTCCCTTAGCTGTAATTCAGGACCTTTGTGGCATATGTGTAACTATTCTGAGGTTCAGAGCAGGGTCACATAATAGTTGCAACTGGCAACTGAACTCTGGAGGGGCCCCTTAGGAAGCACTACAGGAAATGGCTACTAATGATGAGCCTAAACTTTTGAACCTGGTAAGTAGTTTCAGTTTTGCTAAGATCGTATTTCTGCAATTTTGCACTTATTTGCGGGGCGCGAAGTTGTACTGGGAAGCCGCGAACTCACGCGAACAGTGCGAGCAGCGCGAGCAAAATCCGCTGCTCGCGGATTTGCGGATTTTGCGGGAGATTCGCGAATCTCGCGGATTGCGAATTTACCGAAAATCCGCAAAATCCGCGAGCGAAACGGATTTTCCGCCCATGCTTATGCACTATATACAGAGGAGGGAGAAATAGACCTAGACATGACTACCGAATATCTAGAAGCAGATACCTGCAAACAACTAAACGCAGAAGATCAAGAAAGACTACAAGACCCCCCCACTCTTGATGAATTAATAAAAACAATGAAGGATCTCTCCCGGGGGAAAGCAGCGGGATTAGATGCTATTCCATTAGAATTTTATATAGCATTTCAGGACTCACTCCTAGAAATATTGTTAGATATATGCCTACATGTGTTTGGAGGAGGACAGCCTCCAAATTCATGGTCGAGGGCAAAAATCGTGATATTTCCAAAAAAAAACAAACCCCCGGATCAGATGGGCTCCTATCGCCCTATCACCCTAATAAATGCAGACTCAAAAATTTACTCTAAACTTCTGGCTAATCGCATGTCAATAATTATTCATAAATTCATATCCAACATCCAACATGGCTTTATCCCCGGGAGAGAAACTACAAATCATATACGGCGGGTAATCAGCCTTTTTGACAGTACTCAAGTAGCAGGAGACCCGATGGCACTAATATTACTCGATGCCGAAAATCTTTTGACAGGGTCTCCTGGAAGTTCCTCTGGCAGGTCATGTCCCGGGTGGGATTTAAACAGGTTTTTATACAGGCAATCCAAAAGTTATATAACAACCCACGGGCCATGGTAATGGTTAGCGGCTGCCTTTCTAAAGAATTGATAATTACGAGAGGAACTAGGCAGGGATGTCCTTGTTCCCCATTGTTGTTCGCCATTTATATCGATCCGTTTATTCGCAGACTAGAAGGCAGCAGGAACATAGCCCCTATATCGACACAAGGCTATGTAACAAAAACCCTTGCTTATGCCGATGACATTGCCATCGCTACGTCCAATCCAAACTTGGCTATGCCTACTATCGAGTCAGAGGCCAAAATATTCGGAAAATTTTCAGGGTATGCACTAAACCAGGGGAAAACGCAGATTATTATTAATAATACCTGTGTTATGACGGACTCGCGTATAACAGAATCTGCTACCTACCTAGGGGTGACCATCACATCTGATTTAGAAAAACTTGTCAATTTAAACCTGAAACCCGTATCGAATAAAATGCAGAAAGATCTCCTCCGTATTGATAATTTACACCTCTCATTGATTGGAAGGGTCAATGTACTAAAAATGGTCTATTTTCCAAAGCTACTGTATTTATTTAGAGCCATTAATCTTGAAATTTCAGACCGTTGGTTTAAGACAATGGAGCGTATCTTTACAAACTTTATTTGGTCATACAAACAACCCCGCCGCTCATACAGATTGCTGACGCTCCCCAAAGAAAGAGGAGGTCTAGCACTCCCAAATCTTAGAACATACTATTGGGCAACAGTCCTTCTATATAATCAGGAACACTTTCACCTGGAGGGGATAGAGGTAGGGGAAGTTAACGAGACTCCATCAATTCACCAGATAATACTGGGGGATAAGAGTACAGGCTATCTGTGGAGATATCTATTTGATAGCTATCACAAAAAAGTGAGATTAAAAACGCTTATAGGAGCCTTTAAGGTATGGAAATCTGTGAAGAAGATGGCAGGTTTAGGTCGTTTATCTTACTATACACCAACTCAAAACAATCCCTCTCTACCGGAAATCTTCAAAGATAGCTGCATTAACAGGTGGAATGCGCTTGGGATCACTCATTTGGGATGCTTTTTCTCCTCAGAGGGGCTACACTCCTTTGGAACTTTGAGGAATAAGTTTCATCTGGAATGGAAAAACTTCTTTAAGTATCTCCAGATTAGAGACTTTTTGTTAAGACATACAATGGGAGAGGGTATCATCCGCAAAATAGACATAGCTGACATGTTAAGCCACTCACAGAAAAAAATTCAAGATCGGGGAGATTTATTCTCTATTACTGAAATATTTTGTGGATGATATTAAAAAAATCACCCAGAAGTGGCAAAGTAAAATTCCAATTTCTGCTGAGGAATTTGAATACTCGTATAGGTTATCTCAAACGATCCTTATGTCTACTAAACTTCAAACCCAATTTTATAAAATATGTTTTTTTATGTATTATACCCCGGACAAAATATCCAAATGGGGTAGTAGGAGAGGTACATGTTGTTTTCGGTGCAATTTACAAAATGCGGACTGCATTTATATCTTTTCTGCTTGTCCCGTTTTAACTTCTCTTAAAACAAATATTGCACGTTTTCTGACTCTGATCCTCGGAATAACGATTAATTTATTAGATGAAACCGTAGTTCTAGGTGTTACAAACCCTGCTAACCACAAAGCTGGTTGCGAATTGATTTTTATTTCGATGGCCGTAATGAGAATATGTATAGCCTCGGCTTGGCTAGATCCTATCGCCCCATCATATCAACAATGGTTTGCAAGATTGTTAGCAATTTTTAATTTAGAGATGGCAATCTACAAAAACAAAGGCAGGAAGAGTCAGATTAAAGGACAAAAAATGTGGTCTCCCTTAATAGAATGGTCTAAAATGCAATGATATATATAGCAATAACCAGCATGTTCTGCTTAAGCCGCTACTCAATTTTGTAATCTCACGAAGTTGAATGTTAAATGCATTAATTTAACGTATACATTTTCCTTTTCAATATTGTTTTGTATAGCTTCTAATGATTTTTTTTTCTTTTCTGACCAATTTCTTGCTTTCTGATCTGCTCGACCGGGGAGGGAGGGGCGGGGTCTGTGTTTTGTTGTATTGTCTTACTGTTGTAAAATCAAATAAAAATATAAAAAAAAAAAAAAGAAAGACTTGCTCTGGCTTTGAGTTTTGGGTGTATATTATATCAAACCCTCACAAGTCTATGCGGTGTGGTGCGGAAGACTTTCGTGACTTTTGTAGTATTGAGTGCCTTATTTTATTCTCTTTCAAGTCGGCGCGCTGCGCTATGTCTTCGTGTCTTTAACGGAAACTGGCAAGCACCTGCATTTTTTAAATAAGCATCCCCAGAACGATTCCTTGGAACGTTCTTCTCAGCATTACTGGAGTTCTCTGTGGGACTGTGACGTCTTGCGATGCATTGTGGGAGAAGCTGCGTGTGACGTCGGACGTTTCACGGCGGCCATCTTTGTAAAACTTGGAAGCATCTTGAACGCAAGGAGTCCTCTGTGTTTTGTTTTTCTTCACGTTTCGTCCTTCATCAGTCATTCTTCGGATCTACAGAACTCCTGCAAGGCTTCAATTATGCTTACTAAAGCATCGTAGCGCTCCTGAATATTTGAACATTGTTTTTATTAAAATTCTGTCATGTTCTTCTACGGTCACTGGTAGGAGTTAACACAGACCACGGAAATCTTCATTTCTTCGTGTGAGTCTACAGAATACTTTGGAGCTTCCAGCCCTTCGTGCGATAACACCGGTGATTCGCACACCTTTTCTTTGGAATTGTATTTATTCTGTGTTTATTTTTTTATTTTATTTATTTATTTATTTTTTAAATAAAAAAAGAGAGGGGGCTTTTTATTCCATAATTGTGGTAGCATTTTACAAGTGTCAAAGTGTTTAGTGACAAATCTGGTTTTCTCACAATTTTCTTTAAGAAATGTCTTCTGCAAAAGAGGTCACTCAACCTCCTCCTTTTTTAGATAAACCTGGAAAGCCTATATTATTATGGTCAGAATGGTTTGGTTTGTTTGAAAACCATATTGTTGCCATTGATGCTACCGATTATGCTCCCCCTCGCAAATTTGCTTTATTATTTGGAAGTTTAGGTTTGGCTGCCCAACGCATCTTTAATAGTCTTGTACCTATTCCTCCTCCTTCTGGCCAGTCAGGTGATAGACAGTGGAATGTGTATGTGGAAGCTATTGCGGGACTTAAAAAACATTTTGAGGAATCGCCCAACATTATGTTGGAGAGGCACAAATTTTATAAGAGAAAGCAAAAAGAAGATGAGAAAATTGATGAATATATTTCTGCTTTGAGGGTCTTAGCTATCACCTGTGATTTTGGTCCTCTTCTCGATAACTTTATTTGAGACCAATTTGTTTTTAATTGTGCTTCTCCTAAGGTTAAAGAAAGGATTCTTAGCTGTAAAAATCCCTCTTTATCTGAGGTTATAGATCTTAGTCTTAGCATTGAAAGATCTATAATTTCTACAAAAGCAATGATGGTTGATTCCTCTCCTAAAGTGAATTTGGTTTCAGATGAATTGGAGGAGGAGGGTCAATATGCTGTTGGAGGGAAAGAAAAATGGGTCAGCAAACCAATTCGAAATCAATCTAAGCAGGGTTTCTGTTTCAGATGTGGATCTAAGTTTCACATGGGGGATTTTAAAGGGTGCCCGGCCGTTAATAAACGCTGCACAGGTTTTAAGAAAATTGGCCATTTTCAGAAAGTATGTAGGTTTCAAAAGAAGCCTCTTAAAGTTAACTGTGTGGATGTGAAAGATTGTTCTGAGTATTTTGACAATCTGTTATTGATGGTGAAAACAGATGACAACCCAACTTTTATCAGGGGTCCTTTATGTGATGCTTCTATTGATGACATTAAGGTTCATGTTATGGCTGACTCGGGTTCGCCTATCACTATTCTACGTGATACTACTTTCTATGAAAAGTGGGGGAGAAATGTGAATTTGACTCAATCAGATGTAAATCCGAAACCTTTCGGAGAGAAAGATATAGATATGTTGGGATTTTTCTTGGGAAATCTGCAGGTTCTTGGAAGATCTATTGTTACAAAGATCTATGTGGCTATTAAAGGGAAAGATATTGTGGGATGGAAGGACTTGCCAAAATGGGTTTGTATTTAGTCCCGGGTGATAAAAATCCCATTAAAGTTCGTGAATTCCCTATTTTTTTTGTTGAGGGGGCAAAGATAGAGCACTCTGATCTACTTAATGAATTTAAAAATGTTTTCAGTGATGAGATTGGTTTAGTGAAGGGCACTGAACACAAAATTAGACTAATTCCTGGGGCAACTCCAGTTTCTCATAAGGTTCGTCCAGTTCCTTTGAGTGTCAGAGCAGAACTAAAGAAAATGTTAGAAGATTTATGCAAAGATGGAATTATTGAGCATTCGGAATCCTCCCATTGTCGTTGCCCGAAAAAATAACAATGAGATTAGGCTATGTGCGGACCTCAGAGGTCTTAATAAAAATATAAAAGTAGACTGTCACCCACTACCTAAGATTCATGAATTGTTGGCGAATTTAGGTGGGGCTAAATGGTTCTCACTGTTGGACTTGAAATCGGCCTACCACCAGGTGCCTTTGGCTAGGGAATCTCAGGAACTGACTACCTTTGCCACCCCATTTGGTGCCTTTAAATTTTTGAGGCTTCCGTTTGGGTTGGCATCGGCGGTCAGCGTCTTTCAAAGGCTAATGGACTCCTTATTCAAAGACCTGGTGGGGGTGCAAGCTTATTTGGATGACATTTTGATTTTCACCCAGACAATGGATGAACACAATGTTTTACTGAGGAAGGTTCTTTCAATTCTGGGGGCAAGAGGGATGACTGTGAGGGAAGACAAATGTAAATTTGGAGTGCCTGAGTTGGAGTATTTGGGCCATACAGTTTCGGAATCCGGTATTAGACCAAACTTTTCTGTGGTTAGGGCCTTGAAAGAAGCAAAACCACCAGGGGACAAGGATGCTCTCCGTTCATTTTTAGGTCTGGCCGAATATTATGCTAGATTTGTTGTTAATTATGCTCAGGCTGTGGAACCTCTGTGGTTGTTACTCAAAAAAGGTCAGAAGTTTGTCTGGTCTAAGGAGTTGGATGAGTCTTTTTTTAAGGTCAAGGAATTGAATGTTTCTGCGCAGGCCCTTCAGGCGTTTAGGGATGATTGCTCGTGTATTATCTCTGTGGATGCGAGCATGAAAGGCTTGGGGGCGGTTTTAAGTCAACAAGTGGATGGTAAAGAGCAAACGGTGGCTTTTGCTTCTAGGTCATTGAAGGAGTTTGAGAAACACTATAGTACGATTGAAAGGGAGGCACTGGCCTGTGTGTGGGCGTCTCAAAAGTTCAAAATGTACATCTGGGGGAGGAAATTCATTATGCTCTCGGATCATAAACCACTTTCTTTTATGTTTTCCAAGGTTACTGGAACAAACAGTATGTCTCCAAACTTCAGGAATTTAATTTTGAGTTAAGGCATATTGCGGGTAGCAAGAACTTCAGGGCAGATTGTTTCTCCAGGATGTTGATGGACAAGGATGATGAGGAGGATTTGGTTGAAGAGGACGTGGAGTGTGTGTCTGTGGTGGATGCCATTGAGGAATGGAACTCTGTTTTTTCGGAAGTTGAGTGGAAAAATGCTTGTTTGAAGGATACGGTTTTATCTCAAGCTTTAGAATTTTCTTCTGGGGTATGGCCTGATTCAAGAAATTTATCTGGTGACCTTAAGTGTTTCTCTCAGGTTGCAGAGGAACTTTCTGTGAAAGATGGTATATTGCTGAGGGGTGATAGATTTGTCCCTCCTAGTAGTTTGAGAAATGTGATTGTGAAATTTGCTCACGCTGGCCATTTAGGAGTGACGAAAACTAATATGAGAACTAAGTCACATTACTGGTGGCCTGGCATTGATACTCAGGTAAGGGCTTTAGTTAATATTTGTCAGGAGTGTTTACTTTCAGATAAGCATTGGAAAACGCATGATGCCCCTCTACTGCCTACTCAGTTTCCTGGGAGTGCTTGGCAGAAAGTAGGTCTGGATTTCTCTAGTCCTTATAATGTTCTGCCGGAGGGGAAGAGGTTTCTAATTTTAGCCATTGATTACTTTTCAAAATGGATGTATTATAGATTTGTTGAGACCCCGAATTCTGATAATACCATTTCATTTTTGGAAAGGGTATTTTTGCTGGAAGGGGCACCTCAGGTTTTGGTGACTGATAACGGTACACACTTTGTGTCTGACAAAATGCGCAAGTTTTTGGAAGTGCATGATATTAAACAGTTGAAAGTGGCTCTTTATTCTCCATCTTCAAATGGCTTGGTGGAGCGTGGAAACAAGATTTCGAAGGAAGGTATTCAGACTGCGATAGCTTCTGGTTTGGATGTAGGGAAATTCTTAGAGAAAAAGGTTTGGAATTATAATATCTCGCCTCACTGTACGACCCAGGTGTCTCCATTTGAATTGTTAAGGGGGAGGAAAGTTCATTCTCCTTTGTTTCCTTCTTGGCTTCATAATAAGGGTCCTGGTCTTGCTAATGGGATCTCGATTCGACCGTTAAGCGTAAACAGGAAGTGATGAAGGCAAATTTTGATAAAGTTAAGAATGTGAAGGAATTTCAGTTTGTGGTTGGAGACTGGGTTATGATCAAGAAACCTTTCAAGGTTTCTAAAGGTAATTCTATTTTTACGAGTCGTGTTCAGGTTTCTAAAGTTGGTAAGAATGCTGTGTTTTTGGGAGAGAAAGGTTGGTGGAATGTTAGGCAGGTGTTAAGATTGTCTGTGGATCAAGCTGCTCTTATCAGAGAGAAGAAAAGTTTGCTTTTGCAGGATGGGTGTGATTGGATGCATTGGTTGCAACAGGATGGTGGAGCTAATTCTTCTACTTCCTTTTCTCTTCCATCATGCAGTTCTGAAACGGTTTCCATTCCTTCTTGTAGTCGGAGTGGTCGTATCAGAAAAGTTCCCTCTAGATACAAAGGGGCAGATTTATGAGGCCGTTGCGCCTCTTTGCGCTGCAATTGCGTCACTTTATTTGACGCAACTGCGGCGCAAACAATGCGCCCTATTTACAACGTGACGCATCTAGGAGATGCTTCAGATTGTAAAGCACTGCGCCATAAGGAGGCGTTCCTGCGCAGGGGGGGGGGCGTTCCTGCGCAGGAACGCCTCCTGAAAGTGGCTGAGTAAAATCTATGAGATTTCACTCAGTCACTTTCAGGGCAATGCTGCGTCAAAACCCTGCGCCTGCTTCAAGCAGGCGTAGGTCTTGATGCAGCATTAGTAGAATGGGGCACCCCGAGCCTTGCTGGCGCTGCGTCGCGCTTGCGACGCAACTCCAGCAATGCGCCACATTTCCGGCACAGATGCGTCACGCATCTGTGCCGTTTTTGCACCATGGTGCGCGGCATTATAAATGCGGCGCACCATGGGTGGCGTAGCTGTGGCGCACTGTGGCGCACGTTAACTGGCGCATCCCTCGGCATGCGCTAGTTAACATAAATCTGCCCCAATGAGTTTATTTCTTATTAAGTTTTTTTTTTTGTTTGTTTGTTTTTTTTGTTTTGTGCAAAAGGGGGAAGGTATTGTAGTGTATTGCATTCTTGTTTACTGATGTCATTATAAGAATGTATTGGAGAGAATTGCAATCCTTGTTTACTGATGTCAATATAAGAATGTATTGGTGAGAATGTATTCCTTTGATTGTTGGGAGCCTTTAGCAGTCTGGAGTTCGATGGGCTTTGTCAGTTGCTTATCGGACTTCGGACTGGTGAGGCGCTCCTCCTGTGGTTGTAACCATTGGATTAAACTTATCAGTTTAACCTAACTTCGCCTCACCTGGATTCCTAAGGACCTTTCTGTCTTCTACAAGGAGGGAAATGTGATAGCAAACTCAACCAGCCCATGGCCCGCTCAACTAAGAGGCAAAACGGTTTTGACTTTAGGATCGCTGTGATTGACAAAAATGCTGTCCAGCGTGTGTCCGGCCCTTTGTAGGGGAATGAATAAGTTGCTCGAAACCCATGGACTTCATGAGGTCAAGAAAGTATGCTGACTCAGTATTCAGATTACAATCAAGATGAAAGTTGAAATCCCCAAGAATTTTATAATGTGTCATAATGGCATAGGGTTCTAAAATCTGACCCCAGGTGTCAGGAAAGTTTGCCCTAGACCCTGGAGTGCGATAGACCAAAAGGCCTGAGAACCTACTGTCTCCTCCGGCTTTAATGTAAAAAATGGTTGCTTCAAGAGGCGTACCCGGACCTCCCCCCAGCGGAGTGAGGGTACAGTTGAGAAAATCTTTAGCCACAAGGCCCAGGCTGCCTTCCATTTTACAGTGACGGTCATGTCTAAGGATGATGTAGCCTGGGAGACCAGCATCGGTCAGGTCAGGCCCGAGTGTTCCTTAGCCCAGGTTTCAGTAATAAAGAAACAGTCCAGATCAAGCGTAGTAATGGTTAAAGGAATTTCTGTCTTATGCTGGATCATGGAGCGGGCATTGATAAGTGCCCCCCTGATGCCAGAAGGTCTGCTGGAAATCGGAGGCTCAAGAGTATGCATCTCTGCAGCTCCCCTCACCTGCGACCAGTCAAAGGGAGCCAGAGAGGAGGCCAAACCATTAATAGGATGAAATTGCACAAGTGGCACTGGTTAGCCTCCCCATTAGTTAGGTTAATACTAGGCTCACACTTATTAGGTGGGGGTATGGGCGGAGTGCAAGTAATTGGGCCCCTGTATACCCAATCACCTGTTAGATATTCTTTTTAGAGGAACTTACAGCATGCCTGGCACCGAACAGGTGCGGACGGGCGCAGACAGGCTTGCCCGCTGCGTGCGTACGATGCGCGCTCGGGGAAGCCTCCGATTCATATGCCTGCTTCACCGGAACTGGAAGGGGGTAAGGGCGGTGAAAAACTAGACTGCCAACCTGAAAATGGCGTCTAGACAAAGTTGCACCAAGGGACAGAGAGCAGCAAAAGAAACTGGGCTTTTTCTGCTCAAACGGGAAGCCCTGCATCAGACCGAAGAGTCAGGGAAAGCAGCCGCGGCCCGTGGAGGGAGTTCCGTGCGGCAGAGAGGTGGGGGAGGGGAGGGGAGGGGCAGGGTGGGGATGATTGGTGGTAAGTAAACAATTTAATAAATAAAACGAATTTCGTAGCGCGTCCTGCATCACATTTTGTAATGCAGGGCGCGCTACGAAATTCGTTTTATTTATTAAATTGTTCACTTACCTGCAATCATCCATATTCCGGTATTTAGTACTCCCCCGCCCGCCTCTCTGGTCCACGGAACTCCCTCCACGGGCCGCGGCTGAGGGAAAGTGAAGGCAGCAAAGTACTTCACAGTAAAAATGAGCATATATTAAAAACGGGCAAAAAGGTTAAAAGAATGGCACAGTAAAACACCTAATGAGGCAAAGCAAATCAGCAAGATGCGTAAAAGCAATTTATAAAGAATAACAAACGTGCAGAGCATTAGACGGCATAGAACTTACTCCCCACGTCTGTATCTGTGTTTCACAGTGTATATACAGGCACAAAAATTAATAAGGGGTGTTGGTGATGTGTATGACCGGACAGGGGTGCCATGTACACACTGGCAGGAAATGGTGATCACTAAGGATCTGAGCATTACAGATACACATGTCTGTGACCGTGATTGCTACAGGGATCATGTTGGGACCTGTGGTATATCCAAGGGTTTGATGGCTGGTCCACCGCAGACTTACAACTGGCTGGAATTGAGAATTGCCTTATTGTACATTATGATGTATCCAACACCCTGTTCCACCATTGCGCCCTGTATAACTTCCAATGTGCACATTATTTTCTGCAATGTGAGACGTCAAGCTGCCTTGTGACATAAAAGTAGTCACATGCCTTGAGTAGATTAGTACAGGATGAACCCTGGATATGTAGCTGTGGAGACAATTCAGGCTATGTAGTGCATTGTAGTTGGAAGCTGAGTAACTTTTGTACAGTTGCAATAATTTGGTGCTTAATTGTATGCCCCTCGAACACCCAGTGTGTCCTGCTTGTAAGGGGGCCCAAGGGGCTTGTAAATCGTCTCCTTGTGTAGGTTCCCATGGTAGACTCAGTCTGAGTATATGAGTGGGTTAACGTTTCACTTAGGAGACCATACACTGATGCTGTAGAGCTCTACCATTGCTATGTGCTATTCCCTTCATTATCAAAACGTTACACATATGTTGTTGTGAGTTGACATAGACTACATATGTAAGTGGTCCCACCGATCTTCAAGCTGAAAAAACGTGTTACAAACTTAACTTTGAGTTGGTGTAACTTGTGATGTGATGGACTTGTTACCAGTTGGTGTTTGTACTGTCTTTATATCTTGTCATGTGATTTTCATTTATAGACAACATGACACCTGATGAGGCCAAAGCATTCAAGCTTATAAAGGATAGGTATTGCCGTGTCTGGAGGATGGCCATGAGGTACCGTGCCATGTAAAAATGAAGAGGAAAAGGCAGCTGGCACAGTTTGCCCCAAGGTGCCCCAAGAGCTGCCACAGCCACAGCCACAGCCACAACAATGTAGTCTGCCACTGCAGGGCAGCACCCGTTAACAGACCCTATGTCAAGCACCTCTGGAACCTAAAACACTACACCACCTGCCACACCTGTTGCAGCTGCCCCACCTGCCACATCTGCGACATCTGCTGTACCTGAACCAGCTGCTGTGCCTGCTTTGCCTGCCCCACCTGCTGTACCTGCCCCACCTGCCCCACAAGCACAGCTATCAGCTTCCAGCAGGGAGGACAGGAGAGAACTATCCATGATACAGATGCAGATTGCAACACTTTAACATAAACTGGACTAGGTCCTCGAACATTTGGAGGATATTAAGGGAGCAATGGGCATCCTGTTGTGATGGCTCATCTGAATCCAGGCCTATTCCCATTACCCAAATCCTGTTTTTATAAACGTATAGTTTTACAGTGGAGTTTAATGTAGAGTGATGATTTAATTAGGGCAGGCTTAGTTTAGTGGTAGGGGTAGATAGTGATTTTAGGTGCGGATAGTGCCAATGGTTAAGCTTCCTTTTCACTTGGTTGGGGGGTTGATGTTTCAGTAGTTAAGGTTATAAAAAAATAATTTAAAAAAATTCAAACAAAAAATATACATGTTTGTTTAACTTACTTTTGTAGTTTATGTTTAAGTATAGTATATTTTGTCAATGTGCTTTGATGTAACTTCAGGGAGTGGGAGGGTTGATGTTTAATGTTTGATGTCCAGTGTGAAGGATAATATGAGGTTCGCTAGGGTAGTATTAAGGCTAATTAGGATGAGGTAGTATAGTATAGGTTAGGTTAGGACATTACCATAGGGTATATAGTCTTAGATTTAGGTAGTTTCAATTTATAATAAATGTACACCTTTTACTACATTGTGTTGTCAGTATTGTTTAATGTGTATCAGAAATGTATTGACTAAGATTTATCTGGATTTAATTGGATACCCTAGCTTGAATTGCTGCACAGCATGTGTGAGTGGCTTCATGATCTAGGGACAGCCTATTGATTGACATAATCAGACATGTACACAAAGTAAAATTCAAATTGTGCCTTTTCTCATTGATTGGGGATAGAGTGCTAAATAAGCTGTCCTATACAAGATGATTGTGTGCTACAAAAGCAATGGGTCTTGGAGGAATAGTGCACCCTCTGTTTTCTATACATAAAATTGTTATGGTGGGTTGTTCCCTATTTGCTGCCTTGTGACCTATGGCAATCACTACATTTGCTTGTCACGTCAATTAGGTATTTCTATCTGGTTACCATTGTTGAACACGCCACTTGTAGATTGAATGTTTCTACCCTACACTTTGAGGGCACATTAACAGTTAAACAGTATTGTGGCTAAGTTGTTTAGCACTCACTGTATATCTGGCATTATGTCCTTCAACATGTTTTGACATCTCACTGCCTATCAAGGTCCCACAGTCTGCAGATACCAAAGGTTCAAATGATGTAGATGATACACAGATTAGCCATAGTTGACACGTGTCCTGTTTCATGGTGACAGACAACACACATCTGGCAATTTAAGGTGCATTATTTTACTGTGCAAATCGAATTGGGTCACACAGAGACAGTTCAAAGAATAACAACCCTCACAGGATGTTTCAAGCCAGTGGATTTCCAGGGAGAGTCCTTGTGGGGAGCATGTCATGGTACACGTTGATGATTAGGAAATTATTAGTCAAGAGGATGATCGCAGTGTCATTGGGGACGATGGGCCACATTGGCATTCCACAAATATCCAATATGAACATGGCAAAGTCAAGATGAGGACAGTGATAGATGGTGTTTCAAGGCATGTTGGTGAGCACAGAGCTAAGCAGAAATTGGACACTTGACACATATGAATGCTACCACAGACTTTCCTTTAACCCCTTCACTGCGGCAGCTGTTCTGCCGCAGTGTTAAGGGGGCAGGGCGGCCGCGCGGCGGCCGCATGCTGGTGATGGAACCGCTCCGTCACCAGCCTCGGTTGAGCTGTGCTCATGACTGAGCAGTTCCGTCATGGCCCACCCCGCTCAATAGAACGCTCAGCGCAGGCGCGGAATTCGCTCCGTCATCAGCACAGCACACCCGCAGCTGATGACGGAGCGGTTCCGTCATCAGCGTCCAAGGGGTTAAAAAGGGATCCATGTTAAAATATCAATATAGAAAATATCGATGAAAAAAATATCGATGTAAAAATATCGATAACAAAAGTATCGCCTCCCAATACATAAAAATTTAAGAGCAGTATATAATATAATAATATAAATATAGATGTAAAATATATAGGTGTAAAAAATATCGACTTTAACTTAAATTAAATTAATTAAATACTATTATTAATATTAACAAATTAAATTAATTTTAATATATATTTTAACTAATTATAACAAATAAACTATATGTAATTAATATAAACACAAAAAAGAGTACATATACATATATTTCCACGTATCCCACTCCTCTGAACCTTAACAGTGTGGATACTAGTGTAATACCGAAGTATCAACACGTGTCAGTTAAAAAATATGAGGCACTTTTTTATTTAATTTCTTTTTGTTAGGAGCACATAGAGTAACAAAAATAGGAACATCACGAGTAATGAACTCACTAATCTAGTACTGAATGGCCTTAAACTATCATGAATTGTGGTATTAAGGTGTGAGCATAGAATGACCCAAATGCCCACTTGGGCTCAATCCCATTGTAAAAACCTTTTTTGCCACTTCAAAATGATTGTCCAAATTACAAGATGATTTGCATGGTGGCATGTGGTTAAGGCATCTAATGTGTCAGTAGTGAAACGAAATCAAAATGTGGTTTGACTATGTTTTATTAAGGCAATTAATCACAGTTAGTGTTTATTTTTAGCACTTTTATAAACCCCTTTTTGTTGGCTGCGCATATATAGGCATTTATATTGATATGTGCATATGTAAATGAATTCACTACCAGTGGTCTGGGCATAGATTACTAAGTTATTGGAGATTTTGCGATTTATTGGATTTTAACATTTTGAATGAATTTATAATTATAATCATGTATAATTGTAGCAAACTGCACTTGCAGTGAATTATAATTTATAATCTGAATTTAATGCCATTCACGATCAAATCTTGCATTAGAATCTTGTGAGAAAAGATTTTTTCTATGTCTATTCAAGAGCCAAGGTAAACAACAAAAAACGTCATCAGTCTGCTCCGACTATCTAGTTGTGCATTTGCATATAAACTGTCTGTTTCAAATGTAAAGGTGTTGTGACCAAGGCGGTTTGTCTGCCGAAACGCGTAATGCCATTCGTATAGGGTGAATAAAATCCCTTTTCGTGAAGCCCACGGAGTCAGCGCCTTTTCTTTCATCTGGACGAGTAAGGTTTGGATTGTATACATATATTTATTTAAATACATTTTATTAACTATTATCTTTATTTAATTTATCAACTTTATTAAATATATAAAAATAAAATAAAAACATATATAAATAATTACAAATAAATACAAATATTTAATATATTCTACATTTATTTAACACATTAAACTATTAAAAAAAAACATACATTTACTAAAATAAAAACATTAATAGTTAAAACATTAGATAGCGGGAGGGTAAAAATAACTATCCCCACTCCAGTGAGTGCAACACTATGGAAAACCATGGATAGCGTAGGGGTAAAAAGTACTATTCCCCCTCCAGTGAGTGCAACAGTAGGGAAAACGCTGGATAGCGTAGTGGTAAAAATTACTATTCCCACTCCAGTGAGTGCAACAGTAGGGAAAGCGCTGGATACCGTAGGGGTAACAATTACTATTCCCACTCCAGTGAGTGCAACTGTAGGGAAAGCGCTGGATAGAGTAGGGGTCAAATTTACTATTCCCACTCCAGAGAGTGCAACAGTAGGGAAAGCGCTGGATAGCGTAGGGGTAAGAATTACTATTCCTTCCCCAGAGAGTGCAACAGTAGGGAAAGCGCTGGATATCGTAGGGGTAAAAATTACTATTCCCACTCCAGTGAGTGCAACAATTAATTACTTACCACCCTTCGCACCATTTACATATATAAACACCACAACACTCACCTAAAATAAATTAAACAGTTAACATCCTTAATTATTTATTAACTAATTAAACGTAATTAACAACTAAGTATTACACTATAATAAATTAATAAATTAACACATTAATTAATAAATTAATTTTACATAATTAAATTACTTCCCACCCTATTCCCTTATAAATCCACAACCCGCTACGGAACTAATAACGCAAAATTAAACTTAAAATAAACTAATAAGTAGAAAAACTCTGAAAAATATAATAAAATGACAAACAATTCTTATTAAAAACACTAAAATACATAACATTATCAAAAAATCGATATTTTAGTAAACTATATTTTTGTAAGCAATATTTATTACAACGATATTTTTGTAATCGATATTTACCTGTCAGTTGATATTCTTGTCATCCATATTTTTGTGGTCGATATTTCTTCCAAACGATATTTCTGCAGCGATATTTTTGTTCCACGATATTTCCCCATAAATATTCCATGCTCTGGCACTTTGAAAAGATGTACCATCCACGTCTTCCTTCTTTTATGCATTTGGTGTCTCCCAGAGGGTGGTGCTGTACATGTGTCAGGCAAGGCAGACACACACACGTCAGGGGCAGAAGATGTCGATGCTATATCTACCGCAGCATTCAACTGTGCCAACACATGAGGCATTACTACAATGGGGAGGATCTGCTGGTTTTGCAGCACAGCAGCAATGTTATGGTCATACGCAGCCATGGCAACCATGTGGGAGTCCTGCTTCCTCTCTATGGTCTCTAAGATATTTTGGATTGCCCCAGTTTTTTGGCCCCCTCGCTCATGCTACTTTGGCAGGGCAGTTGTTGATGCCTCTGCCTCGTGACACCAACAATGTCAGCCGAGGACTGCTGGAGGCCACAAAGCTGAGAGTAGGTGCCTCTGATGACAATCGACAATCGAGTTGTCCCTATTGGGACTGAGGCACCCACAGACCCTCTCTACTGTGGCTGCCGGGTTATCCAACCCCACCCACATCTGATTTGCCAACTCCTACTAGACCTGTAACACAGTCCGTTGGATGGTGACCTTATGGGTTCTCAGAGTCCAGGGGTGTGGCTATGGTGGTAGGTGATGCCTGCTGGTTGTTTGGCGGGTATGTGGAGATGCAACAATGCTGCTGAACCTCCCTTGGTCCAGAGATAGTGTTCCGATGGAGCCGAGGAGGTCATGGAGGGAGTCGCGGTCGATGGTTAAAAGGTTCTTATCATCATCACCATCATCAGTGATGTCTGATGTCTGGGTCAGGGTGCTGACCAGTAAGTAAGGTTTCATCCTTTACAATGTAAAGGGCAAATACTATTGTTGCAGGCTGTTATATGTTGAAATGCCTTAGGAATTTGACATTCAAAGTGCATGACACATTACATTCTCCTGTGATACATGATTCACCTGCTACACTAAGCTGTGGATGGCAGTTTACACTGTCCATAAATGTTACATCAAAGGGGATGATGGACTGAGTGTTTGAGCAAATCAAACACTCACCCCCAGTCAACTGATCTGGGTTTTATCCATCACCATTCTTTAGCTCACTCCACCACCCCAGTTCAGACATGGCCATATGCAAATCAGTCTGACCCTGTGCCCCATGGGAACAGTCCAGCCCGAACTGCCAAGCCATGTCTTCCCTGGACCGGAAACAAGCATCCTGGGAATGGTTTCGGGTTCATAACCCTCATCAGCCAGGCTATCTTGAATCCAGTGGCAAAGTGAGCAAGGGACCCACATCTGGGCATATCCTGCCAACTTAGGGCGAACAAGGCGATATCAAAGGGGATGATGGTGGAGCGTTTGAGCAAATCAAAGGGTCAAAAGCTCCATTCATCATCCCCTTTGGTATGGCATAAATGTTACATGTCAGGAGTTCAGTAATATGACATTACCACTGTGTGCCAACACTGAGTGTCTGAGGCCAGTGCTAGTCCTCATATTGGAATCGCTGGCATCCATTCTATTTCATCATGTGCAGAGTTGGTCACCAGCGGCGTTTGAGACATCTTATATATGTCTTACACACACTTGTGTTTGTGCATTGCTCCCTCTGCACTTTCAAGACAAAGGTCCAGAAAACCAACATACTGTTACACATTTATGTGACCATGATCATGAGTGGCTTATTCTGCACCTACTACACGTGTGCCCATCCTCGTCAGACTGATATTACAAGCTGTTATGAAGTGATATGTGTCATGCAGCAACACAGATGATGGTTTTATTTTTGGGATGGTGAGATGTACCTACGGAGGGTCCGTTTGACACATTTTTGACCAGATGTGGCAAAGCACTGACTTTATCTATGTAACATATTTCAACATTCACAGAACTGCCTCATACTCAGAATGAGAGCTCCCTCCCCTTGTGATTTCCCCTGCACTGGCAATGATGACAACAGTCAATCTGCAACAAAGGCAACTTTGAGCCAGGTATCAACGATGACTGCATTGCTGCCCTTTTTACTACAGGAAAAGAGAGTGCACAAGGATGACACATACTTCAGTATATCTGGCCCATCCATGTATTTATGAAAAATGCATATAGACACAAACCAATCTGTATGAATTTGCCTCCTACCACTTTTTACTTAACCTTTGGTTGATTTTCCACATATGTTCATAGATTGCATCCATTCCCAAACCTAGGGGCATAAACACAAGGTACTACTTCCACCAGGACATTGCTTTTACCGATTTTCTGGTGGCTAAATCCCCTTCTACTTATATTCAATGCAGCTTGAAGCCACTTAACATTGGTTACTGCCATCTTGTAATTGAGCCCTCTTTCCAAGCTTTACTTAGCATGAAAGGGCCATGCAATGGGTGCTGTAGTATGAGTTCCACCACTGCTGACATTGCTTATCTAACTGTCCCATACCTACAAGGCTGGGGCAGCACCAATAACTAAGGCCAGGTAAAACCTGGGGCCTTATTTTAAAAGCCCCTTATACCCCCCGCATGCAACTTTTTTCTATAATAAAAATGATGCACTAGCAGAGCAAGTGGCTTTCAAAATAGGGCCCTGTTCTTAGGATAGCAAAATGTGGAAACAATATACATTTCTCCTCATATGTTGCTCCTTCTATCTGTGCTTCATTCTGCTGCACACATAGAAACAGCATATTGCCTGTAAGGATTGCATATGTGCAGGAAGGTGTCTATTCCTGCACATTAACATTTTTCACTGCAGAGTCGACAACCTAGCAAAATGGCACAAGTGCGGCAGCTCTGGCACAAGGCTTTTTTTAGGTAACAGCACTAGGGGACATGCAGAGGTGCATCATATTTGTGTGCGAACAGTGTATCCCAGAGCGGTTTGTTACCAATTTTGGAGTAACACTGTGCTGCGCTAGGTTATGATATATAAGTACAGGAACGCTCCATATCTTCACAACAATGCACATGACTGCTATTACAATGTGTGTTAATATAGGCTTACTGTGAGATTTAAAACACTTACTTATGCAAACATTTGTGCTACACACACATGACTGTTCACTTACCATTGTTTCTACGCATGAAGGGCTTTTTAATAAGCCCCTTGCATCGTCAGTACATCACTTTTAATAAGGGAAAAAGTGACGTTCTGACTGTGCAAAGTGCTTGTAAATAAGCCCCAGAATACCTAGTTGGCTTCCGTTTGACATGCACACAGTGTGGGAGGGGGCTTAAGGCATAGGTGTCTGAACTGTATGACATGACATATTTTCGCCAAGTCCCTTGTTGGTACTTACTCTGTTTTTTATGTAGTTGGTCAAAGTCAGCACTGTCCTGTCCCTCTATTCCAACCACTGAATCCTCACACATGACGGTAAACACTGTTTCCTCCATGGGATCGAATTCCTCCTGGGCACTGGACTCTCACCTCCTGTCTGCAATGCTGCCTGCTGATTGCTTACCAGTTTCTGCTTAGTTTTATGCCTGGCATCATACCAGCACTTCTTGTAGTCCATCACTGTCCTCGCTATTATCTCCATATTCTAACTATATCTATGTCCCATACATCACTACCCCCGATCAGTATGGGTAGTAAACCATATTAACAGAATGTTATATCAAGAAGGGATCCTCTGCTTTTTAATACATCGTTAATAAGTAAGTAGGCGACCGATAATGTAAAACCTCCTATACTTAAACGTAAGGGCATCTCCAAATCTACTTCACAAGAACTGTCTGATCTCCAGTTGGCAAATATAATTGGGAAAACCTCATTAGCAAACATACCTTTGGAAGCAAACGCTCCAGTCGAGTATAAGGGCCTTGGTGTACTGCACCTGCACGGTATTGAAAGTACTATTTATACTTGTTGAAGATAGTTTAAGAATTATCCCCAACCAGCAAGAACAGCGATATATCTTAAAAAACCTGCAGCAATTTTTTAGTGAGTAATACAAGGTTACATGGTACGAATAATCTAAGTAAAAGGCTCATTGTCTAATAATGCGTAAGTATAAGTACTGACAAGGATCTAATTTGGATGTATAGACAATAGTATATCACTAAACTACAAGCATATTATTAGAAAGGGCACTAAACGAAGTGTGGTGGGACTAATGATCCTTCACAATGTATCTCAGCACTACAAGGGTAATATAGGATGGGACTGAAGATCTTTCGTATTGTGTGATAGTACTACGAGTATAAGATCAAATTGTTGCTTAACCTGTCTCTAGTAACACTAAGGCGTTGATTCCGATCCGGTAAAATGCGCTCCGAATCGTCGTACGGAGCATTTTTCCCCGTACGAATCGTACCCGTAAACGTCCCCGTACGTACGACGAAGTACGATCCGTACCAGGAGCCAAAGTCCGTACGAGTCGTACAGGACTCCGTACGACTCAAATATCCGTACGAGTCTCACTCGGAACCCGCTGTACGTGACATCGCTATGGTTCGCGGCTGGTTTGTACGACCCAGCAAGTACGATTCGTGTCGGGTACGCACCGTACGACCCTTTTTTTTACGGGAGCTGGAAACAGCCGTAAACACATAGTTCGCACCGAAACAAGTACGGAACGCCCCCCCTCGGGGACGCCGCGTACCCCCCATGATCGCCGGGGTATGCTCCGTACCCCTGCGATCATGGGGGGTACGCGCCGTACACCCAGCGTACATGGGGTACGCACCGTACACCCACCGTACATGGGGTACGCACCGTACACCCACCGTACATGGGGTACAGTGCGTACCCCATGTACGCTGGGTGTACGGCGCGTACCCCCATGATCGCAGGGGTACAGCACGTACCCCGGCAATCATGGGGGGTACGCGCCGTGCAGTGTGTATGTGATTGTGCGCTTTTCTGTACGAATTGCCCTTACCTGACGCGGACCGTACGAATAGCGTCCTGATCACCCGGTCCGAATCGTACTCGCCGGGTCGTACGGTGTGTTTACGAGTCTTACGGAAACGGCTACGAATACGAATCGTACAGGGGATTTTTTTTACCGGATCGGATTAGAGCCCAAATTGTAAATGCAACAAACTAAAACTGGTGACAACCAGGGGGATGTCAACTTAATGTTACTAACATCTACTGTATGGGGTGCATGATATTACGATGTCCAACTCATTATTGTGATCCCCTTTAATCGTGAGGTGAGATAAGAAATGTAAAATTAGTAAGTGATAGAGAGAGCCAAAGTTGGCCCAGCATTTTTTCATAATTCTTCCCATGAATGGTATTATTACAATATAAAATTCACAGTAATTCCTCAGTAACATTATTTCTCAGCTCCAAAGCAATTAATACAATTATGGTTGATAATAACGCCACATTATGATAAACAAAAATTTTCATTTGCACACATATATAATTCTCATGGGAGCATATCCAAAGTATAATAACTGAGCAAGATGGCGTCTGGCTAGGCGGCTAGGGGAGAACGCTCCGATGCCGACCTATTGGGAATAAAGAATACGGAGGAAATTTGGTGACAAAAAACACACTCCGATATCCCAAAGCTCTAATCAGTATATGGCTATACTCCAACAGTACCTGAATGAGGAATGAAGGGATCCTAGGGCTGATCTCCACGGCGGTGGTGGCAGCTGAGGTGCAGCGGTGTCGGCAATCTAGCGGAGCAGGCGAAGTTTGCGGAGTTTGCGGAGCGGGCTGGGCGGAGTGCAGAGCTCACGGATTCCGCAGCACCCAACGGCGCAGGAGATACAGCGGAGATCAGAGGAGCAGATTATGGGCGGAAACGCCGCAACGGCAGCTGAAGCAAGGACAACGGAGGTGGTGGAAGCAGTGGGGCACGTCGCTGTGGTGCGATCTTTACGGAGAGGATTTGGGAGGACCCCTGACTACTGCGCATAAGGACTGCAAAGTCGACCACGGCATCAGGGGTAAGGCAGAGGCAGCGCGCTGGGTCAGAGGGGCAGTGAGGGAGATTCTGGTATTTACAATTTTGACTGGCAGGGCTTTGGAAGTAGCAACCTTCATAAGTAACTATATACAATGCCAGAGTCGGAGACTGCCTAGTTTAGAATGGCTGAGAGACTCCCAGCAAAACCGTAATTTGGTAAAAGTGGCAGAGGCGACCGGAAGGGTCGAAATGGCACCAAAAATTGTTCGAGGGGGAGAGGGAAAGCGTCTGAGGAGGACGAGAACTCTGGGAAACAACCTCCTGGGCAGAAGGAGATTAATAAAAACAAAGGTGCAGATAAGGACCTGCATGCCCCAAACGCTTTGAACGAAGAAGGTGCAGCGGCTTGGAGCAAAACGAGAGCTCGAAAGCAGGCTGCAATGAACGCTGCACAGCTAACTGGGCAATCAAAAAACATCACTGGATATTTTGCCCCCTCCAACACAGCTAACACGGCTAAAATAGATGCTGCTGCTAGTACATCTGAGCCGCCCAGTACTCCCTCAACAGAGACTCAGTGGAGTAATATTATGGACATCAACGACATAGTGGATACCGCAGAGGAAGGTATAAGCCCCGCTGAATTTATAGTAACGGAGACAAATATGGATATAATCACAGGTGGAACCCCTGAGACAGTAATCACTACAGCGCAACAAACTGGACTACTGGTGCAGAAAATAATAGCAAATAGTGGCCCGAGTGGGCTGGAGGATAATGCAGATCTAGTAGATAATTTCTGCTCAGTAACAGACAGGTCTGATGCATCCAAGGACACACATTCTGACTTGGAGGAGAATGGTGGGCCACACACAGATTCAAGTCTGGCCATAAGCTCGGAAGGTGAAAGCGGATCTACATCAAAGGGAAAAGGTCCAGAGCCGAGGAAAAAAAGATTGTCCAGGCGACAGAGAAGTACGCAGTCACAAGAGAAAGCCGGCAGCAGTCGCAGATGAATCAGTGTAGCAAGCACCGAAACTGAAGCTGGCTTAAACTGGGATTACTCAGCTACACAGCTTACCTATAACGAGAACGAGAAGGAGGACTCTATGGCTGGGGGGGGCACAGGGACCGACACCACCAACAGAACCCACGCTTCAGCTAATTCTAAACTCAATTAAGCAATTGCAGGATGCGACAAAAACCGAGGGGAAAAAAAACCGCCTAGCAACCAAGCATCTACAAGGCGCTATAAAGAAGGTGGCCAAGATTTGCACAGCCACAAACACGAGGATGACTCACCTGGAAGATCGAACGGGCATGATAGAAGACCAACAAGCTAAAGACTCGGCTAGGCTGATAGGATATGAAAAGCAGTTGGTGGATGCCCAGTGGAAGCGAGAGGACTTAGAGAACCGCCAGAGACGAAACAACCTTAGAATCCTGGGCATAGAGGAAGGGGCAGAAGGCAGGGATATTAGGGCGTATGCCCTGAAAATGTTTAAAAGAGTTTTCCCGGAATTGAGCCATTGGGATTGGGACAGGGAAATTCAAAGAGTGCACAGATTCCCAATGACCATAAAAAGGAAAGGACCTTCTGCCACAGAGGGGGTACCAAGATTGAGAGCCATATTGGTGTACTTTGGCTATTTTCTATTGAGAGAAGAAGTGTACGCAAAAGCTCGGCCTAATGCTAGGCGCTCGTTTGTGAGTCAGTCATTCTTCTCAACCCCAGACTACTGTCATAGCACCGTTGAAAGAAGGTGGAGACTCAGAGACCTATTGGATCCATGCCATAAGATGGGCCTGCAGGCCTACCTAATGAACCCGGCAAAACTTAAAATAATTTATAAAAACTCTACTAGGGTGTTTTTTCTCTGAAATTCAAGCAAAGGGATACATGGACATGATCCACGCCAGTGGTGAAGCCAGCAGTGAAGCTAGAGACAATCCTTGAGGATTCAAAGATATGTTGGTTCTAGATGGGTTTAGCCTTGTCTAATGTATAATGTATAATGTATAATATACAAAGAGATAGCATATGGATGATGGAGGGCTAGGGGCAAAGTGGATGGCACATGTTGATTTGTGATAAAATAAGAACAATGTAATATAACGACGAGGGCAATGGAAAGGACACAGGTGAATTGGGTGAAGGGGATATCAAAGTGAAGTAACTTAATCAGGCAATTTAATGTAATTATAAAGGTCGGCAGAGGGGAGTCGATAGCCAGACTCCATCACAGAGGCCAGCGTCCTGCTTGCTCTAACAGGTGGGGGAGGGGGTGGGGGGAGGGGGAAGGAGGGAAAAAAATAATAAAATCATCACATCAAGATAAGACAAGGCAAGGGGAAGATCACAAAACACCAAAATTTGAAAGATGAGAGAGTTGAAGAAAGGCAGAATGAGGATTTGAGGACAAAACAAAAATATCAATGCGGATAGATACATTGAATATTTGTGTATTGAATGATGGGAGGAAGCGAAGGGCGGTGAGGGAGTATTTAAAGACAATTCATGTTGACTTGCTATGTCTGCAGGAAACCCAAATAGAGGTTGCTCAAAAGGGATTATTGGGGCAGCTAGGCTATCAACTACTTGTTTGTACGACACAAGGGACGAGGACGTGAGAGGTGGCTGTATTAGTGCGGCATGGCTGTGTGGTTGTTAAAAGACAAAAAGTAGATGCACATGGGCGCTGGGTGCTGATGGAATGCCAGGCGCAGGGATTTAGCTTTACTCTATGTTCATTATATGCCCGACAGTTGATGATCCTGAAGTTATTAATGCTATGAATGCACAACTAACTAATTGGCCCCAGCCCCTGGTGGTATGTGGGGATCTGAATATTAATGGCTTGAATGGTTTATGGAAGAATGATCCCCAAAAATTTGTGGGGAGAAAAAAGAGAAGCTATATGGCTTTGATAAGGCTAATGGAAGACAATGGCTTAGTAGATGTATGGGAGCAGCAACATAACGTTGGTGGGGGCAGCATGTATTTTTCTGCACCCCACAAAGCTTTAGCAAGGCTAGATTATTTTTTGGTTTCCCCTACAATAGCAGCTATAGGCAAAGTGAGCCGGCTCCCACGGGTCATGTCGGATCATAACCCGCTGATCTTAGATATTACAATCCCTGCGCAACACAAACAGACCTCGTACTGGACTTTTGAGAGAGCCCTGCTACAAGATGCTAAGTACATTGAACATATGAAAGAATGGATGAAAGGGTTTTTTGAGATAAATAGAGGTACAGCTTCCCCGCCATAGTCTGGGATACAATGAAAGCAGGCATAAGGGGAGAGACAACTAGCTTCTCAGCTAGACGAAACAAGGCCGAAAGGGAGGAGGTGGCAGGGAGAATAGGGATGGTGGCTAACATTGAAGAAGAACTTGGTGTCGCTATTAGGTCCAAACAAGATATTATTGTAATATTGCAGAGACTAACACTCGCAAAAGCAGCAGTGGGGGAGATATTTGCATCTAAGGCAGCAGGGAAATACCTGGCATGGAGGAAAGAACAATACGAATACAGTGAGCTGATTGGCCGCATACTAGCTATTTGAACACACCAGGCGTCCTCAAAGGGGGATCTCGCGGAGATCATGCTTCATGATGGTGGTATAGTCACAGCACCTAGGGACATATGCGCAAGGTTTCAGGAGTTTTATCAACTACTATATAGCCCTGATCAAGGGGTTGAGATAAGTGATATTGAGGAGTTTCTTGAAGGAGCAAATCTGGAAAAATTGGATGCAGATGATAAGGGGGCTCTGGAAACAACGTTCAATCGGGGGGAAATGCATAGAGCAATCCTGGATCTTCCAGCAGGTAAAGTGGTAGGCCCGGATTCTATCCCATTAGAATTCTATAAAACCTTTATGCCTGAAATAGAGGAGGATTTTTTTATTTTAATAACTAATATTCCAAATGGCACAACCCCCCATAGTCGTGGTGTGAGGCAGTTATGATTGTGTTTATTAAAAAAAAACCTCCAACTAATTCTGGGTCATACAGACCTATTAGTTTAATGAACAGTGATGTAAAAATGTACTCGAAAATCCTGGCCTGGAAAATCATGTTAGGAGAGTATTAACCCTGTTTGATGGAACAGCAGCCTCACAAGATCCTATGTCACTAATACTATTAGATGCAGAAAAAGCATTTGATAGGGTCTCGTGGGGATTCCTCTGGGCAGTGTTAGAGAAGGTAAACCTTGGGAACATGTTCATAAAGGCTGTAAGAGCATTATATCTTAACCCAAGAATTAGACTCAGAATCATGGGAGAAATTAGTGACATAATAACGATTGGGCGGGGAACCAGACAGGGGTGTCCTTGCTCCCCGCTCCTCTTCGCCTTGTATATAGATGCATTCATACGAAGAATAGAGCAGAATAGAGATATCCGGCCAATAGTTTTGAATGGATGCGAAACAAAAATTCTGGGATATGCAGATGATTTGGCGCTCACATCAAGTGATCCTGAATCGGCATTACGGGGGATAGAAGAAGAGGCAGCGATATACGGAAAGTTATCAGGATATAAGCTAAATGCAGACAAAATGCAGGTTGTAATAAATCAAAAAATAACGATGGTAGACCAAAGAATTACTGGAACAGCGGTATATTTAGGGGGTTTAATTACCTCAGACATTTCGACAGTTGTGGCAAAAAACATAGACTCTATAATAAGTAAGGCTAAGCTTGATTTTAATAGATTGAACAATCTACATTTGACTACAATCGGCCGGTGTAATTTGATAAAAATATCATTCTTACCTAAGGTGCTATATCTTTTTAGGACTATCCCCCTTTTATTTGATAATAAGTGGTTTAGGGAGCTGGAAGGGGTAACAAACAATTCATCTGGGCTGGAGGAAAAACACGCCGTAGTCAAAAAATGTTGTCGCTACCCCGAGAACGTGGCGGGCTGATGCTTCCTGACTTCAAAGCCTATTATTGGGCTACAGTTTTGCAGTATATAAGAGGGATGTTGGGGGGGATATAACGGATAAATGGAGAGGGAGGTATGGGATTCCAGACGTGTATGAACTCTTGGTTAAAGACTCGGACAGATGGCTTCTTAAATATGATGAGAAAAGCTACTATAAGAAGGCCCGTTTTAAGATCCTGGGGGCCGCAATAACAGTATGGTCCATCATTAAGAAGAAGATAAAATTGGGGAGAATGAATTACTATACACCGCTATATGGGAACCCATCGCTCCCAGGAGTATTTCTTGACTCAGTAATGAAAGGCTGGGATAGGCAGGGGGTAAGAACTATAAGAGATCTTATAGGGGCGGCAGGGATAATCACTTACGAGAATGCGCAATGGTTATATAATCTAAGGCATAGAGATTTTTATAAATATCTACAAGTCAGGTCTGTCTTATCAAAGAAGCGTGGTGGGGGTGCTGATATGCAAAAAACATAAGAAATGAGACAGGATGCTCCATATCACAACTATATGGTGAAATATGTAAATATAAAGAGAATGACTCTGAAAAAATGTATGAGAAAAGGAGAACCAAATTAGGGCTGACAGGGAATAAGGCAGAGAAATCGCTAAAACTGTCAAACTCTGTGCTGAGAGCAGCAAACGTGCAAACCCAGCAATATAAAACGCTGTTTGAATTATACCATACCCCCCACAGGGTGGCACAGTGGGGTGGAACGAATGGCGTAACCTGTCCAAGACGTCAGTCTACCCAAGCCTATACTATCCACATGTTTGCTTCATGCCCTGCTTTAGATATGTATAAACAAGAATTGGAGCAGTTTTTTAAGAACTCGCTGGGAATGAATATAGCATTACTAGATGAAGTGATGATCTTAGGGGTTACAAAGGATGGCCTGGAAGTACCTCATTACGATTTTTTGTATATGGCCATGGCACTAAGCAGATTATGCATAGCGTCGTTATGGAAAGACCCCAGCCCGCCGACATTACAACAATGGGTCTCCAGGGTTTTGGCTATATACACGCTGGAACAGGCCCTATTTGAAAAAAAGGGAAGGGCAAGAAGAGAGGCTGCGAGACGGATCTGGGCTCCAATAATAGAATGGAAGTTAAGATTGGGGGAGGCTTAAGGAAGTAGCAAGATATTTAATGGCCTTAACGACTTTGAGTTAGCAAGAATCAATATAGCTAGCATTCGCATGGTGAGCTTATTACATGGGTTAATTTGCTGAAATGAATTTCTGCTTATTTTCTTTTTCTTGTGAAATATGTAATGAAAATGTATTCTTGATGTTGATGAACAATAAAAAAAAAAAAATTCACAGTAATTCCTCAGTAGCATTATTTCTCAGCTCCAAAGCAATTAATACAATTATGGTTGATAATAACGCCACATTATGATAAACAAATATTTTCATTTTCACACATATATGTCTCATGGGAGCATATCCAAAGTATAATAACTTAACAATATTGATAAAGGTAAGTGAAAACATTTGTACAAACTAAACAGCGAGAGAGAATCGGTAAAGAAGCTCTAAAAGTATACCGTCTATTTCTCACCAGTTCTGTGTTATCAAGTGATATACTTTACATACTGGCTCAATGTGTTTATCAACACTCTAATCAGCCAAAAAGTAATGCAATTCTCAATCAATACTAAGCCCCATCATCTCAACTGTTGTGAGACGCATGATCCAAATTGCTTCTTGATGTCACAGTCATAATTCCACCCTGGTCATTTGGATGGATAGTCCCTCAGTCATGACAGTGAAATGTCCTATTGTGGTCCTGTTTGGCACAAGTCAGTGTTTGCACAGCAAAAGGGTATCTGGAGTCACCTTCTTTAACAGCTCTGAAAAGTTCAAGTATTCTATCTTTCAGCATTCTGACTGTGCTTCATATGTATATCTTATTGTACTTATATATTAGTATATAGACTGCAAAGTGTGTGGTGCAATTGATACTGTGTTTGATATGATAGGCTAAACTCTGGTTGTATTAAAAACTAATCAATTCTTTCACTAATCTACACAATAGGCAGTGGCCGCATTTGTAAAAACCTCCCATATGCGTAGTGAGCCAGTTACTGAGTCTTAATATGGGGATACCTAGGGCTAATAAGCCCTCCCAATCTAGTACCTTTACGGAAGGTGATGCTAGGGTGTTTAGTGATGTGTGGTGTAATATCCCAGTCATCTTTTAGTAAGTGACAGTGTCACTGGTACACTGACAAAATATCGACAACCAATATTTCCCCATACAAAAATATTGTGGGCAAAATATCAATGTCAAATATTTCTACATCCTATACTTATAATGGTAAGTTCAAAAATATTGAGAAAAAAGTTATTGATGTCATAAATATAGTTGTACGAAATATTGTTTATATATATTTATATATATATATATATATATATATATATTTTATATATATATATATATATATATATATATATATATATTAAAGAATACAATTAATTTAGCAAAATTTGATTTAATATACATTTTAAAAATTATAACAAAAACCTTAATTTAAAAAAGTTAAACACACATATATAATCATTACAATATATACATATATATGTATGTATTTACATATATATGTATATATATATATATATATATATATATATATATATATATATATATATATATATATATATATATATATTTACAAAGTCCGCTCTGGCGTGCTGCCTGCGGCCCCGAGGGAGGTGGCACCAATGCCGGCCGAGCACGCCGGTAATCGTGATTCCAAAAGTTCCAAATGACAGTGCTCTCAGACCACAAAACAACGCGACTCCAACTGCAACTCCAAGGGTGTTTATTCACCTAACAACATGTTTCGGCTGCGGACAGCCTTGATCACGTTAGGTTGTGTGTCAGTTTCAAACATTGATAAAGACTTCAAGTGAAAAAACATAGAAATGGGACTTCCACATGTGGTACACATCGCTAGTCAAGAAAGCTTTAAAACCAATGTAAAATTGAGATCAAATTACATTTTTGAGGTCCAGCAGGCTACCCAAATTAAATTGCAAAATAATGAGGTAAACAATACGCTAAGCGCCAAGTTGCAAACATTTTCAAAATGACGAAAATACGTGCCTCTAATTGATGCATACCCTCGGTATAACATGAATACCAACAAACTCTGCATATCGAGTTGAATAAGAGGTACAATGCTGAATTACATGAAACAACAGTATAAGGCAATTACGGCGCCATGTTTGTAGTTTCTTACGCGCTAGCAATTGAGCACATGAGGGCAGCGGAGCGCCGAAGTCGTGCGCGTCATTCAGCAAGCAACAACAGTTCATGCAGCAGAATGCAAGTAAAAGTCAAAATCATAAATGCAAGGTGCAAGAGACAACATTAAGTCATTAATGACGGTGCAAAGCGTAGAACTAACTACTACACCACGTTATGTTTGTGAAATACACATAAGGATACAGGACATGCAAGTGTTGCCTGCGCAAAATGCAGAAGTGCCTGAAGTGACTGTGCACCTGGGTAAATGTCAAATACATTGACAATACAGTATAAAATATAACTTATTGGAAGGACTGGTGTCCCGAATGACCCAGAGTGGCACAGGAAGGGCCTGCAAAAGGACACATCCTAGCGAGAAGTCAGGAGTCCAAAAGAGAGAAAAAAGCCCCCGTTCAGGGCTTACTGTGCTCATAAGAAACTGACGTGCTGACAGAAGAGTGAGTGGCCGTGCTCGTGAATGAAGTCAAATGATTTCCGTGTAACTGGAAACCTCAAATAAGTGCAGTGGTGACGAGATCCGGTACTTGGTGCCAATCTATAAAAAACATGAGAGAACAGAGTCAGGACTCCACATGTTACATAAAAACTCACTGCGAGCATCAAAACGAGAATAAACAGTGCATTAAAGGAAGAGAACACAGTTGCCAATGGTACTGCCAATATCAGGGTCCTTTGTCAGAAGATGCCAGTATTTTTTCATTATTCGGGCAATGTTAGAACTTTCTTTGCTGTAGGTCATTATTAGTCTTGGAGGTGTGTGGGTTTCACTTTTTTTTGGTTGTTCTATCAGTGTTTCGGTGCGTGTTTGATAGATCAACCAAAAAAAATTGAAACCCACACACCTCCAAGACTAATAATGACCTACAGCAAAGACCCTGATATTGGCAGTACCATTGGCAACTCACCACAAATAACATACAAAAAAAACACTTCACTGAAAGACCTACTGGTCAAAAGCCACTTCCAAGAAAAACCAAAACAGAACTGGCTGGAAATGCAGCGAAAAGGATTCCAACCCTGTAACACATGCAAAGCCTGCAAGATTGGAAAAAGTATGAAAGTGATTGAGGAACCAGATGGCAAGTTAATGAGAATAGATCAACAAATCTCATGCACCTCAAAAAATGTTGTTTACATAATTGAATGTAAATGTGGAATGAAATATGTGGGGTGCACAACCTGCATGTTGAAGAAAAGAATTTTGGAACATATTCGAGCAGTAAAAAATTCCAACATGCAATATGCCACTGCGAAGCACATAAGTACATGCCAGAACGGAGATTGGAGGCAAATGCATTTCTTTGGAGCAAAAGTGTTGGACAAAATGGAAAGAGGAGGTGATGTGGTTCGAAGACTGCGACAAATGGAGTCTCGCATGATAATTAGACTCCGAACCAAATACCCGAAGGGGATGAACTTTGGAGAGGATCTGCATATTCACCTGGAATAAGAACCTCAGAACAAAATTGGGTACTATACCCTTAACAGTAACGGATTAAGAGTAAACATCAATAGAAGACAAAGGGTACTAAACCCACCATTATGAACATTAACAGTTACCAAAGTGCTATAATTTAAAAGCATGCAAAGTCTTTCTTTCTTTTTTAAATTTAATTTGGTCACTGAAATGCATTGAAACTATATCTCCCATAATGCCTCATAAATGGCTAGTAATGGGCTAGTATAAATACAAACACTGTAGAGGGACTAACCAACCGTGAGCAAGGCCGAGTGAGGCCGAAACGCGTTGGTGGGGTGAAGTCTTGTAATAAATAAGGCTTAAAATCGATTCCTGATTGTGCCGCCTCCTTTGTTCTAAAAATTACCTGGGTCAGGATCCGACCCCTGGGCAGAGCACACACTGCAGAGCGCGTCCACATGGCTGAGGGATCACTTTGGATGCTGATATATATATATATATATATATATATATATATATATATATATATATATATATATATATATATATATATATATATATGGTGACACGTGATCAAGGGCTTACGGGCTTGAAACGCGTTGTGTTGGGTCACTTAAAATAAAATCATTGCCCACTTGAATACCTCGGAGGTCTGTGTCTCTTTCCTCGCCTGTCTGCTGCTGCGAGACTTCAGGAAGTGGTTTGAGTGTTTCCAGATATATATATATATATAAAAGAAACAGTAATGGACAGATCTATTATCAACCTGTCTAATGTAGTCCTTACCAAGGCGGAGCAACAACTTCTGGCTTTGGGCTTAAATTACTGTCCAAATCAAAACTTCAACTATGCTTCCACCAGGGTGGATGTTTATTGTTACATCCGCAAATTAAAACTTCGAAAATTCTTCGCTTTACAACGGCTCAAAACTCCGGGTGGCACAAACAATTCTGCCAATTCAAACATTACTGACACAGATCAACCCTTTGCAGTGTCGGATGCCCCAGCGCTCCTTGCCATTCACAATCTAATGAATGATGACAATGTTGAGACATGCAAAGAAAATGAAATGGAAAGTACGCAAAATCGACTAGAGAGAATCAATATTGCTAAATCAGGAGCTGGCATTACTCCTTTCAAGCGAAAATCTGACTTTGTACCTATTATGACCCGTGATGCAGTTGATGTTTTCCAAGATTGTGTTATCACCGAAATGAAGAAGCTGCATAAAACCACCAACATCCACAAAAATAGTAAGAAATTTGATGTAAAACAAGCACAATACTCTGCATTAATGAAAAAATTAAAAGACAATCCAGACATTGTTGTCAAAATGGCAGATAAAGGTGGAAACATTGTTATTTGGCCAAAGGCAGCATATATTCTAGAGGCCCAAAGACAGCTATCGGATCCAGTTTGTTACAAGAAATCTACAAACAAAGAATACATTAAGGCTAATGAAAATCTGAACAAACTTCTACAGAAACATCGAAGAGAGGGCCTAATTTCAGAGGAAGAGTATCTATTTATGCTCAATAAACATCCCACTTTACCTACTATGTACCTGATCCCCAAAGTGCATAAAGGACAATCACCTATACCAGGTAGGCCGATAATCTCTGCAATCAACAGCTGTGGAGAAAGATTAGGCCAATATGTGGACTTCTTTCTACAAAAGTGGGTAAGCGGACTACCTAGTTATGTACGTGACACTGGAGACTTTCTCGCTAAAATAGTGGATCTAGAATGGCAGAATGATATGCTACTAATAACTTTGGATGTTGAACAATTATATACCAGCATTGCACACACAGATGGTATGAATGCAGTTTCTCATTTTCTAGGCCATCGGCCAATTGATTTCTATGAGCACAACAAAGTGATTCTGGGCTTAATAGAGTGGTGTCTGTATAACAACTATTTTTTATTTGGCAAAGAGATTTGGAAGCAACTGAGGGGTGTGGCTATGGGGGCCTGCTTCTCCCCCAGCTATGCGTGCTTGCACGTTGGCTGGTGGGAGGAGCGGGTCCTCAATGTCACGCATCATGTGTGGGTACGAGAAAAAATTGTCCTATACCTTCGCTATGTTGATGATATTTTTTTAGTGTGGCAAGGCGATGAAACAGAAGCTCGTGCTTTTATAAATGCTATCAATGACAATTCATACAATCTCAGGTTCACATCTAAGATAAGTAACAAACAAGCAGAATTTTTGGATGTAACTGTATACATTGATGAACACGACAGAATGCAAACTACTCTCCATCGTAAAGATACTGCAGGCAATACCACCCTTCATGCCTCTAGTTTACACCCTAGGCATACGATCCAAAGCATTCCCTATGGTGAAATACTTAGGCTGAAAAGAATCTGCAGCAGCACTAACGATTTTGAGATGAGTGTTAATGACCTACGCAGTCGCATGAAAGCCCGAGGTTACACAGAAAAAATGTTTAACCAAGCGTTAGCAAAATCACAAGACAGAACCCAGGCTAGCCTGCTAAGCACACCTTCTGAAACCACTAACCTACCTGATGAGACAACAGATAACACCAAACAGGAATGTCCCAGGTTCATCACCAACTACAGTAGCCAACAAAATAAAATAAGACAGATCATCAACCATCACTGGCCTATTGTATTAACGGACAATGTATTAGGAAATATGCTTCCTAACAAACCCATGGTTACTTTCCGACGTGCTCTTAGTATGGGTGCGGTGCTTGATCAAGGCAGTCCTGAGCTCAAATGTAAACAAAACTGGCTAATTAGGGAGGGATTACGAAAATGCTCTACTTGTAGAGCATGTAAGTTCGGAATAAACAAGACACACTACAAAACCCCCTTTAGTGACACTGAGACCCCCATTAAAGGCCAGCATACCTGCAAAACAGAATATGCAGTATACGTTCTGACATGTACGTGTGGCCTCAACTATGTAGGCAGCACCATACAACCTGTACATGTCAGAATTTTACAGCGTATACGAGCCATTTTGCATTCAGATCCAGCATACCCGGTTGCACGTCACTTTTTGAGCTCTCATAGTAAGGATATCAATTGTTTATCTTACTATGTGATAGCCTCAATCCCCAAACTAAGACGTGGAGGCAACCGTGAGCTCAAACTCAGACAATTAGAATCACGAATGATCCTTGAATTCAACAGTAAATGGCCAAATGGGCTCAACATTACTGAGGACCTTCGCCATTTTCTATGAGATGCCCCTCAGTTGTTATGCATTCATGTAATCTTGATTTTCTTCCCCCTAGATAGTCAGGTTCCCTGTTATCTAGTGGGCCAAATTCTCTAGTCCAAGTGATTTATAATGGTGCTGAGATAACTAGCTGTATAGTTGGCCAGTCAAGTTCCTTGTTGGCCAATCTACTATTGATAAATGTAATTCTTTACCTTCCTCAAATGTTGTAAATATTGTTGTATAATAGTTTATATACACTTTTTTATCAAAAAAATAATTTTTGTACACTTTTTATCACTGTATTTTACACTGGGTGTTTTTAGCAACAATGAATTTTACACATGGCAGTTTTATCAAGTATCTATTGTTTTAACAACTTTGTATGAGATATATATAGGGTCAAGGTCCTATCTCTTACTATTTGCATTTATGCAATGATGATACAATATACTTTACAACATGTGGATTCAGCACTTTATTGTCACCTACCTCTTTTCCCTATGCACTTTAATACACTCCACTAGACGCATGCTTGGAACCAGTCTAAATTGTAAATATTGGCACCTTGAATAATCCTACAATTCCCCAGTCACTGCGAATACATTATGTAGACAGTTCAACGGTTTTTTCTATAAGGATTTATCCTGTTATTAATCATGTGATACCGTATTATGCAAATCTGCAATTTTTTCCTATGATCCTGTTTTTAAAAAAACGTGACATCTCATTTTATTCATATCATTTGTATGTAAATAATATGTAGCATTGAAATGTTTTTTTATGAAAACGGAAAAATGTATTTTGCAGTACTTCTCTCCTTAAATGCAGGAGAAATATGTCTTTTATGTCTATGCAAACTTATACCATGTGACTGGGCGGGCCAATTGGGTGTGCACAGCAGTATAAAATTAAAAAATTGAAACTGGCTCATTTGCATGTGAACAAGGGCTTTCCTAGCCTGAAACGCGTAGTGCCCTCTTGCCTACCGGCTTCTCTGCAAATAAAGATCCTGTGCAGCGCATTTGGTGGTCCGTCTCCTATGTTCCCTCGCCGGTCTGACGTTGGTTGACCTGGAAGTGGTGTTTTGGAGTTTTTGCGGATAGATATATATATGTATATATATATATATATATATATATATATATATATATATATATATATATATATATATATATATATATATTACCTACTGGCTATCGCCAGTAGGTATATATAGTTAGAATTTTTTCTCTATGGGACTTTTGAAAATTCTATGTCTAATAACTTTGGCGTTTGTGGACGGAATCGGCTGAAATATTCAGGAAAATGGCACATTTTGTTTCTGAGCAGCCCCTGAAAATTTGGTGGGGTTTCGTCAAGGGGGGGCTGAGAAAAAAGGGGGGTCCCAAAACGCGTTTTTTGCATTGAGTTTTCCATAGGGCGGTTGGACTCACTTTTAGCTCGAACGGCTGAATGGATTTGCACGAAACTTGGCAAAATTGTAGGGACTGTTAGCCCGATGTGCCTTTGCTAGGTCTCAATATATGTGCTCCAGTAGTTTTTGAGAAATTAACGTTCAAACCAAGATATATATCTGTAACAGCGCTCTGGGCAGCGATCCGGTCCGCTTACTTTTCGCTTATCGGAACTTTGCGCGCAGAAAGCTGATTGGCTCTCCGGTGTCTGTCAACATTCTAAACAGTCCGGAGCGGACGCCATCTTGTCTCTCGGTAGGATCGAGAGAGAAGAAGAGGTGGAAAACGAAAGGGGAATTTAATGAAAGGGGGCAAGGTATCCCCCTCTTGACCCCCTAGGAATGTTGTTGGGGTTATTAAAGGGTCCCGTGGGGAAAATAAAAAAAAAATGATTTTTCACGGTAGAAGCGCGGCCGCGAACTGGTAGCGAAACGGGAATTCGCCATTTTGTGCTTCGTTAATTAAATTACTAGTTATAAGTGGGTGCGGGAGACGTATCCTAATCCACTATGTTTCCTGAGGGTGGCTGAGGAGGCTGATATATGTTGATACATCTCTTCCAGCGGCTGTGCGTGAGCTTTTTTTTTTTTTTTGCTGCGTGACAGTCCGGAGCGGCCGCCATCTTGTCTCTCGGTAGGATCGAGAGAGAAGAAAAGGTGAAAAACTAAGGGGGAATTTAATGAAAGGGGGCAAAGTATCCCCCTCTTGACCCCCTAGGAATGTTGTTGGGGTTATTAAAGGGTCCCGTGGGGAAAATAAAAAAAAAATGATTTTTCACGGTAGAAGCGCTTCACGGGCCGCGAACTGGGCCGCAAACTGGTAGCGAAACGGGAATTCGCCATTTTGTGCTTCGTTAATTAAAGTACTAGGTATAAGGGGGTGCGGGAGACGTATCCTAATCCCCTATGTTTCCTGAGGGTGGCTGAGGAGGCTGATATATGTTGATACATCTCTTCCAGCGGCTGCGCCATCTTGCCTTTTTTCGAATGCCACAATTTTGTCGTGCACGGCAGCCATTTTAGATGCCAGGCTGGTCCCAGGCTATCACCTAACCCTGCGGATGTAGTTTATGGCCCCAGCTGTAGAGAATTCAGACATGCCAATCCTCCTGATTCAGGCGTGTGAGTACTGATTTCAGTGCTAGTCTCCCGCCTCCCGATTTCTGCAAGCAAAAACCCGGGGGCATATTACGAACAACTAGCGATAATTTTTGTCTCTAACTTGTTTAGAGACAAAAATTATCGCCGCACATCGGCGATTTTTATCGCAGATAAACCTTGCTATTATCGCAGAAAAGTCAGCGATATTCATGTATTATCGACCTAATGCTCTTAGCCATGTTATCCACCTCCCATTGGATAACATGGCTAAGAACTGCTCAGGGCAGGTGTTAGATTTTGGAGATATTCGCGCTTAGCGCGAATATCTCCAAAAGTTGGTAATAGAAGGTAGCGATGTTAGGGACTGTTTCCAGTCGCTAACATCTTGGCACGCCACTTTGCATGTCATTAGTGATAAGTATCACTGACATGCAAAGCGGGGCCCAAGATGGTCGCTATCTCCTTTTAGCTGTCACTAACTGGTGTTAGCGACAGCTTGGTAATAGGGAAATAATTTTATCTCCACTTTCATGGCTTTTAAAGCCAAAAAAGTGGAGATAAACCCCCTTGATAATATGCCCCACGATTCCTTGGGGGTTTCAGCTGACAGGGCTTGGTATTGTGTTACATGGTAATTTTTCCATGAAACGTCAGAGGGTCGATGCAGGGGTTCTAGAAGAGGTGATAAACTATTTAAGCCTCATGAACAAGCGCATGGTCTTTTAAAGATTTGTGAAGTACTCGGGGCGGCGGTGTGTGTGTGCCCTCTTTCAGGAGCGGGCGGGGGGGCACTGCCAGCAACTTGCCAGGTCAGGTAGTGTTCAACACGTGCATCACCCTTTCTCTGCCTGCTATTGCGCTCCATGCTTCGGAAAGGTAAGAAAAAGAACATGCATTTGAGTTTGAAATGTCCGATCCTGCAGCAGCACACTTCCAAAGTCCACACATGACAATAACCCGATTCAAGGCCCCATTCACCCGTTTTTAAAAAAAATAGATAACACTCCAAGAAAGTAAGGTTATAAAACTTTATTAACTACTAACTTTAACGAATGGAACAAAAACTAAAAACATTTAAACATTTCTCAACACAAAAAGCAACAATGGTTAGAAGCTGTCTTTTGTGCGAATAGTCCCAAGGCAGCACAACGTGCAGAGTTCTGGACGGCACCCAGGTGATTTCGCCTGGGTGCCGCACTGGTTTAGGGATCCTACAATGCTGCTCCGAAAATTGGCGTGGGGCGTCCCGGGTGGGGCGGGGGGAGGCCTCGTCAGTAGCGGTCTGTTGTGCGAATAGTCCCAAGGCAGCACAACGTGCAGAGTTCTGGACGGCACCCAGGTGATGTCGCCTGGGTGCCGCACTGGTTTAGGGATCCTACAATGCAGCACAGAAAAACAGCGTGGGGCGTCCCGGGTGGTGCGGGGGGAGGCCTCGTCAGTAGCGGTCTGTGTCCAGTGTCACATGGCTGACACAACATGTACGACAGGCACCCAGGTGATGTCCAGTAAACTGCCGCACTGGTTTTGGTATCCTACAATGCTGCTCCGAAAATTGGTGTGCGGCGGCCCGGGGGGGGGGGCGTGGGGGAGCCGGCGTGAACGGGCCTCCCCAGGTGGCGGCCATCTAGCTGAGTTGCGCTCGCTCTTGCGGCCACAGCGTCTCGCTCACCATGTTGTTGAGTTGCTCCCACTCTTGCAGTGCAGCGATAGGCGGCTGCCACATGGCTCTTAAAATGGCGGACAGCTCCTCGGTTTTAGGCCTGGTCCACTGAAATGGCCCTGGGACACTTTGGAACTCGGACGCTTGCCTGCTAGGGCTTGGGTTCCATTCTCGAAAAGCGTCCCCTCAGCCGTGAAGATTGTATAAAAGTCTTGGGGGGCCCCCGACTCCCGCAGGCTTCCGGTGGGGAGCGGCTGCCATGATTGCTCGCGGAATGACCACGACGGAGCCACGAGATGGTGGTGCTCTCATGCTGACGCCAGCTTCAGTCTGAATGATCCAGAAACAAGGTGGGGCTTTCATCGTTTGGGAAAAAAAAATGTTCTAAACCAATGAAAAGTGTTATTTTTAGGTCATATGACCAAGCCTTCCATCTTTAGGAAACCAAAAGTAAAATGAACCAATGAAAAGTTTTATAAACAAGTCACATGACCTGTTATGCGGCATAGGGCTACAAAAAGCGTAGAAAATCCGTTGGCACGTGAGGCGGCGTCAGTAGCGGACCTATGTGCGAATAGGCCGAAGGCAGCACAACGGGCCGAGATCCGGATGGTACCGAGGTGGTGTCCAGCAAATTGCCGCACTGGTGTGGCCATCCTACAATGCTGCGCCGAAAGACGGCGTGTCCAGCTGAGTTGCGGTCACTGTTGCGGTACAGTGACTCGAACGCGCCGAGATCCGGATGGCACCGAGGTGGTGTCCAGCTAATTGCCGCACTGGTGTGGCCATCCTACAATGCTGCGCCGAAAGACGGCGTGTCCAGCTGAATTGCGGTCACTGTTGCGGTACAGTGACTCGAACGCGCCGAGATCCGGATGGCACCGAGGTGGTGTCCAGCAAATTGCCGCACTGGTGTGGCCATCCTACAATGCTGCGCCGAAAGACGGCGTGTCCAGCTGAGTTGCGGTCACTGTTGCGGTACAGTGAGTCGAACGCGCCGAGATCCGGATGGCACCGAGGTGGTGTCCAGCAAATTGCCGCACTGGTGTGCCCATCCTACAATGCTGCGCCGAAAGACGGCGTGTCCAGCTGAGTTGCGGTCACTGTTGCGGTACAGTGAGTCCAACGCGCCGAGATCTGGATGGCACCGAGGTGGTGTCCAGCAAATTGCCGCACTGGTGTGGCCATCCTACAATGCTGCGCCGAAAGTCGGCGTGGGGTGCCCCGTTGGTTTATGAGGTGATGTCAGTAGTGGATCGATGTGTGAATAGGTCGGAACCAGCACAAGGCGCCCTGCACTGTTGAGCCTTTTTCAATGCCTGTTTTTTGTTGTTTCCCCTCCATCAAAAACAAAACAAAAATACAAGGCGCCAAGATCCGAATGGCAAGTCCTGGATGTTGAGTGCCTCAGTTGAGAGTTCTGAGCAGTGCTTGTAAGACTGTCTGAAGCTTATTTGCACCTGCTGCAGCTTCACTAGGTCCGGCGGAACTTTTTGCCTTTTCCTTTCTGCTTCTTTTCCTACAATGCGTTTCATCTGAAGACACGACCAGGTCCCTGAATGTGTGCAGGGGGACGCTATTGATTGAATGAAAATGGCGGCTTGACACAAAGCTGACTCAAGCGTTACTGTTGGTGCTATACAGACAAAAATTGGTTTTCAGTTTGTACATTCTTCAGGTTTTTTTTTTCCATCCAAGTCTGATTGAGAGTTTGTAGAAAAATGGCTTCAGATTTTCCACATACTACTCTTCAACATTCTTCCTAAATGTAACAATGTGAGACTCACTAGGAGAACGGCTGTTTATCTTTCCTTTCAAAATGCTGCCAACAATATTTTCTGAATGGAAGACACCATCTTGTAGCATAAAGGGCCGAAAGGGGTTCTGGTCTGGCCGATGGTTGGTGGAGACATTTTGACTATATCTTGGACCTGCCCGGCCTCGCCCAAAATGGCGCCGGTATAAATGGGACTCGTAACTCCTTGCCCGCAAATGTATATCTAGAAAATGTTATTGTAAGTGGCCCTGTCGTATTTTAATTACAAAATGTACGTCCAACGATTCCGCAACTGTTAGACACCTTTGTTCTTGCAACCTAATGGCCCGCTCGTTACGTTCTTCTACAGTGTAAATGTCTCCTCATCATATACGATTTCAGTTTGCTCCGTGGCCGGCCCACGTGGTTATAGGCCCGTATTTGTATACTGACATTTTCACAATAAAGGTTTTTAAAACAAAACACGGTAGTAGTATTTACATTTGTAAAGTTTTTACTTTTAGTGACTGTTTTCGAATCAGTAAAAGGCAAGTGAAATAAAGCAGTCCAATTACATGACGGATAAAAGGTATAATATGTAGGAACGCAGTAAAGATAAATGGTCAAGGGCAGTTGTGTTTTTCATGTCTGCAACATAAAGTGATCGATAAGAATCTGATAATCAGGCGTATCGGCGACTAAGACAGCAGGCCGAATCTCTTTTACTCAACGGCTCCGTCATGGAAGGAAGAAACGCCCCTTTTCTCGAAAAAGGAATATATTTTACTTGCAAGACAGTTGTAAATTTTCCGGGAAAGTACACTAGCCTGGAATATTATAACATATGTTTGAAAAAAAAATATTGTTCGAAAATAATAAAAAAGCGTAATTTTTAGGTCATATGACCAAGCTTTTCATCATTAAATTAACAAAAGTAAAATGAACCAATGAAAAGTTTTATTAACAAGTCACATGACCTGTTATGCTTACGTTACGCGCTGCGCGCCGCGCCTCGGATCACTTCCGGGTGCGCTAACGCGGCGTGTCATAAAACGCATTACGCGACAACGTAGGTCAAGAATATAGTCTAAATGTCTCCACCAACCAGCGTTCAGAACACAACCCCTTTCAGCAGTCCAAAAAGTTCTGTTAAATGACAACAGAGGGGACAGGCAACAAGAACCATCAGTCAAAGAGGGGAGGGCAAGTTCTTCTCTTCCGGGTCATGTTGGGGCGCTACCGGAACTGATCGAATTGGTAGTCTACAGTGTTTCTGGATGTTTCAGACTAAAGCTGGCGTCAGCATGAGACCACTACCATCTCGTAGCTCCGTCGTGGCCATTCCACGAGCAATCATGGCAGCCGCTCCCCACCAGAAGCCTGCGGGAGTCGGAGGCCCCCAAGACTTTTGTAGAATCTTCACGGCTGAGGGGACGCTTTTCGAGAATGGGACCCAAGCCCTAGCAGACAAGCGTCCGAGTTCCAAGGTGTCCCAGGGCCATTTTAGTGGACCAGGCCCAAAACCGAAGAGCCGGCCGCCATTTTGAGAGTCCTGTGGCAGCCGCCTATCGCTGCACCGCAAGAGCGGGCGCATCTCAACTACATGGTGAGCGAGACGCTGTAGTCGCAAGAGCGGGCGGTAAACAGCTGAATGGCGGAAGAGGCACAGTGTAGCAAAAGCGGGCGGAATGGCAACTAAAACGATAAAGGGGCGCCCCACTACAGCTTGTCTTCAGGTCAAACGGATTGTGGGACAAGGTCCAGAATTGAAGAGTCATCAAAAGGCAAAAAGTTCCGCCAGACCCCGGGAGCCGGCCGCCTATGTCGGGGGCGATCTCAGGCTACACCAGTGCTATAAGACTTGGGGAGGGTGTCGGAGCCAAGCGTCTTCTCCGAGTCCATGGCCATCACACCGCCCCTCAGGGGCCTCCGTCAAGCTGTTTAGGAAGGTAACATATCACATTGTTTTCTAATGCAGTCAGGTCCACAAACGACACTCACTTACTTTGAGAATAGTGAAGCTGCAGTAGGTGGAAATAAGCTTCAGACAGTGTTACAAGCACTGCTCAGAACTCTTAACTATGGCACCCAACATCCAGAACTTATGCTATTTGAGAATGGTAGTGACATCGAAGCATCTCAGGGACCAAAACCATTAACGTACTTTCACGTATGAAAATCTTACTTGGGGAGGGGGCAGGAGCCAAGCGCCCCCTCCCAGTCAGCGCCACCACACCGTATGTTGAAAATCTGAAGCCATCGTTCTACAAAGTCAACCAAACTTGGATTGAAAAATCTAGAAAAATGTACAAACTGAAAACCAGTTTTGGTCTGCATAGCATCGGTAACAACGCTTGAGTCAGCTTTGTGTCAAGCCGCCATTTTGATTCAACAAAGCACAGGCATTGAAAAAGGCTGAAATTCAGAACTCTAAACTATGGCACCCAACATCCAGGAGCTTGCCATCCGGATCTTGGAGCCTTGTGCTGTTTTCGATCTATTCACACATCGGTCCACTACTGACATCATCTTATAAACCAACGTTATGTAAATAGTTTTTTAATAAAATGTTTTACCCTGTTTCTTTGCTGGTGTGTTGTCTATATTTTTAATATTTGCATAGGGTTTGTCGTTATTTTGTGCGGGATGGGTGATGGAGCCGAGCTGTCTTGCAGCCCTCATGGTGTGGAGCTCAGTTCATCTCACTATTTTCGTATTTCTCATGAAGGGTTGTTCCTAATATTTCTATTTTAGCGAGGTCAAAAAGAAATCCAATTAGTGGCCTACTGATTTTGCTCGATTACTTTTATTTTTTTACACGATTTTTCACTATCTGCAAAGACTAAACAGAGTATTGCGACTTTGTGTTTGTTTGTAAATAGAGAATGATCCAAAGAGAACCAATTCTAAAACAGTAAATGCTTGGACAACAATCAATCAAATGGAGAGACAAGGAGGCACGACGGATTACAACGGGGGTAAAGGCCTGCGTTAACTACCCTTCAGTATCTGCAAAGAGAGAGTACTACTAAGGCAAAAGAGGGGAGGGGGGGGGGTGCAGCGTTCAAAGCACATCAGCGTGCATAAATACGAAAATGTTTTTATCTATCACGTACTTGACATTTTAAAGCTTTTCATATTTGCTATTAAAAAACCAATGAAATTCACAGAAAAAAACATAGGTTATAGTGGATATATAGTTAGGAATTTGCATTTACAAAACCTTGAAAATTCAATGAAAAAACCATAGGTTATAGGCCATATATAGTTAGGAATTCGCATTTACAAAACCTTATTTTACTCGCATAAAACCATTGAAATTCCATATATAGTTAGAAGCGCTAACTATATATCGCGCACCCGCAATCCACTGCTGATGATGTCACATATTACATCATTCATGACATGGTCAGTGACATCACTGATGACATCACTGATGACATCTCAAATGACATCACTGATGACAACTCAAATGACATCACTGATGACATCTCAAATGACATCACTGATGACATCACTGATGACAACTCAAATGACATCACTGATGACATCTCATTTGTCATCACTGATCACATCACTCATGTGATAATACAATGAACCTCTTCAGACTCTAATATAACCTTACATACACTCAGTATAAACAGACACTCACAGACTGTCACTCATCCATGGAGTTACTCACACACCTAGTCAGTCATGCAAAGAATCAATCACACCTCCATTTCCTCAACTATAAAGTTATACACATCTTACTTATTCAAACATATAATAACACATATTTATTCTCTTATATAATCCCTGATACAAGCTCACAGTGATCGATACAGCCACTCACACATTCACTGGCTCTTATGTTCAGTTATTTATATATCTCAACTCTCACATGTATTGTGTTTTACATACGTACTTACTTGCACATGTAGCAATGAGAAATCCATTCACTCACCAACACACCCATGCACAGTCAACCGCCCATATAGCTGTTTCCACATGCACTCTTGAACTCATACTCCTAGTGAATCAACTGCTTACACATCTATGCAAAGAGTCACGCACCTCCCAGCCACCCACACACACACTCAGCCTCCCATTCAAATACTTGGGCAACCAATCAATAACCCATATGGCCACTCTTATAGCTACTGATCAACACATGCAGCAGCTTACACAACAACAAACATACTGATGCACAAATTAAGACAGTTTAGTCACTAACCCATGCACTCAGTGAGACACATTTAATCACTCACTCATACAGTCAGTCATGCACCTACTAAATTCTTCATCCAGACACTTATACATCCACTCATTCTTCAATATGTGAAACATATTTAAACTTTACAGACACATACAATCACTGGATGTTGTGATCAGTGATGTCATCAGTGATGTCATTTGAGATGTCATCAGTGATGTCATCAGTGATGTCACTGACCATGTCATGAATGATGTAATATGTGACATCATCAGCAGTGGATTGCGGGTGCGCGATATATAGTTAGCGCTTCTAACTATATATGGAATTTCAATGGTTTTATGCGAGTAAAATAAGGTTTTGTAAATGCGAATTCCTAACTATATATGGCCTATAACCTATGGTTTTTTCATTGAATATATATATATATGTGTGTACCAATAACATACAATCTATTTAAAAAAACATTGCATTATACATTAAACTATTTAAAAATTGTTACACTTACATTTCCCACTCCAGTGAGTGCAACAGTGGGGAAAGTGCTGGATTGCGGAGAGGTAAAAATTACTATTCCCACTCCAGTGAGTGAAACAGTAGGGAAACTGTTGGATAGCTGAGGGATACAATTTACTATTCTCACTCCAGTGAGTGCAACAGTAGGGAAAGTGTTGGATATGGGAGGGATAAAATGCACTATTGCGACTCCAGGGAGTGCCACAGTAGGGAAAGTGTTGGATAGTGGAGTGGTACACACTAATATTCCCACTCCATTGAGTGCAACAGAAAGAAAGTGTTGGATAGCGAAGGGGTAAAAATTACTATTCCCACTCCAGTGAATGCAACAGTAGGGGAAGTGTTGGATAGCGGAAGCGTAAAAATGACTATTCCAACTCCAGCGAGCGCTACAGTAGGGAAAGTGTTGGCTAGTGATTGGATAAAATTACTATTCCCACTCCAGTCATAGATATTTTGAACGCTCAGCTCATCATGAGGCACAGTGGAGCCTTGCTTATGACGAAAATAAAAATATATATTGTCTAAAATATATACATCTGTTAAAATAAAAAACAATTATATTTAAAATAGATATATTCTAATGTTCAATACACATCAGAAATACCTACAAATATTATAATAAAGAAATAAAAATGATTTTTAAACAAATAAATATTATTATTTAGAAATAATTTATTCACAAAAACATTAATTATTACATAAATCTAATTGATTTCCTTCCTACCGTATAACACCAAATAACTCACAACCCACATCGATAGTAAAACAGAAATGTACTTGCATAATTAACAGCATTAATTATCAATTAAACAAATATTATTTATTAGATAACAAATTAAAACACATACAATGTAATTAAATTCCCACCCTTTACACCTATAATCCTCACAACCCACACCTAAAGTTAAACTGTGAAAAACGTAATTACACAATTAAAAACTTTTTCAATTAAATAACAATTAGTATTTAACAACTAGTTATAAATTAATTACATTTATTTAATCCCCACATTTCACTCCTATGAACCCAAAAGCCACAAACACAAAAAAAATTAAACAATTACACTTATTAATTTTAAATAACCCTGGACGTAGTTCGCGCAGTAGCGCTACACGCAGCTACGTAAAGTGCACTTTGCACTACGCGAGCTACATGCTTATCCGCACTGTGCAATCAGTGCAAACTGCTTCTTGCACAATGCAATCGGTTGTTTTCTGCTTCTCGAGTAGATTTCTACTCGAGCGGCAGCTTTCTCAGCGCGGACCTGTAGTTTCTCATCACGAGCGGTCCCGAGCATAGGCGACCAAACGCAATGAGAAACCTGACCTCCCTGCGTTGAGAAGCTCGTCGGGAGGTTTATTTTCCACACTTGTGATCGGCAACTTGATATTTCTTATCGCCAGCGAAATAAAAGTCTTGCTGGGATGTCATTTTCCTTGCTCGTGGTCGCCAACTTGACGTTAGGGACCGCGAGCAAGCGAAAAATGACCGCTGCACTATGCTACGCGAGTTTGCACTGTGCTACATACAATTTGCATACTGTGAAGTAGCGTACATTTTGAAAACTACGCGAGCATAGTGCTTTGCCCAGGCCTAATTTTCAGTGAATTAATTAATATTAATTATCAACTAATCATTAAATAATTAAAAATAAATTACTTCCTCCTTTTACCCCTAAACACCCCACAACCCACACATAATATTAATTACACAATTACCATAATTAATTGTCAATTAAATCATATTAATTAACAGCTAAGTATTATTAATTAAAAATAAATCCCTTTACCTCTATACCACCCCACAACACACACCTACAAGTAATAACACAGTCATCATAATTATTTGTCATTTAAATAATAATATTAATTAACAACTAATTATTAATTAATTAGAAATATATTACTTCCCACCCTTTATCCCTTAAAACCCCACAACCCTCACCAAAAATTAATTACACAATTACCATAAAACATTGTCAATTAATTAATTAATATTAATTACCCACTACTTATTACTTAAATAAAGATAAATTACATCCAAACCTTTACCTCTATAACCCCACAACCTGCACCTAAAATGTACATAAAAAATGTAAAGAAAGAATAGATATTTTGGACACAGATTTATTTCTTTGTTAAGTGTCCTTGTTCTGTATTTTTGAGTGGTGCACCCATGTGTATGGGTTTTAAACCCATATTAAAATTCATATAATCAGCACACTGTCACAGTGCATAATCATATATAATAACACACCCTGCACTTTGAGTTTGGCTCTTTTACCACAAGAGCATGGGATCTTTTACCACACTGTGATTACTTAACCTTTCACTGCTATTTCATCTTTTTCCTGCCCCCTCCCCTCTCACACAATAATCAAGAATAACGCTATACCACACTCTTTAAACACACTCTTATGTTTCATTCCAATACACCAGGGATGCTTTCAGGGTCACTGACCCTGGTGATAGGATTATAAACATCCCTTGAGTTACATTTATATAATATTTTTGTATTTGTATTCCAGCCCTGCTGAAGTCTGCTGTTAAGATTTCAGCAATTGACGAAACACGCATTGGCAGGATAAGAAAGGATTTGCATGGACCAATAAAAGAATGGTTGATACCACTACCTCAACATCTGAATTAATTTCTTGACTGCTCGGATAAACTTTTGAACTTGATTTGCACAAGTGTTTGACCAATTGAGGAAGATCGGGTGGCTTTCCTTCTTCCAGAACACCAATGGAAATTTGGACATTGACGTAATGGACTTATATTTACCTCCACTCTTTTACTTTCAATTTGTGTGTGCCGATTATCCCAGCCACCACCTTATTTTTGCTACCTTTACTGCTAGGCCCATTGCATTGATGCATATGGTCCATAGAGACGAGTACCATAGTATACAAAACAACCTATGACTAAGGTCACAAGGTAAGGGCTGGTATGTGTCACACTGAGAGCTACCACTCTCGGGCATGTGTGTACATGTAGGCTACTAATTGGAATATCCTAGTAATTCTAATAAGCTTTACGTGTACTGCCATCATAGGACACACATTTTGCCATATGTGGCACTGTAACAGGGATGGCAACTAACATACCATTGTATGTGTTGTGTGATAGGGAATATTGTTGCCAAGTAGATGATTTACATTTAAAAATGTCTTCAAAAGTAACCCACTATCTACTCTGTTCATGTCTAAAATGTTCAATAGGCCTGTACATTGGAAGCAACACTATTAGAAAAGTGTCAACAGACATGTGTGAGTAAGGTGACCGTCATTAGAGACAGACACACATTGACACTGTGGGTCAATGGAAAGAAGTATCAGGTCAGGGGATCACCTCAGTCACCCTTCCTCATAATAATAATAAAACAGCTATCAATGCTGCTAGTGGTACAGATAACTCTTTTTGAGAACATACATGGATCAGCAGGTCTTCAGGGATATTACTCTGTGCATCAATTCTCCTGCCAGAATAACGCTTGCCAAGACCAGACTCCCAACATATCAATGTTGGGTCTTGCTCTCTACAGGATGATGCTACTTAGACCACATAAACCTCACAATTCCACCAACTCAATAATGAAAAGTCAAATATCTGGCAATTCCACATGTGAATATATGCTTGTTTGGCATTCTTAAGGGGTTTGTGAGATATAGCTTCCTCCCAGAAAACTGTCTGATGTGGGCTATGTGATCAGTGCAATGGTACATTTGGCTAACATCGTCCTCAAATGCTTCCAATAGTATTCAGACATGGCACATGGTGTGAAGCCTATACATAACAATGCACATATATCATGATGTGATTTTCATTGTAGCTATTATGAACTTGAGCCCTGCATAGATATATGCATGTAACACATGTAGAAATCCTCCTCATCACACATTTCAATGCTGTTCTTTTCTCCACAAAGTCCAGAGCCTCATAACCCAATACATGTGTAACCTATGTAAGGGCCACACAATTTATGCAAGCAACATAATGTTTATACTCTGACACTCAGAGTCACATTATAGCCTATGGAAAAAGAAAGGAAGCAGTGAAACGGAGTTAAATATGTATTTGAGAAACCTACCCCTTCCTCTGGTAAACCATAGAGCTGAGAATACAGGGGAATGACCTCATTACCCGTGGTATCCAGCTCCTCTGGAGTGAAGGGACAGGCCCTCTCCCCTGTAGTTCATGACATAATTGGTCCCAGAGGTGGCAAACAGCAGCTAAAATGGAGGAGGTATTGATAGCAGCAGTGTCAGGAGGGAAGTGAGATTTTTATTTACAACGCAGCATACATGTACGCCAGATATGCGGTTATCAGCGTTGGTGGACACAGCCATTGGGCAGCAACCACCACCATCCTCAATGTTAGCCTATGTCTGTGACTACTGGGCATGTGACAACCCACCACACATTCGACTACAGCTGGCATAAACATTCGACATGTACTATTAGAAAGGTCAAGAATCTGCCATGTTAGTGGTTGGGAAAAATGTACAAAGGCAAAATGTGTGTGTAGCACTGTACACCATGGTTGGTGGTAGTACATATTATGCCGCCCTCAATATAGTTATATCAAAAACATTGGTTCCAGTGGCATATTCTGAATTAATAACTATTAATTGTTGTGCTCAATGGCAATGATTATTACAACTGAGGATTAAGAATGGCGGAAAGAAGTGCACTCACAATTATATTGTATACTTTAAACTTTATAGACTCTTACTGAGGACAATTTTTATCATACATAATGATTCATAGGAAAAACACAAACAGTACATAAAGGTGCAGTGTGTCCCAAGTGGGTAAAAAAACAACAACCAAACTCACAGTACATAAAACATGAAAGCTCCAAAGGCACAGTGGTTTCTAACTAAATATATATATTGGAAAAAGACCCAGAAAAATTACAACAAATGTAATGAGTGAATCTACACAGTCATAGGCACTCTCTTATAAGGGTTCTTTTTCACGTGGGCGTCGACGGCGTTTCGACCCTATGGGATTGGGGTCTCGTCAGGACAGGAAATTATAGGACATCTGGTTTTTATTCCTATGAACACCCATGCGTGGTGAAAGGAAAAAGATTCAAACACTTACAAGTGACCCAGCCGGGCACACATGTAGTGGTCGGGAAAGCGCAGTATGTGGCGCGCAGTAATAGGGTTTAAAACGTATGATGATGTGGGTAACACCTGCAATGGGTGTACCATATATGAGATATCTCAAGGATATCCAATTCCGTGTTGCAGATTATATATCAGATTTGGTCCGTTTACAATTTTAGCAAGGGTGATACCTTGTTGCTGTAGAGCCCAGTCGCGTCTAACAGCTTCCCGCTTCCCGCTCCCTTGTCCTTTGTGAAAGGCCCTCAATATAGTGGCAATTTTAATTCACTGAATTGATGATGTGCTTAGTTCTGTGACAGTCCTTTGAAGGGGATGACAGATGGAGGTTCAAGATTTGACAGTGATGATGTTAAATGTGTACTGCTTCATGAAGCATTGATGTTCAAACACATGACTTTTGCATTTTCTTCACATATGTTACTTTGCACACTATGACCAAAGGAAATGTTTGTATTGCTCCTTACATAGAAACCCTGGGAGAGGGAGAAGACACCAGCGTTTAATGTACCACTCATTTCCAAAATTACACACCATGGAAGAACGATATATCATCTAGAAGTTCTGTTTGAATAGGCAAACAATACTGGATCTATGTAATCATACCACCACCAGTTAAACTCATGTCTGTTTTTCATTATGTGGTCACAGGCTCATTTCAATTAAATGTTTTCTATTTCTGGTGGAATGTCACAACCCATGTTCAGACAGGACCTCACAGAGGTGCGAGCAGTACTTTCAACATACATGGGCAGCTACATCCAGTTCCTCAGATGTGAGGATTTAGCCACTGTGTAGGCTGATTTCTATGGATTTGGTCACATTCCACATATAATTGGATCTATTAATGGCACCCATATTGCCTTAGTACCACCAAACGACACGGAGTAAGTCTACCAGAACAGGAAGCACTTCTATTCTATCAACGTGCAAGCTGTCTCTTTAACGGCTTTGTACACCGCACACCTCCAACATCTGTCCCAGATCCCAGGATCTTCCCATGATTCCTTCATACAGCGGAACAGCACCATAACTCAGCTGATGTCACAACTACTAACAGAGAGGGCCAGACATGTAGGTAAATGAGAACCGTCGTAATTTTGTGTGGGAAATGTTAGATAGTATGATCTAAAAATGTGTAACTAAATGTTGCCCTTCTGCCTATCTTCCATCTAGGAGACTCAGCATATCCAATCCAGCCATGGTTGTTATCACCACTGAGGAATCCTAAAACGCCAGGGATGTCTGGTTCAATGAGGCACATAGAAGAACAAAGCAGCCAGTGGAATCGACTTTTTGGCTCCTGAAAACCAGATTCAGGTGTCCGCACCGGACTGGGGGAGCCCTCCTCTACTGACCTGGAAAGGCATGTAAGATCACGGTGGCCTGCTGCATAACTCACTAAATTGCCCTACGATGGGGCATACCTTACATCACAGATGATGATGGTCATGAAGATCCAACTGTGGGAACCCTGAAATGCCAAGTGTAGAAGATCATAGTGGTGAAGAGGAATGAGCTAACTTACATAAGGTTCTCATCTAGAATACTTCTCCTGAGTGTAAGTATGATTAGAGATATGATGACTGACTATTCCTGCTACTCCTGTAGTTATGTTGTGTGAGGGATGTTAATGCTGAAAAAGAGGATTATGTGATTCTGGAAATATCTGGGGAAAGGTTTTTCTATTGTGTAGCTTTGTTCAGCAGTAAAGGGTGTTTTGGGGTATAATCTCCAGAAGCTGACAATATGATGTGTGTCATGTGTATGTTTTCTTAGCTAATTCCTTTGTGTTGGTCTATTTTAGGTACCTTTATCATGTCATCTTCCTTCGGACATTTCAGGTTAGTAACATTGGCATGTATATGATGCTGTTCAGCTGTACAAAGTGGTTATTGGTTGGTCCTGGGAATGTCTGTCACAGAATTGGGGTGTACGAAGCCAGTATGCACAGTGATAGGGTGGAAGTTACCTGACTTCCATTGAACGTGTTCCTTGTGGTGCAGTGTTCCTAATGCAACATATGTTCCATCATGTAATCCAACACAATGTAGTATTTCGCCGAATTCATGTTTTCCTTTCTTCACATTGGTTAATTACTCATTATCTATGAACGGTACATAGCTGTTGATGTGTCTCTTCATTGTAGGCGAAAGTGATTGTAGTACATGACTAAACATTTTTTGTGGCATTCGACCAAATGTAAGTAACACTGGATTGAAATGACCCTGTGGTCAGAAACTGTTGTACTGACATGTGTCTGTTGATTTCTTTATTTCATGTAGGAATCTTTTTGTGAGGTAGGCAATATGCCTCCATCTGATGATGTAGACCAAATGCATTGTTGCCTATTATTTAGGATATTGTCATATGTATCCCCTCCTTCCATATTGTGAAAGTCTCCGAGTGATTATATGATCACTGACCTAGAATAATTGAGTCATGTCTTCTATGTTATGCGTCTGACATCATGTCAGCCTATGATTTGAAAATGGAATAAAGATGTTCTCAGCCCAGGTGCTTGAAAGTATATGTTTTTGGAACATGGTAGTGTTCCTGAGTTGAACGTTATTTACATACAATATATCCATTCTTCCAGAACTCCCTAGTTTTGACTTTGCAAAGTCTACCTGGTAATACATTCACAATGTTATTTATGATAATTACAACAAGAGACAATGCTCTGGTGATGAGTGTTTTTAATAAATTGAACAAGCATAAGATAAACCTAAAATTCAATAGTTCAAACAATAAGTGAAATCTTCAGTCAAGGTGGATGAATCTAGTATAGAAGTCTCCAAATGGCCAGGAGTCCAAATTCCAACATACTTCTACCATCAGATATGGAAAAGTGGGCTGAAATAGTCCAACAAAGTGAATGTGTAGCACAAACTGGAGGACATTACAGTTATGGTACCCTACTGGCGATGGTGGGTGTCTTGCCATCCTGAGCTCCTAGGTTTTTGCATGGACGTCCTCTCCTTCTGACAGAGGGCGTTCTGGAGTTGCTGAGACAGGAGCATGTGCAGGCATGGACTCCTCTGACAAGGCCTCTCTCCCTGTGGCTATGGCATATGTTGATGTTGTGGATGTACTTGGACCACAGGAAAGGGTAGATGCAGGTGGAAAATCCCTGCAGAGGGTGGGATTTTTGCCATACAGCACCCCTGCCAGGGAGGCCACCTCAGTGTGGATGCTGGCCATCTGAGTGTGGATGCCGGCCACCTTCAAAGTCGATGTCAGCAACCTCCTGGTATGTATCCCTTTGCAGCTCCTTTATTTCCTGTATTTCAGTCAATACCTGGCCCATTATACTTTGGAAGTCCTGTTAGATGATGGCACCCTGGGTGTCAGTGGGCTCAGTGGGATCACTCTGTGGGTCCACAGTTACCTTCCCACGACCCCTACCCCGTGGCCCACATCACAGCGTGCTACCTCCCACTGGGTGGTGTTAGACATCTGAGAATGTAGGACTGAGGGGCACAGGATAAGACTGACTGTCCTGGTTGCACAGGTTGGGTGGCAGTAGTTGGCAGTGATGTTAACACAGTGGTGGAAGGTGTTGTAGTTGGCACAGTGAGCCTCACTGTTGGTGTCTGCCCAGGCTGACCAGATGGGCCAGGATCATTATCCATGTCCAACTCTTCACAAGCATTGTCTTCACTGAGGGCTTCATCCTAGGGTGGAGAGGAGATCTGTTTGGTTTCTAACCTCTACTGGTGCATTGGTGTATTGACCTGTTGAGAGATAGAGAACATTGCTGATTGGTGGAAGTGAGATATCTACATTCACATTGTTTTTGTTAAGGTAAATGGAACCAAATAGATAGAGATTAGTATTAGCATCTATTTTTGTGGCTTTGAAGTTGGTTACTAGACATTTGTTCACTTTCAATAGATGTAGTAGATTTCATCATGGATAGACATGCCATTTCCAAAATTCTACTATAAACACATTGTAGTCATAATGTGTATTTGTCCATTCCAAAACCTAGTTGTGTCTAATACAAGCAAACACACAGTGTGGTTGTATATTTAGTATTGTAGATCATGTGAGAAGTTCAGAATCAAGTGGTCACCTGGCACTGCTAATCAACCGAGCTTTCTCCATGGCGGACATGCATTAGGGATTTTTCTTTGTTTTGGTGTCACTCATGCCATCAATAGTTTTAGTTGATGGGTCCAGGACACCATCAAGCGAAGTACTCAGATATATATCTGAGTGGAGCATTGTCTGTACATGACACAGTCATTGATGAGTGTAGATCATTTGTAACATGGCAGACAAGTGAGAAGGAGCGTAAGCAGTTCAGCATCTTGGTTAGATTTGGAGTGACAGGGCCTCATGGAAGTAGTGGTTGCTTTTCTATTTCTACTCATCAGCACTTGACAAATAGTAAGATATATGATACAAGAACATCAGTTGTAACATGGCAGACAAGTGAGAAGGGGCAAAAGCAGTCTAGCATAATGGTCAATGTTACAATCACAATGCCTCATGGTAGATGTAGTCACTTCAATCTCACTTTGGCAATGCTTGACAAATGGTAGCCTGATGACTAGTGTAGACATTTGTAACATGATAGACAAGTGAGAAGAGGAAAAAGCAGTGTAGCATCTTGGTTAGAGTAGTAGTCACATGACCTTCAATCTCACTATTGCAAAACTCGCCAAATGGTTAATGTACCATAGTTGTTGATAACATGCATTTGGGGTGGACCATACATTTACATTTTATTACATCATGGCTCCTGGATTGATATTTTGATGGTAATGCACTTAAAGATAGGAGTTGGATACAAGTGTTCTTATATGCAGCAATACACATTGCCCCAGAAAAAGCAACATCTCAGATCATTTGAGTATTGCATGTTAGGATCATCGATAGAGATCACAATAGCAAAAACAGAGTTGAGATCCAACAGGACATTGTGATATTGTGGCAGTTATTGAAGTGTAACTTACCAGAGTCCACGCCCCCTCTATTCCTGTCAAACCCTCAGTGTGCAGAATGGACAAGGCCTTCTTCTTTCCGGGAAATAGTTGTAATGGTTCACAGGGAGAGCTACCGCCAATTCTCTCATGCTCCAGATTGTAGCTGCTGTACTTGGTACATACCCTCAGCCTTTGGTCATTCTACCTCTTCCTAATGCCACCCTGTGTGTGCAGGGTGGTACAACAGCATTCACTCTGTTGACTATCCTGTCCCACATTTCAGTTTTCCTAGTGAGAGGATCTGCTGGACTTGGGTTCCAAGAATGTGTGGCTCTACTCTTATAATTCCATCTGCATGACTATCAACTCTTGCTTAGTGAAACTTGTTTTTCTTCCTCAGGCATGATGACAAAATAAAATGTGAGTGAGTACGCATCGGAATGAAAAACAAACAAGTTATTGAGGTACAAAGCTGCAAAACAAATATTACAGGTGGTGCAGAGTTCTAAATGGAAAGATGAAAACAGGGGTGCCATATCTAAAATTTTCAGAAAACTCTGGAACCCCTTTTTGATGTGCTGCAGTTGTGAAGAAAAGGATGCTGGTCAGGGGTGAGATGTGTTTTATAGTGGGATTTGCAAGTGTGTCCACTTGCCAAAGCACATCATGTGCGAAGTATTTAAATCCATCTAATGTTCACAGTTGTGTTGTTTTTTTGGCGTGTATCTCAGTGGTCATCTGCTGTTGGGTAACTGACATTTGTTCACCACCACAGAGAGAACCTGCGAGTGTGACTGTGTAGTCGTAATTTGCTCTGTGGGTGGCCACAGAACTGGTGACGTCACCGACATTGCAGACTGACGCGGTCCTTCAGGGTAGACCTCCGAGGTCTTTCATTTCAGACATCACTTTTGCTGTGATCTACAACCCACCATATTACGATATGTACACTGATGATTATTTGTGATTCCTGTCCTATAAATGCTGTAAAGCGCTCCGATACCCTCCGGTCTGGCTAGCGTTATATAAAACTCCTAAAATAAAATAAATAAATAAAATATTGTAGAAGGCATGGACGTGGTTCGACCACCAAACTTGTAATAAGGCCTTTAAACAATAAAAATCCAATTTTAAAGTAAAAATAGCACAATAAAGCATGAAGCACCAATGATAATCTATGTAGACAGCTGTGGAAGTAAATGTGGACCTGGACAAGATTTCAGGCTTATTGAGATATAAATCAAATCTGTCACACTAAGTGGGTTCATCCAAGTCAAAGATTTTTCCTTGTGAGGGCCTGATTTAAATAATCCCAGGTGGGTTACTCTATCACAACAGTGACAGATATCCTATCTGCCAAAATATAAATCCCATAGAATAGTATAGGATTTATAGTTTCTTGGCAGATAGGATATCTACCACCGTTGTGATGGAGTAACATGTCTGCCGAGATCTAAATCAGGCCCATAGTCTTCTTTTGGAAGCTCAAAGTCCTCCAGTTGGCCAAATCTGATTCTGTTACCTAGGAAGATCTACTGAAATCAGAGTACTTTTCTGCAAGATCCCCCTGACTGCTTAGGAGGTCGTGTAAGTCCACAAACGTCTAAGTCATAACTTTTCAGGATTTTTGGAACAGCTGCTCTGGGTCACTTATTAGGTTGTGGACAGAAAAAAAATCCCCTCCTCTGTGGTCATTCACAACCAGTTCTTGGGGTAGCTCCCCTCTGACTGGGTTTGGTGCCAGCATCCAGGTCTCACCTTAAATTTACTTGTGAAAAGACAGATCCTTTACAAGTTAATGAAGTTCCTATGTCCACCCTCAGTGGTGTCTGGCAAGGGAAAGACACACACCTCCCCTCCCTCTAGCCATTGTTCGGTTCAAGGAGCAGTTTTCACACCTTCTTATGATTAAGCATATGTATATGTATACCTGCTGTCAGTAGGCCAATGCTAATTAGCCATTAGAAACTTAAAGCAGAATAAATGATTAAGATATGACTTTACTATAAATTAGCATTTTTAAAATGACTTTTGCAATGTATGCAGACAAAATATCGATTTTTTAATATTGACCTACCATAATATCGATGTTTTAATATCGAAGGGACAAAATATAGAAGGTAAGTAATATCGATTTTTTTAATATTGAAGGGACAGAATTTCGGAGGTAAGTAATATTGATTTTGTTAATATCGATGTAAGTAATATCGATATTACTAATATCGATTTTTATACAAATTTTATGTATATTATTATGTATTTAATATGTATTTTTTTAATGTAATTTAAGTAAATGTTGTATTTTAGTACGGTAGCTGGTTGTGGGTTTATAGGGGAATAGGGTGGGAAGTAATTTAATTATACTAAATAAATTATGAATTTTTTAGGAATTATAAATTATTTTAAATTAATTGGTAATTCATTTCTATTAATTGGTCATTTATGTTAATATATTGATTAATTGATAATTATGTTCTGTAGTGGGTTGTGGGTTTTTAGGGGAATAGGGTAGGAAGTAATTTAATTATACTAAATTAATTGTTAAGTTTTTTAGGAATTATAAATTAATTTTAATAAATTGGTAATTAATTGTAATTAATTGGTAATTTATTTTAATTAATTGATTAATTGATAATTATGTTCTATAGCGGGTTGTGGGTTTATAGGGGAATGGGGTGGGAAGTAATTTAATTATACTAAATTGAGTATTAATTTTTTAGGGATTATAAATTAATTTTAATTAATTGGTATTTAATTTTTTATTAATTGGTAACTAACCTTAATTCATATATTAATTGATAATTATCTTCTGTAGTGGGTTATGGGTTTATAGGGGAATCGGGTGGGAAGCAATTTAAATGTAATAAGTAATAGTTAATTGATTTTGCTTATTATATTATTGTCAATTATTTATTAATTAGTAATTAATTTTTATTACTTGGTAATTAATTTTAATTAATTGATTAATTGATAATTATGTTAAGTGTATTATTTTATTGTTGGTGTTTCTTGTGCGTTAATAGTGTGTAAAGTAATTGATAGTTAATTAAGTAGTTATTACATGTATAGTTGGGTATTGATAATTTCTTGGATATTAATTATTAATTGGTAATTATTTTTTTGTACTTATTTATTGGTGTTTGTAAATATTTTAGATTATTTAATAAATATTTTTTTTTGATATTTTTAAATATTAATTTGTTTATTAGTATGTTATTTTTAACTTTGACGCTATCCAGCACTTTTCCTACTGTTGCACTCTCTGGAGTGGGAATAGTAATTTTTACCCCTACGCTATCCAACACTTTCCCTACTGTTGCACTCTCTGGAGTGGGAATAGTAATTTTTTTACCCCTATGCTATCCAACACTTTCCCTACTGTTGCACGCTCTGTAGTTGGAATAGTAATTTTTACCCCTATGCTATCCAATACTTTCCCTACGGTTGCACTCTCTGGAGTTGGAATAGTAATTTTTACCCCTACGCTATTCAACACTTTCCCTACTGTTGGACTCTCTGGAGTTGAAATAGTAATTTTTACCCCTGTGCTATCAGACACTTTCCCCACTGTTGCACTCTCTGAAGTTGGAATAGTAATTTTTACCCCTACGCTATCCAACTTTTTTCCTACTGTTGCACTCTCTGGAGTTGGAATAGTAATTTTTACCACTACGCTATCCAACACTTTCCCCACTGTTGCACTCTCTGGAATGAGACTAGTAATTTTTACCCCTATGCTATCCAACATTTTCATTACTGTTGTTTTTTTTGGAGTTGGAATAGTAGTTTATTCCCTCTGTTACCTAATATTTTTGTATTGTTTTAGTTAATGTAGTATATAATTATTTTAAAAATATTAAAAGTATTTTTTTTTAAATTTGTTTTGCATAATTATTTATTTTTTATTGATGTTATAATTTTATGTGTATAGATGAATTTGCAATATATAATATTTTTAATTATTTATAAGTTATTGCAATAAATCTTACAACTGAATATTAAGTATACATATTATATATTATGTTTATGTTTAATTAATTGTTTTATTAAATTATGTATATTACTTATTATTTTAAATATTATATTATATTTTGTACTATGTTTATTATATTTTTAAGTATTTTGTTTCATTTTTTTACATATTTTTTATTTAAGAAAACAATATTTAAAAAAAAACAATATTTTTGACATCAATATTTTTTTCCGATATTTTTGTACTTACCTTTTTGTAGATAGGATGTCTATATTGTTTACATCAATATTATTGCTCCAATTTTTTTGTAGGTCGATATTTTGTCTTTCTATATTTTGTCAGACATTCCTTTTGCATCTGACTCTAGTCACAAGCTTAAAAAAGTACATTTATAAACAGTACTTTTACATTTTCCCGTATTTAGCTATATCCCTCCCAGTAAAAATTGTTGTTGGGGCCTAGTCAATTTAGGGGATTTCAATTTTACTTTAACTCATGTCCCACTTTGAAAAAACAGGCAGCCTACCTTACTAGCAACAACGTGTACTTAAGAGTGACATTAATATTAAAACTAGTGTCAAATAAGTGTTATTTTGACAGGTTTGACAGCATTTTTATTTGTTTGCTTAAGTTAGGATATGCATGATAAGTCTGACACCATCTTTTATAGGCCACGCTGTTGATGGTACAGTAGGTGCTTCTGTCCAGGTCAGGCTCAGTTTGTGCTAATTAGCTTCAGGAAAAGGTCTCCTGTAGGATTTTATAGCCCTTAACTAGACAGGAGGTCAATTAACTGATCCTTGGAGTCCGCCTATTAGTCCTGGGTACAAGAGGAAAATAGATCTAGTCCTTAAGGGATCTGCCCAGGTCAATAGTTCCAGAACTTTTTCTGAACAAGGTAACTTGAGGTGCCACATATATGCCTGGCACTAGCTGCTTGGTGTGGGGTGTGATTCCTTCATGGGTATCAGTTCCAAATGATGACTTCACTTCACTCACTGCAGGAGTTCATGTTTGCTGTACAGCAAACAATGCCCCAGCGCCCCTTACATTGTGCCCCTCACTCCTAAGACTAACTATATCTCATCAGGGGTACTGAGCAGTGTCGTCTTCTTTCATTACTTCGGACCAGTTCCCAGACAATCTTACCCCACAGGTTTTGGTTCCTGCCTGACTGGAAGGACAAAGGCTGGGGCCTTTCCAGGAGCCACCTAACATTTCCTTGTGACAGGGAAGGTCCCTTTGTAGTACATTAATTACATGGGTGTACACTCCAATTGGTCTTCTTGTCAGGGGAAGAGGAAATGCCTCCCCACACTCAAGCAATGGTCTCTGCTTGGGAGCAGGTTTAATTCTTCATCAGGGCTGAGCGCTCCTTGGGCTGCTGCTGAGATCTAATGCAAATTACCATCCAGGAGCTTCAGGTAGGGGAAAGTTAACTTAGGGAAAATTACCTTTCCTCAAAATGTAATACATCTGACGTCACTATTTAGTTGGGCTTTTAATGAACATTAGAAAATAGTGATTTCATCATATTTCAAGCTTGTCTCAACCAATAGATAGCAGAATTATTAATAATACTCCTTCCCAGAGTTACTCTACGGTCACTGAGTTTTTCTACAGTGAAAATTTCTTTGGGTGCTAGTCACTTTAAATGTGTACATGAGCAACTTTTAAATGCCATGCACTCTGCCTTGAGGGTTACAATTAAAAAATAAGTTTTCTCCTGTCAATGAGGGTTTATTTTTACAGGTCATGCTGGCAGACTAACGTGGTAATCCTGTAGTCATGTTTGCATCGTCACACTAGTGGATGACACAGTAATGATTTAGTACATAGGAGACATTTTTCTTTCTATGCAAATGATGTATTTAGGGCACCATAAACTGTGGAAAGTTAAATATGCCAATCAGGAGTTAGGCATCTTTGACATGTTTTAGATGTCAGAGCACATTCTCTGGGGTCTGGTTAGCAGTTTCCCTGTACACAGAGTAAAAACAGCAGCATGAGTCCACAAGAAATGGTGGTGACCATGGAAAAATAAGCAATAGCTAACAGTGACAATAACAAATTGATATTTCCTGAAATTTTTTAACAGAAATATGCATTTGAGAAAATTGCAGCTTGAGGACAAGAGATATGATGACAAGTTGCAAACCTAGGGAGGAAGAATCTAGCCTGAGCCATGGCGCCCCACATTAAGAGGACTAGTTGTATTCTCAAGAGTGAGAACAGAAGTGAGTTAAATACCACAGGGATACTATCCACCAGGACCACTGGACTGCGGAAGGACAAAGCACCATGCTATAATGTACTAAGGTCAAAGTCAACAAGTGTACTACTCCATTCATGGAAGACCGCAGGAAGGTAAGTGCCACCTTATGGATTTTTCCATTGCCCATCTGCACAAGAAGTGATATCAATGGATTTCCGATCATTCATTTTGCAAAGGAAGTGACATAACTGATTTCCCACAAAAACATTTTTGAAAGAAGAAGCCAAGCAAGAAGACTTCATTTGGCATTGCCCTTCAGCAGAAGAGCTGACATCAGTGGAATCACACCGACATTACCCAGTGCTCCTCTCTCCTTCCAAGACCTTTTCAATGGCAGCAGCAGCATGGATGAATGCAGTGGGTGTGTGGCCATCCATGCCTTGACTACATCCCGTGGCAGGATCCTTGGTTCTCCCAATAGTCACTGATACCCCCCAGCACTCAACCATGCTCTTACTCCAGCCACTCCTCATCACACTGCTGCCACACTGTAGCACACAATATAGAAGGAGTGTTCATTTATGCCATGTGCAAGTTCTCTTTTGCAGTCTTTCGAACCCTAAACCCACCATTCCCACACCAATAGCACCACACTCACTCATGGTCACAAAAACTAGCACCCTGCTCTTGCTTACGTAGATCAAACACCACCAAAGAAACACACTGCACTCTGATGCTTGATCCTCAATGTCTGCTCATGCTCTATAACTGCCATGGAGATATCAGACCTACCGCATGCCCATGCTCTGGAACTGCTCTTTTTCTTTTCTACAAAACATGGCTAAACGAAACCTTGGCACCAGACATCATAAAGGCTTGTCCTGCTGGCTGCAACATTGGTTGACAATACCAACACAACAAATGTCACCATCATATTAAAAAATACAATGAGTTGCCTCACCTATATGGACACCCCTGTGTCCATATAGGTGAAGACCTAATATAGAAGATATGCACTTTATTGCCAAATTCTGCCTTGGTAGAACCCTTTTATACAGACCACAAGGAAACAGCACTGTGCTCGCCAGTGACATCATACACTTTATCGCACACCACATCATCAGAACTAGTACCATCATCCTTATTGTAGACCTTAACCATCACCTATAAAATTGCAACAACCCTAACTCTCTTACCCTTCAAGAAAATCTTGGAAACTGTGATCTCACCTCGCACGTTACAAAACTCACCCACACCATCAGTCACCTGCTGGACCCGATTTTCTATTCAATCAGCAACATTAAAGTCAACAAGCCAGAAACTATGACCATGACAGAGCATTTCCTTATTAGTTTCAGCATACCCATCTTGCACTATCACAGGCCTAGCACCACTGAAACCACCTGCTGCAGCTGGAAAAGTATCACAGAAGAGCAGTGAGCTTCGGCCTACTCCGAGCACTGGCCAAAGGACACCAGTGACTTTTTGACAGGCATCAAAAAGTTCACCATCTGGACCCACACATGCACTGGCCCTCCTAAAATGCACCTCAGCTAGCTACTACACAGAGGAACTTAGGCTAATGAAATGCCACTACACGCAACTGGAGTGCTAATGGAGAACAATTCAAGAAGCAAAGGCATCTTCAAATCATCTCTAAGACACTTTCACGAGCAGATCCAGAACAACAAGCATACAACTCTTCGCATACAACACTAGCACGAACAGCAGAATGGAAAACTTCATCATCATCAAAGATTTCACCATGACCCTGTTGCTTCAAGCAACATTGCCCCCTCAAGAGACCTTTGCAACAGTCTCTCAGAATTCTTCTGCAACAAAAATCATCTCCAGATAAAGCAACTTCTATTTTCAATCAGAACTCCCACCATTGCAACTCAACTTTCTATTATATCAATGAAAAAATTCTGAGCTCAAGGTTTGCCATCACCACTGTGGAAATTGCTGATAACATGAAGACCATCCACTCAGGAGCTACATCTAAACCTGAATATTGACCCCACCACCCTATCACCAAAAGACTCCTACGGATCAGCAAAGCACTAACAGCCATTCTCAATTCCTACCTTCACCCAGCCACATTTTTGGATACCTGAAAACATCCCAACATCATGCTCCTGCTCATAAAAACATCCGCTGACCAACCAAAGCTTTTCAACTACATAGCCATCTTCCTTCTGCCAATCTGGGAAAAGATCTTATAGAAATAATCAACCAACGCCTCACCTATCACCTACCACCTCAGCAATCACCAGCTCCTTGACACCACATATTCCAGGTTCAGATCCAACCACAGTACAGAGACAGCACTCATGGTCACCACAGACAACATTAGGATGTTCCTTCACAGAGGAGACAGGGCAACCCTCATTTTCTTGGACCTCTCTGTAGTAATAGGATTTTGTTGAGCACCCATATCACCCAAGGGTCTCAAAGCACTTGCCTGAACCCTAATAACATGAAGGAAAGAGAGACAGAAGAGTGCCAATAAGTGAGAAGAAAAGATTAGAACAGCCAGGTGTTTAGATGTTTGCGAAATTGTCTGCGATTTATTTCCATATGTAACTGTAATGGAAGTGAGTTCCACAGCGAGGGGGAAAGATATGAGAAAGATCTGCTGCCATTCCTGGTGGTATGAATCTTAAACGGAGTGAGCAGATAGTTAGTTAAGGACCTAAGAGTTCTGGTAGGTTGATACCAGATGAGTTTTTTGTCAATATAACGGCGGACATCATAATGAGCCCCTTAGTCCGTTCCCATAGATGGTCTTATGGACCAGGCAAAAGATCTTTAAATTGATGAATTTCATAATAGGGAGCCAATGGATAGCTCTCAGACTTGGTGCCAATGGAGACTGTGAGGGTAGATTTAATACAAGCCTGGCGGCTGTGTTTTGTACCACCTGGTTTGGTAAGCAGTTTTGCATTGATAGAGGCCATCAGGGCATTTCCATAAGCAAGCCGACTGACGATTAGTCCCTGGACCAGCGGCATCCTAGATGCAACTAGGATCCATGGGAAGATCTTACGGAGACTATACATCAGTCCATAGCAAACACCCATCACATGATTAACATGGTCTACCATGGACAGGTCCTTATTATTCAACACCCCTAGGTTACAAACTACCGATTTGGCAGATGGAAGAGGGCTGAGGTTGGTGGCCCACAAATCATTACACCACAGAATTTTGGCTTTCCTTGAGGACCGATCAGCTAGGTAGCTACTAAGTCAGTTCTAGGCCATACCCCTGACTCCCATCTCCCAGAGGCGGTTCAAAAGTGTCTTGTGAGAGATGGTGTTGAAGGCAGCGGATAGATCGAGTAGGACCAGCATGGCTGACTGGCCGGAGTCCAAGAAAAGTCTAATATTGTCAACTACCTCTATCAATGTTGTTTCCATCATGTGAGCCGCCCGAAACCTAGATTGATAAGGGTCCTAGAGTTCATTAGTTTCTAGGAAAGTTGAGAGTTGTCTGTTAATAAGTGACTCCAAGACTTTTCTAAAAAAAAGAAGGAGGGAAATGGGCCGATAGCTATTCAGTTCTTTGGGGTCCAAAGTGGACTTTTTAAAAATAGTCTTAACCATAGCCGCTTCCATTTTATGGGAACCATTGAATGACATAAGGATAAATTGAAGAGATCAGTAAGGCCTGTAGGAAGAGCTGGTCTAATATTCGACAGAATGTGTTGTGAGACTGGGTCGGCAAGGGAAACTGATTAGATCTTAGAGAGGGCAGTACTTACATCCTCTTGTGTAAATTCTGTGAATTTCGTTAAAAATATTGAGAAGGATGTGTGACCACAATTGGACCAACTGTGCAATTTTTCGCATTGCTGGTTTGAAAAAAGGCTGTAGACGGTATTAATTTTAATGAATAATAATTTTCATTGATTTTTTCCTCAAAGAAAGTGGACAGAGTATCCACCCAATCCTGTGAGGCACGGTGTTCAAACTGACAGGATCTGGGACTGGTAAATTCTTTTAATATTTTATAAAGTTCCTTGTGAGAGTTGGAGGCCTTATTTATTCTGTCACCTATGTAAGCTTTTTTTGCTCTTAAGATATGATCAAACTAACGCCTATGAATAAGTTTATAGGCTTGCCTTTCCTCGGTCTCTCACCCAGCCTCATCAAGCTCCTGCATGGGATTGGCTTCCAAGGACCCCCTCTAAGCTGGATCTGCTCCTTCTTAACAGATATGACACAATCTGTCAGTCTAGCACCTTATTCTACAGAATCCTTCAAACACATCTGCAGAGTGCCTCAAGACTCACAGCTCAGCCTGACCATCTTCATTACATACATGATCCTTCTGGCCTACTTCATCCAATCACACAACATCAAAATCCTCTCCTACATAAACAACTTGCAAATCTTGCCCTCCATCTCACACAAGACCCCCAACGCAAGAAACAAGCTCACTGCCTGAATGACTTAAGTCGCTAACTGAATGAGAGCAAACTGTTTCAAGGTTAGTATTGACAAGACACAAGTGTTATCCAACAGCAGTAAACTAGACCTGGCCACATAAGAGAACAACGCCATCACTTGACCCTACCTCAGGCAGGTCCGTCCCCCCTCGCCGCACAGCTCCACCAGTGTGCCTGAGTGCCTCTGCTGCCTGTCACCGCTGCTGCCTCAGGTTCGAAGCCCCTCTGCCTCGGTAGTCCAGTACTGCTTTCTTGTATTGCTGCTTTTGTTTTTTGTATTGCTGCCTTTGTTTTTTGTATTGCTGCGTTTGTTTTCTGTACTGCTGCCCTATATTTTGTCTCCTTAGTTTTTCTCCTTGTCTCTGTACCCCCCTTGTTTTGCCCTCTGTGCCCATGCCTTCGCCAGTTTCCCACCGCTGAGTACCCTGCGGCCCCTCCCACCTGCTCGCCCATTCATCACCCCACTCCCGCCTCCCAGCTGCTCCTCCCTCCCGCCCTCCCCTTATATGGTGACCGCGCACAGCAGGCATGCTGCTGGCAAGCCCGTCTGCGCCCGTCCACGCCTGGACCGCGCCCAGTGCCAGACACCTGGCCCTCACAAACTCCACAACACCCACTGCCTCTACAATGCCAGCACACTCCACGCACTCAACACCAGACAATCACAAACCTGCTTCCTGGCCGCCCCGGAACACACCAAAAGATCCTTCTCCTGCTGGAGCTGCAGCTTCACCAGCATTCGATACGCCAATCACCCACGAGAAAAGAAGCAACCACCTCAGATGTATCTTACTCAACACACGCTCTACCCACAAACGCGCCTTCAAACTCTGGGACCTACTGGACTCCACATACCCAGACGTCGCCTTCCTGATGTAGACCTGGATGAATCCCTCCTCAGCACCCGACATCACCATAGCCATCCCGGACGGCTACAAGATCACCCGCAGGGACTGCCCCAACAGAATAGGAGGTGGAATCGCCATCATCCACAGGAACACCTTCAGAGTCTTGACCAACACCGATAACACCCTCAGCAGATCCACACTGATCCCAACATCATCCTCAGAGGATCCCCTGTCTCCAGACCCCCTCGGAACTTGGCCACAGTTCAGCGACGCCATTGCCGACTTCGTCAATACGCACACACTCACCTCCACAGACTACATCCTCCTCAGGGATCTGAACTTCCACCTCAAGAACATCAATGACACCAACTCCACCACCTTGATTGACAACTTCTCCAACCTCATACTCAGACAGTTCATCACAACACTCACCCACACTGCCGGCCACATGTTCATTCTGCCACACCACCGTACTCCACTGGACCGACTGCATCCACTTCACTTTCCAGAATCCCACCATGCACCACAGCACTCATCAGATCCCCCGCCGCTGCTGGAGCAAAGTCACCAGAGACCAGCTAAACACCACCCTCGCCCGAAGCCCACCCATCATCCCAATGACCCCGACACCGCCGCCCGCAAACTCAGACAGTTGACCGAAAACTGCGCCATCACTCTCGCCCCGATCAAGAAACTCTCCAACAGACACACCAACAAGAAAGCCAGCTGGTTCACCGTGGACCTCCAGGCCTCCAAGCAAACCTGCCAAAAACTAGAGAATATATGGCACTGCGAACAGACACCGGACTGCTACGCAGCCCACAGGAATGCCATCCGCGGACACCATCACCTCATCAGATCCGCCAAAAGGGCCTCCTTTAAAGACTGCCTAGACAACAACGCACACAACAGCAAAGAGCTCTTCAACATCGTGAAGGAGCTCTCCAACCCCAGGTCCAACACCAACGACATCCCACCTTCACAAGACCTGTGCAATGCCCTCGCCCCCTTCTTCCATCGCAAGATCGCAGACAGCTTCAACACCCTGACCGCCCCGATAACCATCGAGACCTCTGACCTCACGGCCAGCAACCACATCAATCCCCTGCTCACCTCGACCAACATAAACGACGACAACACCATCCAAATCATGAACACCATCCACTCCGGCTCTCCGTCAGACCCATGTCAACATAACATCTTCAACAAAGCCAGCGATACAATCGCACCCCATCTCCACAAGGCCAACAACATCTCCTTCGAGACTGCGACTTTCCCAGAGTGTTGGAAGCACGCTGAGATCAAAGCCTTACTCAAAAAACCCAAGGCTGATCCAAAGGACCTCAAGGACTTACAACCCATTCCCCTGCTCCCGTTCCCAGCAAAGGTCATCGGGAAGACCCTCAACAGACAACTGACCCGCTACCTTGAGGAGAACAGCAACCTGGACCCATCCCAGTCCGGGTTTCGCAGCAACAACAGCACCGAAACTGCCCTCATCGCTGCCACCGATAACATCAGGGCTCTACTGGACAACGAAAAAACTGCAGCCCTCATCCTCCTGGACCTGTCAGGCGCCTTTGACACAGTCTGCCACTGCACCCTACACACACGCCTCCACAACGCAGGGATCCAAGACAAAGCCCTGAACTGGACCATCTCTTTCCTCTCTGGCAGAACCGAGAGCATCAGCCTCCCGCTTTCCGATCCACACCACCGATATCATCTGCGGCATACCCCAAGGATCATTCCTCAGCCCGACATTGTTCAACATCTACATGGCACCACTCGCTCTTGTCGCCCCACTGCACAACCTCAACATCATTTCCTATGCCGACAACACCAAGCTGTTTATCTCCCTCACCAAGGACCCCCTCACTCTCAAAACCAATCTCCAAGAAGAAATGAAAGCCATCGCCGAGTGGATGAAGAACAGCTGTCTGAAGCTGAACTCAGACAAGGCGGTAGTCCTCATCCTCAGCTCCACTCCCTCAGCTTGGGACAACTTCTGGTGGCTGACTGCGCTGGGAACAATACCAACATCCACTGACCACGCACGTAACCTAGGGTTCTTCCTCGACTCAACACTCTCCATGACCAAGCAAGTCAATGTCGTCTCGTCCTCCTGCTTCAACACCCTCCACATGCTTGCAAGATCTACAGGTGGATCCCCACCAAAACAAGAAGAACGGTCACCCAGGCCCTCATCAGCAGCAGAATGGACTACGGAAACGCTCTCTACACAGGAGCCTCGGCCAAACTCCTGAAACAACTACAACGCATACAGAACACCTCCGCACGCTTGATCCTCGACATCTCTTGCCACAGCCACATCACACCCCACCTTAAAGACCTGCACTGGCTTCCCCTCAAAAAGAGGATCACCTTCAAGCTCCTCACCCACACACACAAAGCACTCCACAACACCGGACCACCATACCTCAACAGACGACTCACCTTCTACACCCCTAAACGCCAGCTCCGCTCCGCCAACCTCACCCTCGCAACCGTCCCCCACATCCGAAGAGCGGCCACCAGCTGCAGATCATTCTCCCATCTCGCTGCAAAACCTGGAACGCCCTCCCCATCCTCCTACGACAGACCCAGGACCTACTTACCTTCAGGAGGCTACCCAAGACCTGGCTATTCAAGCAATATCAGCACCCCTCCCCCAGCACCTTGAGACCCTCACGGGTGAGTAGTGCGCTTTACAAATGATATGATTGTTTGATTGACTGCATCCTGCTTCCATACCCTAAAGATAATGAGGAAGATCTTGAAATGACTCCCAAGCAACAGTCATACCCTGATCACCAGAAAGTTGAACTATGTTAGCACCCACTTTGCCAGAATCACCAAGCAGCTCACAAGAAGACCATAAACCATTCAGAACTCGGCAGCCAGACTCATATTTAAGCTCCCACAAAGAACTCCCATTACACCATACATCAGGAAACTAAGATGGCTTCAGATACACAAAAGTGAGCAATTCAAACTCCTCACACACACATTCAAGACACTACACAATTCAGGCTGCATCTAACTGATCAGCCTTTCTCCTTCCACCACCACCCAGACACCTTTGCTCCACAGGACTACTTTTTGCAAACATCCCATGCATATACACGCATACACAGAACCCAATCAAGAGGGCACATATTCTCTTACAGCGCTTCTAAAGCATGGAACAACCTCCCACTCCACAACAGAAGCTCCTCCTCTCTTCTTGAATTCTGCAAGAAGCTTATGACCTGGCTTTTAAATTAATCCTTGTATCATAGGCAGGACTAGGCACAGACACCTGATCAGCGACAGAATCAAGGGTGGTTACTCCATGAGACCGTAGGAGTGTTGTCCCCTGCCTGTGAGCCATTACTTAGTCACAGAATCTTTATTTATTTTCCTGAGCCCATTTTTCACCCATACAGTACAGAGTGCCACAATCATTTATTTAACTTTTATGGAGTGGGGCTACCACAGAGCCGTACCGTTACAGGTGTGCAAATGAGGTGAATAGCTGGAGGTCTCTAACTGAACTGTGTGTGCCTTCTTGCAAGGTATTTTTCTGGTGGCCAGCCTGACATGCGCAGTTTAGTCTTCCCCAGCAGGTGCTACCAAAAGGCTGGGAAATTAGAGTCAGAGAGCCATCGGTCTCAGATGGAGCTGAGTTTGCCAGCACCAGCCAATCCTCATACTGCTATTATGCTGTTTACTCTTATAAAGAGCATGAGAACAGTGCTTGCATTGGCTGCGAATCGTTGTGCTGGAGTTAGAATAGTAATTTTTATCCCTACACTATCCAATACTTACCCTACTGTTACACCCCCTGGAGTTAGAATAGTAATTTTTACCCCTACACTATCCAACACTTACCCTACTGTTGCACTCCCTGGAGTTAGAATAGTAATTTTTATCCCTACACTATCCAATACTTACCCTACTGTTACACCCCCTGGAGTTAGAATAGTAATTTTTACCCCTACACTATCCAACACTTACCCTACTGTTGCACCCCCCTGGAGTTAGAATAGTAATTTTTACCCCTACACTATCCAATACTTACCATACATGCAATGTAATGGTATGCATTGTAATGGTATGCGTTGTAAATGTAGTATGCGTTGTAGTGGAATGTGTTGTAAAGGTAGTTTCAAAGAGTTTGTTGTAATGGCATGCGTTGTAATGGAATGCGTTGTAATGGATGTTGCGGTGTAAAAAATGCGTTGTAAAGGTATGCGTTGTAAAAGTATGCGTTGTAACGACATACATCCATTTTAAATCGGCGCACCTTGGGATGTGTAAAAAATATCGACAGGGTAAGATGATTATTTATATTATATTAAGTTAACTAGGCAAGAGTAAGTACATGATGCATGCCCCACCGTTTCGGAAGCTCACCAAACGCAACTGGCCAGAATACACTAGCGGGTGAAAATACGCACACAGACATAGCATAAAATGACAAGACATAACATGTGGAAAAAGGGGCGAAGATTTTTTTTTCTGGATTTCGTTTAGATAATCTTGCGTCGTGGCCTAGGCAACCCTATGTTTCGATAAAAATTGGATGAGCATGACAGGAAAATAGAGAATACGTCTAATGGGTTGATAAATGCATGTTTGCGTGCAACTGTGGTAACTGCCGTGAACAGAGCTAAAGTTCACATAAGAACGGTGAAGTCCAAAAAAACTGTGTGAACATCGAAGACTGCGTTAAGTATCTTAGTTTACTTTAAAGAAGGGGCACTATGAAATTCAGTAAAAACATAAAAAGGGGCAGAAAAAGCAAAAAAATATTTTAAACTTTGTCTTCATGAATGCACCACTTTAGCTGTTCATCAGTTTAAAATGTGCCACAATATCTAATGTCCTAAAATGAATAATAAGTTGGAAATCACAAGCCAACACAGACAAATTAGTCGCATTCATTCGTTTCAGCTCCTCACACGATGATGAATGATGGACTTTCCAGAGAAGGTTGCTGAACCATGCTGTAAACTGTTTGCATTAGGACTCATCCACAGATATGCTGTCGCTGACCTTCAGCGTGTTCTGACAAAGCAGGTTATCAATTCACTGCCTCCTAACACTCTTTCTACCCTTCCAAAGCTATGAATGTTTCCATTTGTAAAAATGCTTGCCAGCAATTATATTTCTCCATAGGTGTGCTACTTGTCACGGTGAGAAGCATAAATCCAAACAAGAGAATCCGGATCATCAAATTAGATTCAGTAAGGCATTCTGCCTGTCAGATAAGCATTGGCAACTTAATCTAACATGACAAAGGTAGAGCCAGCAATACCTACACACATCATCTGCAGGCACCCGTTATCTTTTGTCATTGTGTAGAAGAACTGTGCTTGTCAACACTGTTACAAGAGTGACATTCTAATTAATATAATTCCTCTTTTATTCTGAACCGACTGGCTACAGTGATTAGCTTTAGACGGTAGCAGATAAAAAAGCCACACGAATCCTTATGCAATAGGCGTGTTTTTGTGTGGTATTCCTAATCTCGACTGTCACCTACTTTCTTGCTCATCTTTTGGGCCACCTGTGAAGGGTATTCTGTATAGTGGAATACGTTAGTAACTAATAATTATCATTGTGATTATATTAAAAGGGTTTCTTGAACGTGTTTTCTACAATTATAATGCATGACTTACTTATGAGTAAATACCTTCATATTACCTTATATATGGATTAAAGTACCCCCTGCCAAACACTATACCGGTATTACAAGTAACAGAGGAGTTCAATGACCATATATAGGAAAGAGCGTAATAAAATAGTTTCCCACCTTAACCCTTACCACAAATTACTTAAATCCTTGCAGCAGCCCTCTTACACATGAAAGCAGCAGGAGATATGTGAATAAGAAGAATATATCTAGTATAAAATAAAACACAACAAAAAAATTAGCTATGTATTGCAAAAAATATTGGAATTAGTTTATTGCAAGTCAGATTTAACAACACTATCTCAGAATATGTCAACGAGCCCAGAAGCACCTGCAGATGACGCTAGGAAACTCACGCACCCTCAAAACCTCCAACAACGCACACAACCACCTCCTTAAATCCACACAGAAAATAGCCTTCCAAGACAGAATTAAGGCACACAACAGCAAAGAACTCTTCGCCACCCCCAAGGAGTTTGCCAGGCCCAACAGCGAGACCACAGACGTCCCACCCTTCCAGGACCTCTGCAACCAACTCGCCAACTTCTTCCACCACAAGATCAGGCAAATTGATGACAGCTTCAACACCCAAGACACTGCCAACATGCCGTCACCACCGCACGCAACCATGCCGCACACCAACAGATCCTGCTCAATTGGACTTCACTTATCACAGACGACACGCTCAAGACAAAAATTGCATCCACTCTGGAGCCCCATCAGAACCTTGCTCATATCACATCTTCCATAGAGCAGCCACCTCCATCGCCCAAGAGCTTTGCTTCATAATCTACTGTTACATCTGAACTGTCACTATTCCCGATGACTGGAAACATGCCAAGATCAATCCCCTGCTGAAAAAGCCATCCACCAACTCGACTGACCTCAAGAACTTCAGACCCATCTCCCTTCCTTCCCTTCCCAGCCAAGGTCATCGAGAAGGCCATCAATGCCTAATTCCCTGAGTTCATTGAAGAGAACAATGTCCTGGACATTTCTCAATCTGGCTTCCAAAGTAAATAGAGCACCGAGACCGCACTCCTCAAAGCCACCAATGACATCCGCTCCCTCCTCGACCACAGTGACAAAACCCAGGAAAACCATGCAACCTTAAAACCGCCATCAACGCACACCCCCTCCTCCTCAAAACCACAAAGAAAACAGCCCTCCTAGACAGAATCAACACACACAACAGCAAAGAACTCTTCGCCACCGTCAAGGAGTTTGCCAGGATCCAACATCGAGACCACAGGTGTCCCACCCTCCCACGACCTCTGCAATTTACTCGGCACCTTTTTCCACCATAAGATCAGGCAAATCGATGACCGTTTCAACACCTGAGACCCTGCCAAAAAGCTATCACCACCGCACGCAACCATGCTGCATACCAACAGATCTTGCTCAACTGGACTCCGCTTAGCACAGACAACACACTCAAGACCATAAAGAGCATCCACTCTGGAGTTGTTTGTTTTGGGAATTTGTAGAGCGCGACTGATACCTTGCAGGCTTCCTGGCGCTGTAGAGTACTCTGTTAGCGAATAACCGGGGGAACAATCAAACGGACAGTTATTGAGGGAAAAGCCAGGTCTTGATACGTCTCCTAAACGGAAGAAGCTGGGACATCTGACGTATGTCAGTGGGCAAGCTGTTCCACAGCTTGGCCGCTGCAACCCTAAAGGATCTTCCCCCTGTTCTGGCTTTATGAAATCTGGGTACCTTTACCAAACAAGCCGAGGACGAGCGTAGCTCTCTGGCAGGAGTGTACCACATAAACAGGGCTTGCAAAGGTTTAGGTCCAAGTCCATGCAGAGCCTTAAAGACAATGCAGAGGGACTTGAAGGCCACTCGTTGTTTTAGAGGTAGCCAGTGTAGCTCAGACAGAGCTGCTGTGGCCGAGGCCCTCCTCGTCCAGCCAAGAGCCAGCTTGGCGGCGGCAGATTGGATTCGCTGTAGACGATCCATCAGCGTGACTGGGGACTCCAGGAGCAGGGCGTTACAATAGTCAAGGCGACTGAGTATCGTACACCTGACTATCGACGCCCTGACTTGTGCCGGGAGGAGAGGCATAATTTTTCGCAGTGAGCGAAGCAGGGCTGTGCAGATCCCTACAGTTTTCGTCACCTGGGTTTCCATACTTAATTTGTTGTCAAGCATGGCTCCCAGGTTGCGAACCGAGGGAACTGGCAGAGGTTTGTCACTGAACTCTGGGGGCCAGAAATCAGTCGGAAACTGACGGGGTATCTTGGTGCCTGAACAGAACAGGACCTCCGTTTTTGCGGAGTTAAACTGGAGGGAGTTTATGTGAAGCCATCCAGCCGTCGCTCTTAAGCAGTCGTGGAAGGTCGAAAAAGGAGTGGCATCTTCACCCTCCCAAGAGAGGATGAGCTGTGTATCATCCGCGTAGTTTACTGTTTTAATCCCAAAGGATTGGATTAGTTTGATTAGCGGGATGAGATACATATTAAAAAGGATGGGGCTGATGGAGGAGCCCTGAGGGACTCCCTGGGGTACTGGTGCAAAGGTGGATTGGAATGGGGGGAGAGAGACAGCCTGTCTTCTGTCCCGAAGGTAGGAGTGAAACCAGAGTAATGCAGTGCCCTCCACCCCCACCTCACCAAGTCTCTGCAGCAGCATACCATGATTGACCGTATCGAATGCGGCAGACAGGTCCAGTAATATCAGCGCCACTGGCTGACCCCTGTCTGCACGCATGCGAAGATCCTCCATGGCTGTCAGGACTGCTGTTTCGGTGCCGTGGGCAGGACGGAACCCGAACTGGTGATCATCAAGAAAGTTGTTTTGTTCTAGGTGGGCGGACAGGCACGAGCTGACCCATCGTTCGGCGATCTTCGCTGGGAAAGGCAGCAGGGAGATGGGTCGGTAATTTGACAGGCAGTCCGAGCTCAGGGAAGGTTTCTTCAAGAGAGGTGTAATCAGTGCCTGTTTCCAGGGAGTTGGAACAAAGCCACTGTGCAGAGACTGATTACATATAAGGCGCATGGTGTCAAAGAGCTCATTTCCAAAATTTTTCCAGACTTTTGGTGGAAGGGGGTCGAGAGGAGAACCCGAGGTGATACCAAGCGCCAGTCTTTCAAACTCGAAGACCGGAATCGGGGGGAATTCCTGAAGTCTAGCCAAAAGGACAGGGCCAGGAGGCGACGAGTTTCGAGAACTGGTGTCTGGTCCCTGCATATTGGAAATGCCTGAGGCTGGGGGTATTTTCAGGTTGTGAATAATAGTGTTGATTTTGTTGATAAAAAACGCTGCAAGATTGTCACAGAGGGCTTGGGTGGGAGGCTGTGTGGAAGTGACACAGTCCGGATTAGTTAGATTTTTAAGTATCTGGAAGATACTTTTTGAGCTGTTAGTGGCGTTGGAAATGATGGAGCAGTAATGTTTAGCCTTATTTTGGGCGATAGCCGTTTTGTACTCCCGGAGGTTTTCTTTCCAAAGAATTTTGTAGGTGTCAGAGTAACCCTGCCTCCATTTTCTCTCTGCTTGTCTGCATGCTAGTTTGAGAGCTCTTAAAGAGTCATCAAACCATGGGGCCGGTGCCCGTCTCTGGGGTTTACCCTTTTTCAGAGGGACGAGGCGGTCCGAAGTGTTGGAAATTCTGGTGCAAAGGGATAGATAGTTAGCCTCCACTGGATGAGTAATGGAAAAGCTGTCTGCCACTTCAAATACTGGGCCATTCAGTCTGAGTTTGTCCAGAGCCTTCCAATCTCTGTACGGGGGTACAGGGCCGTGGAGTGCCGGTCTACAAGACCTGCTACCTGCTATATAAAATTTAATGAGTGCGTGGTCGGTCCAGCACATCGGCAAAATATCGCTCAGATGTGCTAACTGGGGGGAGGAGAAGATTAAGTCAAGCTGGTGCCCTGCTACGTGTGTGGGTTTGTTCACTAGCTGGCACAGTCCTATTCCTTCACAGGAAAGTAGGAGATTGTCAAGTGCAGAATCTAGGCTGCCATTGGGCCAGAGGTTGAAGTCGCCCAAGACAATCAGATTGTTGTGTGAAGTGGCCATATTAGTAAGGGTGGTGAGGAGCGACTGCTGCTGGGTGGAGTTGAAGGCTCCCGGCGGGCGGTAGCAAATCACAGCCGTAAAGGAAATTCCGAGATGACAGTCGATGGCAAGGCCAAGTATTTCGGTCCCGACCACTGGGTCCATAGCAATAGTTTTTACTGACCAGGACGCTCTATGGATTAAGCCGACTCCGCCGCCCCGCCCCTTAGGTCGTGGGAGGTGCAGGATTTTGAAGTCTTGTGGGCAGGCCCAATCCAGTTCTATATTACAGTCAGAGTGGGTCCATGTTTCCGTCAGGAATAAGGCATCAAGATGGTGATTGTCTATGAGCTGAGCGATTTCATGGGCGTGTTTGGGCAGGGACCTGACATTCAGCAGGCCACCAGTAAATAGGCCTTTTCGCGCAAAGTCGTGCAGAGGATAAGCGGTGTCTTGGAAGGACAGTTGGCCTTCGTGGGCGTAGTCTCTAAGGAGGAGTAAAGCCTCACGCGTTAAGTGCGGAGAGCTACTGGTGAGCGAGGAGAGCGGGGCCGCGGGTGGCACACCGGGCGCTGCCGAGGCGCGGACGAGCGCAGACGAGCTTGCCTTAAGCGCGCCTTCGGCGCGCATTCGTCGCGCCCGCTGCGCTCGTCCGCTGCGCTTCCGGCTGGTACTCATGTTTTGTAGAATGGACTTGGCAGTGGGGGGGGGGGCGTGGCCACCGGAGGTGGGCGTGTCCCTCACGCAAGGAATGGCGGCAAGACTCGGGTCCGGGCAGAGACAGCAAGCGATCTGCTTCCCTGCGCCGACCAGGTAGGGAAATAGTGCAAATAAGCAGTTTTAAAAACGATACAATAACACCTAAAAACACAGTATCAGTCACCAAATGTTTTTTTAAAAAAAAAATTGTAGAGCTCCCGGCTAGTTCGCCTCAGGAGTATTCACAGAGTGGGAGCGGCGCTGCAGTCAGCGCGAGGTTATAGCGTCCTGGGAGGGGGGGCGTGGCCACCGGAGGTGGGCGTGTCCCTCACGCAAGGAATGGCGGCAAGACTCGGGTCCGGGCAGAGACAGCAAGCGATCTGCTTCCCTGCGCCGACCAGGTAGGGAAATAGTGCAAATAAGCAGTTTTAAAAACGATACAATAACACCTAAAAACACAGTATCAGTCACCAAATGTTTTTTTTTAAAAAATTGTAGAGCTCCCGGCTAGTTCGCCTCAGGAGTATTCACAGAGCCTTATCAGAACCTTGCTCGTACCACATCTTCCTTAGAGCAGCCACCTCAATCACCCAAGAGCTTTTCTGAATCATCAACTGCTCCATTGAAACTGTCACCTTCCCTGATGACTGAAAATTCGCCAAAATCAACCTCCTGTGGTAGAATCCATCCACCGACCCGAATGACCTCAAGAACTTCAGATCCTTCTCCCTCCTCGCCCCAACCAAGCTCATCGAGAATGCCATAATTGCCTAACTCTCTGAGTTCATTGAAGAAAACAACGTCCTGGAAATTTCTCAATCTGCCTTCCGAAGTAAACCCAGCACCTAGACCGCACTCCTCACCACCACCAACGACATCAGCTCCCTCCTTGACCACAACAAAACCACAGCCCTCATCCTACTGGACCTTTCAGCCACCTTCAATACCGTTTCCCACCTCACCCTGATCATGAGACTCCACGATGCTGGCATCCACGACAAGGCCCTGGGCTGGATTCCCTTCTTCCTTATCAGCAAAATACAGCATGTCAGACTACCTCTGTTCCTTTTAAAACCTACAAAGATCAACTGCGGAGTGCCCCAGGGCTCTTCCCAGAGCCCCACCCTCTCCAACATCTATTTGGCCCCCTTCACAGCCATCCCCAGAAACGACAGACTCTGCTGTGTAGTTTTGGGTAGAACCTATGCAACACAAAACATCTCCTTGCATCTCACTGCTGGTGCATGACACATCCTCAATGCAGGATCTCATAATGCTTCACAACTAGGATTTCAGGTACTTTTTTCAGAAGGCCTAACTTGGTCCCTGTATCCTGCCACCACTCTATCGCAGTCAGCCTGAACTTTTGACATTATCCTGGCCCGGCCCGCACAGATAACCACAGTTTGCGCTTAGTGCTTTTAAGTGCTGTTTTTACCTAAATCTTTCAAAATGCATATCACCAGTTCTACTAATTGGATGTATGTTGTTTTGGTATCGAAGAATTTATTAAAATATATTCTGTGTTTCTAAATTACTTTGCTGTTTTTCTTGTGTTGTGTTTTCACTTTATTACTGTTTAAAGTGCTGCATACATTCTTTACACATTCTGTCTAAGTTAAGCTTGACTGCTTTTGTGCCGAGCTTCCAGAGTGTTGAGCACAGGTTAATTTGGTGTTTGCATGTATTTCACCCTGACAAGAATTATGATTGCTGCTTGAGTAGGGTTTAACACCCCCTTAGCAATCAATCTAATTTCCTCCAATTGTTTAGTGTCTGAATTAGGGATCTAAGAGGCACATGCATCATTGCTTTTTGAAGTTGCAAAAGGTCAGATTCTCAGAATCTGACCCTTTGCAAACGCAATTGCATTTGGATGCATCATCCCAAATGCAAAAATTGCAATTTAAGTAATCGCTAAAATTGTGTTTACAATAATTGTGATTGTATTTAAGGAATTGAAAATTGCGATTCCTTAAATGCAATGCAATAAATTAAAAAATTATTGCGATTTCGCTATTAGGAATCGCAAAATATCATCAAACTAAAGTTGATGATAATTTGCGATTTCTTGGAAAAATGCACTAAAGTGCATTTTTCAAAATCACATTTTACGCACACACACAAGGGCATGTGTGCGTGCAACCTGTGTATAAATTGGAATTTCAGGGTGCAACAGGGAATCCTTTTGGAACCCTTGAACCCTTGAAATTGCATGCACAATTTGTGAGTACCTATGGAGTACTCGCACATTGCTCATGCAATTCCCATTCATTCCTCTTAGCCCATAGGAATGAATGGGAATCAATTCCTTAATTGCGACTCGCAATTTGAATGCCGCAATTAGGGAATTTTAAGGAAACACATTTTTTTTTTGATTCCTACACGCATTGCGTTTTGTGATTTCTAAATAACAAATCTGTAAATTTCGCTATTTAGAAATAGCAAAATGCGGGATTGATGCAAGTGCCCCTAAGTGATACCAATTTTTACAGAAAACTTTTTTTTTTTAAGTTTGAAAAACCTTTATTGAATCATTGTACAGTACATCAGTGCAGTATATAGACGTAGAATCGGAAGATGCATTACTTTGAAAATGTATGCCACCTTCCAGTGACAATGAGTTCATAACAATGCATCCCCCCCGCCCCAGTGCCCTAACGGCCAATGGAGAAGTCTCTCAGCACAGTCCAGTTTTTAACCAGTAGGAGTCCTCGACATGCACTGCATTCAATCAATTGTTATGTAATATAATTGGCTTTGGTAGTTCAATGCATACAAACCCATCTGCAATATAACGCCTCCCTACCCAGTCCAAACCCTCCTTCCCACACAATCAGCAATAGTCCTCTTATCGCCCCAAGTGTCGTCCACATTCCCCTGACATAAAAAGAAAAAAGAGGGGGTTTCACAGAACCTCTATTCACCCGTTCATTCTGAGAGGTCAAGGGCCCATCACTAGGCTCGACAATGACCTCTATCTCTGTAGCGGTATTCGCCACTTCTGTACTTGTGCTGGCGTCCTGCAGTAGGAGTTAAGTGGTTAGCGGGCCCCAAATATCTTTCGGGCGTAATTTAATAGGTAACATTTCTGCATAGTAGCCCAAATTATCTTGCCATGTGGACAATGTGTGAATCCAGCATTTGAATTTAGGTGCACGTCCCCTGCCCCAATGACAAGCCAAGTGGCGTTTCGCCAGGAGTAGTCCCATAGCTAGGAATTTTTTGTCTGGTGTGTTGATGTCTTGTGATAATCCCAGGAGAGCTACTAGCGGGCTTGGATCCAAGTGGATCCCTAGCATGGTTGATAGCCCCTCAAATGTGTGTGCTCAGAAGGTTGCTACGAAGGGGCAGCTCCATGCACATGTAAGAAATCCGCCCGTCTAACCTGCATCAAATACACCTATCGTTGTCTCTGAGGAAAAGTTTGTATAGTATAGTCGGGGTGTGATACAAGCAGTGCAAAAATTTGAAGTGTATGAGGCGTAATCTATTTTTACCGGAAATAGCTTCTGTGTGTATGCAAATGCGTTCCCATTGGTCATCAGATAGAGGTAATGCCAAGTCCTTATACCATTCCTGCCGGGCTCTAACTGTGTGCGAAGTAGTCGCCGCCTGTGTATGTTTGTATAGGAGGGACAAAACATGCCCAGGGGGTTCAGTCTGTAGCAGGGGTCTAGTGTGGCTGGCTCCTCAGGGAATGTGGAAGTGACGGCCTTCACACTCAGACGGAGTCGGGCATAAAGGAATGTGTCCATTATTGTGGTGTGTGATTATCAAAAAACTGTTCCCTAGTTTGGAACTACCCCCCTATTTACAGGTCACACCATGTGGTGTAGTTAAGGCCTTTGAGCATCTTGCAGCAGATCCCCTCGCTTGTGACTGTAAGTAAAGGGTTTCGGAGCAGAATCATGCTAGGTGAGTATAGCATCTGGGATTCCAATTTGTGAGCTATTCGTTGCCATGCTGCGACAGTGCAGTTACAGTAGAAGGGTATCGGCTACGCTCCTTCACCGACGTGAAAAGATAGGCTGCTGGAGGCATTGGAGCCATGTAACTATCCTCCACCACCAGGTGAGGCATAAACCGGGGTGGATGGAACCAATATACCGCAAAGTGAGCCTGTGTGCAATAGTAGTAGAATTCGAAATTAGGCACATCGTACCCCCCCTGACTGTAGGATAGCATCAAAGTGCGTAGAGTGAGGTGTGCCTGCTTCCCCCCACATGAGCTTCGTAAGTTGCGTCCGAAGTGTAGTGAAGAAAAGACTGCCCGGATGGTACTGTATAATAATGAAAAGGTATAGCAGCTTGGGCAGCAGTACCATCTTGATCAGTGATATCCGTCCCGCCATGGATAGGGGCAAACGCAGCCACTTAGTGATAGAGTCAGTGATCTTGTCCATGGCAGTCCCATAGTTCGCTCGCATTAATACATCTCTGTCCCTAGTGATAGTTATACCCAGGTTCTTTACTTCTTCCAAATCCCAGACCAGGGGGTAGTCTAGTTGATGCGGCTTAGTGTTATCTGTGAGGGGGAAAATTGCTGACTTGGACCAGTTTCTGTGTTTACCTGATATAACACCAAATTTAGTGATCTCCCTCAGTATGGGGTTCAGATTGTCTTGGGGTTTGTGGACATACAGTGTCATGTCATCCGCATAAAGCAAGATGAGCAGCTGCCTGGAATGATAAATTAGCGCCTTATCATTGTGGTGTTGATGCAATTTAGCGGCTAGAGGTTCTATAGCTAGTGCAAAAAAGATGGGGGACAAGGGGCAACCCTGAAGCGTTCCCCTAGAAATGGGAAAAGGGGAGGATCTGGCACCATTTAGAAGGACTGACCCTCCTGGTCGACAGTAAAGCAATTGTATCCAGTGGAGGAAGGAGGTGGGCATTCCCATACGGCCCAGTATACCCAACAGGTAATCCTACTCCAGGGAACCAAACGCTTTGGTAGCGTTGATAAAAACCGCCACTGCAGCACCGTTGGGGTCTATATCCTGGAAGACCTTGGCCAGGGTTCTGAGGTTGTGTGCCGTGGCTCGGCTCGGGATGAACCCCGCCTGATCAGGCAGTATGAGGCGCCGCATCAGCAAGTTGAACCTGGTCGCCAGGACTTTGGCTAGAATTTTAATGTCGCAGTTTAATAAAGATAGGGGCCGATATGAGTCGCAGCACATCGGGGATTTCCCTGGTTTAAACAGGGAGGTGAGCAAGGCCTCATCATGGTTCCCGGCAGGCACCCCTCCTCCCGTGCCGTATAAAAGACTTCCCGGAGAATAGGGGCTAAAATGGGGGCATATGCCTTAAAGAATTCTATTGGTAGCCCAACAGACCCCAGGGCACGCCCCGATTTCATGTGCATAATGGTGTCAGTGATTTCGTCCAAATCCAGGTCTAGGTTCAGAAATTTGCATTGGGTGTCACCTATCCATGCCAATGCTGTATCTTCCAGATAGTCCTTCAGATCCAGCGGGGCAACCCTCTAGGAAGAATAAAGATTACTATTGAAGTCTCGGAATGTTCTAAGTTGGTCAGGAAGGTTTCTGTGAACATCACCCTGTGCGTCCTGTATGGCTGTTACATAAGTGGAAAACCTGGGGGGCCTGACCGCAACCGCCAGGGCCTTCCCTTGCCGGTCACCCTCTCCATACACCCTTGTCCTATGTGTCTTACCCCGAAACCCACTCTACCTATCCACTAGCTCCTCGTACTCCGTCAGTGTGTTGCGTATTGTGGCTCTGAGTGCGTGTCCGTCAGGGTCAGTGCTGATGGCATTTTCCAGCTGTTTAAGTTTTTTTTCCAACCTGTTGAGGTCATTCTGCAATGTCCTAAGAATGCCTCTTCCCTTGGAGATACACCACCCCCGGGCTGTGACCCTAAATGCCTCCCATGCAGTTGTTATGCTGGCAACTGACCCCATATTTCGCTCGAAGAAATCCAGTATTTCCTGCTCTAGTTTCACTTTGAATACTGTGTACTGCAGGTACAGCAGGTTGAGGCCCCAACTTCTGTAGGGGGAGTGCTGCAGTGAGACCTGTATCCCCACGCAAACAGGTGAGTGGCCAGAGTGCGTGCGAACTAGGTGTATCGCATGTCTCAACCAGTGTGCCATTCCAGCGGACAAAAACACATAATCAATCCTGGCCCAGGATGCATGGACGGCCGAGAAATGTGTGCCCTCCCAGCGGGTTGCATATGTATCCAAGTGTTCATTAGACAATTGTCAGTTATGAGGTCCTTTAGCGTCTTGTTTGAGTTCGTGTAATGCGTAGAGGAGGCCTTGGATCTATCCAATCGGGGCTGCACAGTTGTGTAAAAATCACACTCCCAGATCACATAGGTGGCGCCTATCTCTTGAATCTTGTCCCACAACCGAGGAAGAGGTTAGGGTTCATCGGTGTTGGGGCCGTAGTAGTTGGCAAAGAGTATATCGTAGGATTGCAGCCGCCCACACAGAAGACAGTATCGCCCACCTACATCCACCTTAGTCCCCCCTGGTACAAATGCCACACCTCTCTTTACAAGAACTGTAACACCTCGGGCGTATGTGGAATAAGATGCGAAGCAGCAATGTGAGGCCCAACTCAACGCAAATATCGGTGTATCTCTGGGGCACAAGTGTGTCTCTTGTAGCAGCGCAATCTCAATGTGGTGTTGATCTAAATAACCTAACACTTGCCGTTTCTTCCTCGGATTGTTCAGTCCCCTCAAATTCCATGATACTATCTTAATTTTATAAATGTCCTATGCGTCGTCTCCCAGCATCATAAAGTCGGTGTCCTATACACTTCTGGGCTGTTACTACCATTGGTGATTGAATAAAACGCTCCCTTCCACCTCCCACACCGGCTCCCCAAACTTGTCGGGTACATCGTCCCCTCCCACCCAAGAAGCAACCTGCATAATGCAACTACTAAAGTCCCACCGTAACAGGTCTATGGGTGGAATTCCCTCATGGGGTTTGCAACAGGGGTACACGACCCGCCCACTGGCCTCCATACTTTCACCGACTCTCTGTGCCATCTTACAGCAGACAGCTACAGTGGAACGGAGGCAGAGTGCAGGTCAGAATATGAAAAAAAAATGCAGTAAACAATTATATACATCACGATCTTGTTTCAAGCCATGTAAAGTAGAGTGTCCGGAAATATCATGAAGAGCTCAAAGTTTGTAGGGTCTTCAACCGGAGTCGGACAGGAAGGAGTGGGATCTGGATCGGTCCTGTGTCCCCGGTCCTGTAGCTGTAGCTTTGCGGTGCCGTTTGAGATAGTCCTCAAACTGTTGCGGGCTCTGAAAAAAATGCTGCTTCTCTTGGTGAGTAATCTTCAGCTGTGCCGGATGCAACATGGCGTAGGGGATTTCTTGCATTTGGAGCTTCTTCTTGACGATGGAGAACTTGCGTCGGGCGTCTTGTACTGATTGTGTAAAATCTGGGGAAAAATCCAATGTTGTGTTCTCATAATGCACCTGCTTCCTCTTGTGGGCCATACGCAAAACCACATCCCTGTCACAATAGTTTCGAAAGCAGGCTATCACCGGCCTCGGTGCCACTCCTGGGGGAGGCCGAGCTGCTAGGGACCTGTGTGCACGCTCCACACTTTGAGTGACTGTTGGGTCCATATTTGAGGGGTCCGTTATTAAGGAGCATGTCCTTCATCCCCCAGCTTGCTTATGTGTCAGCTGGAACCAGCTCCTAACTCAGGATACTGGTGATTTAACATTCTTTACAAGTTGCTTTCATTTTAGCGTTTCTTTGGAAAAGGGAGTTTGGCATATTATACCCAGCTGTTGCAGAGAGTATCAGGGTTTGGATGGCTAATTAAGAAGTGCACATTCTCCCTCCCCAGACATCCTGCTGTCACTTCTTCTGGCTGCTTCTGCATTGCTGCTTATAGCTTAAGTCTGCACCGGTAAAACGTGTTTTATATATGTAGAAATGTATCTTTTCATTCATTCATTGTAATTGTTGGAAGTGATGGAAGGCACAAAAGGTATGGAAAGAATGTGATGTAGGGAGAATGATTGTGAACTATTGTGGCAGGGCAACGGGAAGAAGGAGAGTTTTTTTAACTTAAAGGTTTGAGTTGCAGTGCCTAGGCTGTCCAACCTTCAAAGGACACAAGAGCCAGCAAGGAATATGAGCCTTCTTGAAAAATGGTGTGTTCTATTTGGATGTACATCTCTATGGGCCAGATGTATGAGATGTTTGTTTCCACTTTGCAATCACAGAAATATTTCTGGCCATGTAAAAACCCAATTTTAGGGTTCTCTTAATGTATTGTGCCTGAATGCATATTGGAAGGGGTATGTTTTTGATGCCCCATCCAAATACCAGTATGGTATCACATGTTTTAACGGTTTACAACTGTAATTCTGGCTATTAATCATTGAAAAGTGACCTACCCAAATTCAGGGGTGGTAGCTAGCTCACAAAAGGGCATTGGTCCCCTTTGAATCCCTTTCCCTTTGTAGATTGTGGGAAACGTTTCTCGGGGAGTAGGTTATTGTCTATGGTAACACGTCCATCTATCAGGCAAATGTTTTAAAAAAGGATCCTTTTTTAAAAAGGTTCAAGAATTTGTGTGTCTTCCAAAAAAGTAGGCTGTTTAATAATAAAAAAAGAAATCTTTATTTAAGCGCAACCACAGAGACTGGGGTCTGCTTAACCTTGTAGGCCATCATCTCTGTGACTGTATACAATGAGAGTGTCAATTTACACTTACCCGCATTAAGTATGTTGTTGTGTGACCCAATATGGTTTGGAATGTTACTACCTGGCCTATCCCATCTATTAATATTTAGGCATCCAACAGCATTGTAAAGGCATTGAATTGTACAAGGAACCAAAGAGAGCTAAAAAGGAACTTTTCTATGGATAGACATTGCGGGCCTGATTCACAAAAGTAAAGGTAGATCTAAAGTCCAAAACAAAAAGTCTAACTTTACAACTTTCTGTATTCACAAAAGGACTTACAAGTAGTATCTGTTTGCCTGCGGAGGTTCCTCACTCAGGGAAGAACTTCCACACTTGGGGCAGAACATCCATACTTGGGCTAGGGAATGTGTAATTTCATACACCTGCAGACAAATAATGCCACCTGCAACCAAGGCACAGCAAATCCCATAAGAGCAGTTCACATTCAAGGATCTGTTTTCTCTAAACACATTCTTCACCTGGCTGCTCTGTGCCTTGTTTTGCATCGCAATCTGACAAGTGACACCATGTTGAATCTCACAGTGGAGAAGACCTAAATGATATTAAAATGTGCAGTCCAGACCTCACCAGTGCAACACAGAAGGCATCTCTATGACAGCAGTTGGCTAATGCAGTCAGTGTATTGAGGAGGATGTCTGGACCATCACCAATATAAAAAAAAGAAGTGGCAGGATGAAAGGAAATGTGTGAAGGAGAGGTTTACCAGGATAGAGGTGGCATGCACTCTACCTGGTAGACAAACTAGAACCTGTTTGTGTCTCACATCACTTGAGAAGGATGTGGTCTCCACCATGCTCCTCCCCTGCTGCATGGGCTGTCTATGACTTATGACCTTATTGTGGTGCAATATAAATTGTGATGGTTAAACAATAGGGGCCTCGTTCACAAAGGTAAACTTACACTTTTGTGTAAGTTTACGATTGTATGAAATTTACAAAGGGATTTATGAGTACTATGTTTATTAGTGTTAAAAGTATTTTTATGTTGAGACTTCTTGGTCTGATTTACAAAACGTCTCCACATTAGTGGCAGAATCTCAGCTATGAGAAACTGCAGAGCAAAGATTCCACCAAGACTGTGAAGGTTCTTTGTGAATTGGGCCCAATACCTTTACTCGGGATATGTTGAATATGAAGTGCAATTGTGACTATGAATGTGACTTCAAGGTTGAGCATATATTCATTGTTGAATTCTACTTGCATGTGTTTCATTTTGTCTATCACACTACAATCCTAAATACTGCAAATTCTAACTTCCAATTTCTTCATCGCAAAGAGTTGACCATCCCTGCTGGTGATTTCAATGAAGTTTTGTAACTGGCACATGAAATTGTGCATGTCACTGTAAGCATCATAGTTGCAGTGTAACTGTAATCAAGCATCTATGTTAAAAGTTGTACACAGTCACCATTTGTGGTATTTGCCTGTTAACTTCCATAATTAATCTCTAGATGCTACCAGAGTAAGTCCACCCAATGGAAAAGAGGCTCCTGTATTTGCATGAAGTCAATGTCATGGGGCACATCAATCACTACCACTTGCACAAACTACCATGTAAATATGCCTAGAAGTGGGCTCCATTTGCTGCATTATTATCAGACACCTTATAGATATTTTGGTTTCACACATGCAATATTAACTTGTATATGTTACTGTTATCATCTGTTAACTAGAATGGTAATGATATAATACTCATATCCATATACTCATATCCTTTTAGGTCCGGTGAATTTAGCAAAGATAAAATATTCTTAAGAGACCTCTGCTCCACAAACAGGTATGATAAATGGTCAGGCACCACCCACTGAGTAGATGGTAGACCATGGTAAGTTCACTTAAATAAAACTTGATATCACTCTCATAATCTCAACTATTGGATAACATATTAGTAGTATGTTTCAAGTATCCCTGTTGAAACCCTTCTACATATGTTCAGATATGTTCATAAGGGTATACTACTTCATAATGTATTGGCCAATGAAAATATAACACAACATTTAAATTGAAATCTTAAAGTATGTACCTGATTGCTTATAGTTGGTTGGTTGAAAGCTTTATTCGATGTGCAAAGACATCTTACAAGCATAACATATATTATAAAAACAACATTTGCAAAAAATACAGGTATGTCATACGTTTTAAAAAGTAAAATTTTAGGGATCACCCTAGAATAAATTAGCTAAAAAGGAATTAAACCGAAATAGACAATCTATTGCAACGAATCAACCAAGAACGTTTTAAAAATGTAGAGACAGCACAGACTATAAGGGGAGAGATATCAGTCAATAAAATTCGGAGAGCCACTGAATGCATGCGTGTTCCCAGGCGTTTAAAGAGGGGTTTCAACCAGTATCTCCTTGGGTGGATATAGTCTGGGCACTCAAAAAGTACATGTGCCACCGTCTCAGTCCTCGCTGGGCAGCAGGTGCAAAAGGGGGATAAATGAGCATAGGACTTCCATTTAGATACAGTTGCTCTTAGCGGGAGAGTGCCAACTCTAAACTTAAAATAAAGGGCTCTGTCCGCTGGCATAGTAATTAAATCCATGTAGGGTTCATATAGTACCACATCCTATATTTTAAGGAACGCTGCAGTCGAATTGCAGTGATGTGGATTCCCAGTTAGTTGGCAAGAGACCCAGTCCCAATATAATTTTTTGAGGACTGCCTTAGGAGGAGCAGATCTTGTGGTCCAACAGTCTCCTAGGCCCAGTTCCCCCAGAAGAGTTTTTGTGTCCCTCAGCCACTTGATCTTATTCCAGCCCCCCATGTTCATTACTTCTAATAAACCATCGGCATAAGATTTTAATTCCGGGACCCTCCATATGCGGGCCCATAAGAGCAATGGGCGAAAACGGGCCTGATCTTTGATACTTTATATTATCTCATATCATATATTATCTCATATAAAGTGAGTAGCACCAACTGCGTTGAAAGTGTATGCAGATGACACATACATGTTTAATAATACACATCATCCCTAAGTGTGAGCGGGAAATCCGTTACGCTCGCGGATTTTGCGGATTTTTGGGAAATCCGCAATCCGCGAATTTTGCGGATTTCCCGCAAAATCCGCAAAAAAAAATCTGCGAACGTAACGGGTTCAAAAGTTGAACCCCCACTCATGCAACTATTTTACAATGGCGCCAGCAAGCTGCCTGCGCCGTTGTAAAATAGTTACAAAGTTAGCTTGCACAGGAACCACTAGATAAAACGAAGCAGGTGCTGCTTTATTTTATCTAAGTGCTTCCTGTGCAAGCTAACTTTGTACCTATTTTACAACGGCGCTGGCAGCTTGCTGGCGCCATTGTAAAATAGTTGCATGGCTGGGCACAGGTCTGCAGCTCACTGAAGGGACCCCTGCGCCCTTCGGGGTGATTGCATAGTAACACACACATGGTCGCTCGAACTAGTTGATGCTGAAATTCAGTGACTCATTCATTAGCCCAAAAACAATCGTGAGCGTCGTCGAGGCTGGACAGGTGTGCCTTCTTCCCAAATCTACAGTGGAAAATCAGCTGTGATGCTGGATAGGCTTTGCATCCTTGACTTTCACGCATTTTGTACAATTTCGCAATTTGCGAAATTGTACAAAACCCTTGCGAACTTGCAGAAACCCGTGCGAACATAAAAAAAAAATCCGCAAATTCGCGGGAATTCGCAGATTTTGCGGATTGCGAGTTCGCAAATCCGCAAAATTCGCGAACGCGAGATTCGCAAAATTCGCCCATGCTTAATCATCCCTTATATTGTAATATAGATATGTTTGTTGCATTACTTTTTTTATCAGAAGTACCTTAGTCATCTAAACTAACTCATCCAGAGAATCAGGAATCATTCTGGCTGCAGCAGTCAGACCCCCTACCGTCCATCCATCAGGTGAGTGTGTTTATAGTATTGTAAACTATTATTTCCAATAACACTTTTGCTAAACATCTAATGTTGGTGTGTGATAATTGTATGTTCACCTATTACTCATGCTGAACATTATTTGAGGTGTCCCTTCTGAAGCTGCTGATCATGTCATCCACCATACAATCAAGGAGCCTGGTTCAGCAGCTGGAATCAATGGAGATGGGAATACCACACAGATCTGTGGCTGGAGTTGATAGGTGTGACTGTGCATTTCACATCTTCATTGGCTACCTCAGTGCTACAGTCTTAGCTTTCACATGTAGGTTACACAAACCAGATCACACTACAGATAGATCAAATGAAGAATTGCTCAAACAGTTGAGTTGTAGAACATGGTATACTATGGAAAAGACTTAATATGTTACAACCTCGGTCTTCCATGAGCTGGGGAGAAAGAGTCACTAGATGAACCATCCACCAGCAGAGGGTGGCAGGCAATCCAAGCACACAACCAGATCCTCCTCCATGCAGCAACATCAGTTGTCAGCACTGCTTAACAAGATGAGGATGAGGAGGAAAAAGGTGAACAGGTCCTGGTCTCGGAGGATGACATGTATGAGGGGGAGTGCATTGTTGGCTCATTGACCAAAAGACAGAAGTCTTCACCAGATTCTGTCAGCATTGTACCTCCAACTTCCTTTCTGAGGTTTGCACATTCCCATTAGTCAGCCAACCAGCCACAGAGATCACCCCCAGCACAACCATCACCTGCTAACAGTCCTCATGTTTGAGGCTGATGTGTTGAATCTTCCACAATCTCCTCATATGCCAGTGCATCACAAGTTTACTCTCAAGCATCTAAAGGACTTAAAACGCCTGTTGAGGAGCAGGTATCCACCTCCCCCTGTGTTGGTGGACCTGACAGTCATATCAAAGGGTTTCATATGCAGAATAAGGTAGCAAGTGCTCATGCAATAGTCTGATGTGAGGCAGGACATTCATAAAATAGACTTACTACAGCATATTCCTCAGACTTGGACGTAAGGTGAAAATGTTGCCAATACATGTCACATATGCAACATCACCCAAAAATAATTTACTGGGAAAATAGTACAAGACATCATGCCTTGGCCATGAAGTCTTCCTTCATGGTTACACACATGGAGGGGACCCAGCACACCATCTTGTACCTCACCCCACCCAGCCACCTGCACAACCACCTGCCTTGACACAAACTCCAACTGTATAAGCACCCTCCCACCTACACCAGCACACCCCTCGTCTGTACAGGCACCTACCACCTATACATGCACTTCCATCACCTGTACAGGCATGGCACATCCCCCACCTGTACAGACAACCCCATACAAGCACCCACATCTGTACAGGCACAACCCTACCAGTACAAGCACACCCTCACTAATACTGGCACCTCACCACCTATACATGCACTCCCCTGTACAGGCATTCCCGCCAACTGTACAGGCCCCACCCTCCTCAGCAGAGCAAACTAGCCTACCTACACAGGCATATGCCACCCACCCAATCATACATCTGCACCAACCCAGAATGCACATTACCTCACAGAGATCCTCACCACTTTATTGCTTTGTAAATGAAGAACACTGAAACTCTTTTAGTGCCCACTGTACATTGTAGGCCTGTGACGTAAGCATTGGAGGGATGAGCTGAAGACAGGCTTTGAATTTTGAGTTCTGACTTATACACAGAAGAATAAACATGGGTAGAATTACTCTCCATATCTGTCTTAATTATTGGTGAGTGCCTGAGCTGGTAGGACGCTACAACTAGTGACGAGAAAGGCATTATGAAGCCCGTGCACTGAAAGCACTTTTCAACAGAGTTTGTTGCAGTCCAGCAAACTGCCCATATGTGCCACATGTGCTGCAGTCAAAGTGCAGACTCGACGTTGGCACAGTGGAGTCCCTTCGGAATGCCAGCCAGTATAAAACACTTGACGATAAGAAGGCGACATTGAAAGTCTACATTTCAGAGGCCAGGAACTGAATGAAACAGCCTCAAATAAAAGGTACTGCACCCTTACACAAATTGATGCCATCTACTAAAGCAGCGCACAATAATTGTGAAGAACAGACTAAGCTGAAATTCTTGTGCTATGAAACAGACATTAGCCCAGTGTTTGTGAAGAAACATTTAATAACAAAGCTGACCAAATATCATAACGTTACCTGTTTTCATGGGTTAGTAGTATACAAGATTTATCTACTTACGGAAACCATTGAATCATCCTGCCACAACCAGCTGTGAAGCAGCCCCAGAAGGAGGGTCAGGGGGTTGTGCTAACGAACCTGTCCCCAAACGAAGCAGCCCACCGCCAAAGCTTCTGTGAAGGAGCTCAGAACAACTCCCTAGATTGCCATCATATAAAGAGCTCCAATAGAGATCCAGGGCAAGGTCCAAGCTCCACAAGTTATTACTGACCCTAAACCAATACATCACAAGGCACTAGAAAAGCTTTGCATAAGCAAGTTCCACAAGAAGTGTCTGAGAGACCAATTATTGTCCTCCAATGCATATACGGCTGCTGCGTTCTTAAACCTGCAATCAGTATTTGATACTGCCTAAAAACCACAATACTGGCAATTGTGTGGCCGCATGGATAGAGACTTTTGAAGATTTCACGGATGCAATAAATATATAAAAAGATTATAAATTATCTGATGAACATGGCTGATGAAGGAGTAAAAGCAGCCATAAAAAGATACCACAAGAAGGTGATGTGACGTAGAATCAAACCAAAACAGCTTTGAATGTCAAGTTTAATCCAATGCCAAATGTAGATTATGAAAGATACATATTCAGTCAAGAATGCCAGGGGTTAGGTGAAACCATCATTGAATTTGATAAGAGACTGGATGTTCTTGTGAAGCAAACAAACAGGGGATTGATTCTCTTAAGGTAATCAGAGGCTGGAATCAAGTCAAAATATAACAAAAAGCAGTTGCCTCTGACACCATGAATTATGCAGTAGATTTTACCCAATGTCCTATTTTATTGACATTGTAAGCAATTTAGATTTTTGCCTTTTCTTCAAAAGACTTTTTCAATATTGCACAATCGGGTGATAGCACATTTGTTTAGGTCATCTCCATTAATAGAATACATTCAACATGTAACAGTAATTAAATTAAATTCTTTACGACATTTCATTACATAACATAAAAACAATAATCAACATTTCACAAAATTAAAGAAAACTCTGATCTTAATGTTATTGTTCCTAGAGCACACAAAAAAAATGGGCTTGCAGGTTTGTTATGTAGCCAACTTCGCTAGAAGATCAGTCGTACTCTCTTTCGATAGATTAACTATTCTTCGAGGTATGATTATTTCCAACAAAGAAACAGTGAATTTTGTCCTGTATAAGGTCGGAGAGGTCTTTTTAGGCTTTTTTTGGCCGTGGTGTGAGATACATCTCTCACAGTATGTCCTATTGATATATTAGGTCATAAGGCATCTGGTTCTCCTGGCCTGGGTAGTAAGCCTACGCGTTTCGACCTTCTTTCGGATAACAGGAAATAAGTTTGGAAAGGTCTTCATCAGGGCTCATGGTAGTGTCTTGTAGGACATCATGCTACACCTGTAGGGTTATAAGGGGCATATTTTAGTGGGGGGATCAAGAGTCTTGTCTACATTTGTGTAGAATTAGTATTAGGGATCACGTACCCTTTTTGGTAGAACGATGGTTGTTCTAATTCTTTTTCCTTCGTGTCTTTACTTTACTTCAGTCGCTAAACCAAGCAGCAAAGGAGTTTTTTCTTCTGGGGGTTGCTCGTGTTTAGAAATCTTTACCAGGATGTTTCTAAAATACGATGGGGACAGGAAGGGCATTCTGATTATGTTTCTGTCTTTGTGCAGCGTTTTTAATTAGCCTGTTCAATAGAGGGAGGTAAAATGTTCATTCTCGGCTAAGCATGTAAACCCATGAGACAGAGTCTCTGCGCAGTTATTTAACCGTTGTATGTGGCGTGACAATGCGCTAAGTAATTCTACCCGAGCTTAATGCTTTGTGGATATTGGCATATTCTAGCGTGGTCAACTCGTACCTTTTTGTCTTAGTCCTGGTGCCGGATGCCTTTTGTTGTTTTCACAAGTTGGATACGTTGTATCTGTGTGTGGCGGCGTTCCTCCTGTGCCGGGTCCATCAGTAACCTGGATTAAGCAGAGTTGCCGGTCATTGGCTGTTTCAGAACTTGTCTTGACTTTTCTTCATTCCGATTGGTCTCGCTAATCTAAGGTTTAGAATCAGCTTGCCTATTGGTTGAGAAGCGCGTTGCCATGGTACAAGATGCTTTCCGTGGATCCGGAGTTATTATGGCTTGATTACTGTGAGGGGCTGATCCAACTATGTAGATGTCTATAACACTGTGAACATTTCAGGGATACGGCTTGTGTTGTAATTCACTTTTTGTTGCTATTACATCAGTGACCTGGAATGAACAGAAATGCCAATCCTTGGCTGTTTCAGGACTTGACCTGACTTTTCTTCATTCTGGTTGGTCGCGCTTCACTTTAGTTTAGAAGCTGCTTGCCGATAGGTCAAGGAGCTTGTTGCCATAGTGCAGTAAGCTTTCCGTTGTCCCGAGTTGTTATAACTTTATTTATTGTTTTCTATGGTGGGCTGGTACAACTCTGGAGGTGTCTGTAACACTCTAAACATTTCGGAGTTGCGGCTTATCTTGTGATTCACTTTTTGTTGTAGCGCTGTACTGTCCAGGTGTTAGGTTGTTTTAATGGCTGTGTATGGGTCCAGTCCGTTTCCGTGGTACCTAAGGGCTAGTACAGCTTTGGGGGTGTTACTACGGTGCTATGGGCATTTCAGGGTTGGGATTTTTCTTGGGCTGTGCTTGCCGGGTCTTTGAGTTTCGAATAGTTGTGGTTAACTTGAGTTTTTTATACAGAATATATTCTCTTACTACTAGAGGCTTACACATCTCGTAATCACCGCAAATCTTCTATTGCTCCAATTTGTACTTATGTAGAATGGAATGTCTCGGGGGAGCATTGTTACTGGGAGGAGCGAGATCACGTGTGAAAGTTCTTCAAGTTGGGTAGGCTTTGTCAGGAAAATGATTGTCTGTGTCATGACTGTATCAAGGATGCGGCTCCTTTTAGAGCCTGAAAATCGGAACTCCATCATACAAAGCTGGAAATATCTGCAAGTTCATTCAAACCATTATCCACAGTGCCAAGATACATAATGGTTGTAGCTTCCTGCTTTGATAGGTTTTTGGGCACATTTTTGCCTTTGATGTGTTTAGCCACTGTCCATTTTATATCATCTGGTCCATGATTCTTTGCAATACAGTGTGATACCATAGGTGCATCTTCTTTCCTGCATCTGATTCTTGAACGATGTTGTGATATTCTTGTTTTGACCGGTTGGCTTGTTTTGCCCACATATACAAGGCCACATGGGCACACTACACAATATATAACATTAGTTGTGTTACAGTTCGTGAAGTCCTCATGTTTGATTTGTTTTAGACCATATGTAAATGTGGTTCCTTCCAATGTGCTTGAACATGACACACAGTTTCCGCATTTCTTATGCCCTTTGATTGGTGGAAGGTTCAAAAAGGACTGGATGGAGATGTCTTGTGGAGGCAAAAAAGTGTCTGCACGAACCAGTTTGTTTTTCACATTCTCGTTCTTTTTTAGTGCAAATATTGGTAGAGTTTCGAAAGATTTCAAACTTTTAACTGTATTCCAATTATTGCAAACGATCTTCTTTATTTGGGTTGTAGCTCCTGAAAACGTGTCAAACATACTATTGGAACTTCTTCCTTTGTCTTTTCTTTCGGGTTCAGGAGGGTTTCTCTAGGGATATACCACGTTCTTTTCATTGTTCGCTTCAGTAGTTTTCTTGGGTATCCCCTCTCTAGTAATTTTTCCATCAGTTCTTTGGCATTTGAAAAATAATCAATTTTCCCAGAACAATTTCTGCACAATCGCATAAATTGACTTAGAGGTAAGTTCTCTCGTAGATTGCATTGATGGAAGCTTGAGAAGTGAAGGAAAGTGTTCCGGTCAGTCTCTTTTGTATACAGGGTGGTATAGATGGTACCTTCCTCGTGTTTTATCATCAGGTCAAGGAAGTTGATTTCTTTTTAATTGTATGCCAGTGTGAATTGAATGTTGGGGTTTCTATTGTTGAGCCAAATAACAAATTCTTTTAGTTGCTGTTCTCCACCTCTCCATAGCATAAAAACGTCGTCAATATAACAACGCCATATTTTGATATGGCCATCGTAGGGATTGTTGTTATAAATCCACTCGGCTACATACAGCGCCATGTACATGATTGCCATTTCCGGCGCGAAAGGACATCCCATTGTGGTTCCCATTGTTTGTAAATATTGGATGTTGTGGAATTTAAAGAAATTGAATTTCAGACAGATTTCTGCTAATTTCAACAGAAAATCTGTGGGGACATTGTGAGGTCTTTCCCTCCTGTCTAGAAAGTATTCAAGGGCTTCTAAGCCATCTTCTTGTGGGATGTTGGAGTACAGACTATGTCCATAGTTACTAGAATTTCCATGAATTCGTCAAAATTTTGTCCATCAAGGAAGTTTATTACTTCCATGGTATCTTTTATGTAGCTAGTTGTTTGGCTCACAAGTGTTTTCAGAAATGTGTCCACGTATTTTGCTGGGTGCTCAAGTATGGAATTCACCCCCGAGATTATCGGTCGACCAGGTGGATTCCTGGGGTCCTTATGAATCTTCGGGAAGACATACATCAATGGTGTTCTAGGGTTCTTATTTATAAGGTATTCTCCCTCTTTTTTGGATAGCCAGCCTTCTCTTTGGCCTTCATCCACCAGTATCTCAAAACGATTAGTCCGTTTTTTATTCCAGTTTTCATCAGTTCGTTTGTAGTACCTATCATCCGATAGCTGCCTTTGGACTTCTGCTTCATACATTTCTCGTGAGAGGATAACAATCCCTCCGCCTTTATCGGCTGGTTTTATAATTAGACTTTTATTGTCTTGAAGTTCATGTAGGGCAGTCTTTTCATCTCTCTGTAGATTCCATTTTGTATATTGTTTCTTTTTCTTGTCGAGTGTGTCCAGGTCTCGTAACACATAATTTTCAAATGTTAATAGTTCTGCAGGCATCTGACTTGAGTGTGGGAAGAAAGTTGAAGGGTTTTTGAGTCCTGAATAGTTTCGAGCTGTCATGTCTTGTTGGTCTTGAAAGAATATTTTCAGCCTCATTTTTCTGAATAATTGAATTAATTCCAATTTTGTTTGGCAGAAATCTGGTTTAACTGTTGGAATGAAAGTTAACCCTTTTTGTAGTACACTCATTTCACTGGATGACAAGGTGTGTTTAGATAAGTTGAATATTGCACAGTTGGTTTTCTTTACCATCTGTAAACCCGTCTCCTCGTGGTGATCTCTCCTTGGTATTGGTTGTTTGTCCGATTGAACCATCTGTTTCCTCTTTGGCGGCCACGTAGTCTGCCTCTGCCTCTGTCGGAAAAAGGTGCCGGCTGATAGTGCTGGCGGGCTTGGTCGTCTCTGTTGCTAGTGGACGCGTCCGCGTCACTTGAACTATTTGACGCCGAGGAATAAGAATAGTTTATTGTGCATGGTTATTTAAAACCTTTACAATATAAATCAGGATTCAGTAAAACATAAATCAAATTTTAGCATGTTAAAACAGCGATTCCGTCCTTAAGACAAGACACAAGATTCCGTAGTGAGATAACTGCAGCAGAATTTAAAAGAAACTTAGCATCATATTAGACAGCCTATTTATCCTGAGAACAGAAGAATAATAAAATAATAAAAAAAAATAAAAAAAAAGTTATGGAATGGATTGTCCATCCTTGCCTGCCAACGGAAGACAACGAGACAAAAGTAAAAGAACATGCCACGGAGGAGGCGAGGATACATAAATTGTGATAACAGTTCGGAGGAGCCCTATTACCAGTCAGTACTGCACAGTCTTAGGAAGGGCAACGATGTCACTCTGGAGGACAGGCTTCTGGGGTGACATTTAGCTCCTTATTATGGCCCTTTACAGTACTACTTGAGTTGTTTGTTCTTTCAAAGAAAAAATTTTGAAGCGGGCCTCAGCTATTTCGAGAAATTTTACCATTCGACAGCTCAGTTGAATGTCATCTCCTTTGAAGCAGGCTAGCGCCGCTTGCCTGCAGGTCCGTATGTTACGGATGTTAAAAAGTGGTCGCAGGAGGAGGCGTCGATCTTTGGTGAGCTTAGTGCAGGTAGAGATCAGATGAACTATGTTTTCTTTACCAATCCCACAGAGTCGGCATGTTAAAGGTAGATTTGGCCGTAACCATGGAGGAAGGTGAGCCGCAGACGGCAGTAGACCTAGGCGATATTTCAAGAATTTCTCTTTTGTTTTTTTGGTGAATCCTATCTGCAGATCGGTTTGAGGCAAGAGCATATTATATGATTGAACTGTAAGCCATCCATGAGCCCGCTCTGTTAGGGCAGCTTTGTCCTGCAGCAATGATTCCTTCCGTACTATTTTATTGACCACCTTTTTGAAGAGAGCTGTGGAGCTTGAAAGTTCCCAAAGTTGCTGTAAGCCAAGGTCCTCAATAGCTGCTTCTAGGTACCTCCTTGCCGGGCATGTTTCTTTATTTTGAATGTCCTTCCACAGGAGAGCGTTTAGGGTCTTCGGGTCTCCCCTGCTTATTTTGTGCCAGGTTTTTATGTAGGCTCCCTTGCGCGCCAGCTTTTCTTTTTGTAATCCGAACTCTAATCTCATTTGGGCAGGCGATGCATACCTCGGAAGGCTGAAGATCATGCGCAATGCTTTTGCTACTGTTCTATCTAGTGTGGGAGCGTCCCTTCCCCTCATGGCTTCGCTGCCATAAGTGATTGCTGGAAGTAATTTTGCCTGGATTACTTTTATGAGAGGAAGCAAGCTTGGCCCAGAAACTGTGTTTTTTAGTTTTCTAAGCCCCGCTGCAGTGATTAGTCCTCTCCTTTTAATGGCTTCACATTGCGGCTTGAAATTGCCCTTGTGGTCTATGATGACCCCCAAATATCGATATTCGCTGACCTTTTCTAGCTTTCTGGATGACAGGAGCCAGTTTCGTGTTACTTTCTTTTTAGAAAGATTAATACACATGATTTTGGATTTTTCTCGATTGATGGTAAGCCTGTTGGTAATGGAATATCTTGAGGTGATGTCCAATAGCCGCTGAAGGCCAACCGGAGTCCGGCTGATGAGTAACAGGTCGTCTGCGTAGAATAAGTTTGAAATCTGTGAGCCCCCTAACTTTGGAGCGTGCGAGTTGCATTCGTTTAGTAGTGTAGATAATTCTCCCATAAAAAGATTAAAAAGTATTGGGGCGAGTACACAGCCCTGTTTTACTCCTGTATATGTTGGAATCTTTTTTGTTAGAAAGTCACCGGTGCCGAGCCTAACTTGCACCCATGTCTCACTGTGTAGGAGAATTAATTGGTTTAGAAGCACCGGGGGAATGTTCAGCTTGTCTAGTTTTTCCCACAAAAGATTTCTGTCCACATGGTCAAAAGCCGAGCTATAGTCAATATAGCACAAGTAGAGTGGGTGGTTCGCTTCTTGGGCCGCATCGATTAATTAAGAAAGAGCTGATATGTTAGAAGTAGTTCCCATACCTTTGCAGAAACCTGTTTGGTTGTACGGGATTGCTGAAACTTCAGTTGCCCAGGATGACAGTTCCTCTAGAAGCAGACCTGCAAAATATTTGGCTTCATTATCGAGCAGAGCCACTAGCCGATAATTTTTTGGGTCGTTTTTGTCACCCTTTTTAAAGATGGGGGAAATAATGGCTCCCCTCCATGATGGCGGGATTGAAGATGTCTGCAGAATCTTGACAAACATTGGTCTGAGGGCAGCTGCCCAGTAGTCGGGGTCTTGCTTAAATAATATGGGGGGGATCCCGTTTAGTCCTGGGGCCCCCTCACGCCTTCCCTTTGATATTCGGTAACAGATCGAGGCGCACTTAATTTCAAATGTCTGGTCTTGCTGCCAGGGATCGTTATAGACACGGCTGAGTGTTAAACGTTCCTTGGTGTCTTTTGTGGATTTGGACATTCCTTGGATGTTAGTGTCGGTGCCCTTGAAGTGAGCGCTAAGAAATGTTATCCAATCGTCTTCAGGGACGAAGGAATTAATGCCTTGATTCCCCCCCGTAGGCAAATTGTTGATTTTTCTCCAGAATTGAGCGCTGTTGTTTGATTTGGCTTCATATAGGAGTTTTGCCCACAGATGCTCTTCAGATTCTCGCTTAAGCCGCCAAATCAGCCTCCCGCGATCACGCTTTAACAGCCTCAGTTCGTCCTTGACAGCAGGGTCTGTCCTTACCCTTCGTAACTTTTGGCCGATAAGAGTTTTTAGATGTTTTAGGTGGACATTATTTGTAAAAGCGTGATTCGGATGCCACGTCGGATTAACCGGCTTTCCCCCTCCATAACGCTGGTTTTTCCTCAGTGATTTTCCCATGTTTTTACGTAGTGTTTCTGTAAATTTCTCCCAGCTGGCAATTAGATCTGTTGTTTCATTTTGGGCTTCGCCAAGTGCTTGCTTTGCATAGAGCAGGAGGCTCGTAGGGTCATCTGTTCTGCATTTTAATCGCCTATCGTTTGCTGTATAAACTAGTTCGTGCCCAATGGCGCATGCTGGGGTTGAAGTTGCAGAAGCCTCTAAAGTCACTTCTTGTGGTAAGTGATCACTGTAGTCAAGTAAACCGATATGGAAGTCAGTTGTCACTTGAAGCAAACTACCAGAGAGGAAGGTGAAGCCAATTGTTGAGCTGGTTGTTGTACTATGGAATGTTGCTGCTTGGGGACGGTCCCCTGGGAATCTCCCATTAAGCGCTCGTAGACCAAGCTCTTCAAGAGTTGCTAAAAGTTGCTGTGCTGCTTTAGTGCTGCTACCCCCTGATGAGTTGTCTTGAGAGTAAAGTTCCAATGCAAATGGATCCTCAATGGTGCTGACTTCAGTGGCTGATTTATTAAGCATGTTCTGATTGAAATCGCCGGTAACCATCAGATTATTGGTATCCTCTGCAGTTATTAGCTTTATAAGCTCTTCTTTCAGTTGCAGGGCTCCTTGCTTCTTACCTCGGGGATGTAGGTAAAGGTTGATTAAAATTAAGTCCTCCTTCTTTCTCTGATCTCGGATGGAGATTCGTGAAACTTGCATTGCGTTGGGGGAGTCTAGATTGTATGGTAGCTGGACTACTGTACGCGTTCTTTTTAACGAACAATAAGTGACGAGGCCCCCTTTTTTGTGACCAAATCTTGCAGACTGGGTTGGAGGAATGAAGTGCAGGGTAAATCCTGGAAGTGGTGGGGGAGAGTCTGACCAAGTTTCTTGCAAGGCTATGATGTCGAAGCTTTGCAAGTAGAGATTTAAATCTGAGTCCATAAGCTTATCCCCAATACCGTTGATGTTCCAGGAACAGACTTTGAAGTTTTTAAGAGAATTCCCAATTTTAGACTTGTTATGTCAATGATTTTCCGGCTTATTATTTATGGTCCTGGATAGCCATGACCAGTCTGAGTTAGATCGCACATTCCCGGCATGTTGCCTTCTTGCGCCTGGTCCTTTTGGTTCTGAACTGGACGGGGAGTTGCTGCGAGCCCCACGCAGTACAGAGAGTGAATGGTGGTCCTGGTTTGCCTGGTTTTGTGCGTTCCGGTGTACAAAGTCACTTGCCAAGGGATCTGGGTATCTCGGTTTTACATATGGGCAAAGTATTATGCCCCAGCTGTTAAGTTTCACTTGTTCGTTGAGCACGCGCTCAGCCACCTCGGTTGAGGCCCATACTGTTTTAGTGACCTCCACCCCCGGATGTTCCGGTGAGACTGTGAATTCAACTGAGTCGAGATCCTTGGTGGATATGTTTGTTAGGGTATCAATGGAGTTTAGCAGACGTAAAATGTTACCCCTGTTTAAGATGTCAAAAGCGCCCCTTGACGTGTATTCCGGGATTAATAAAATTGTGGGGTTATCTAAGTGCTCCTTTATCCGTTTGGGGCTGCTCAGCTGACTTGTGGGGGTAATTTCAACCCTATTGGATTTCTCTGCTGGCATTCCATGATCAGGGGCCTTTGTTTCTTCTGCTTCATTTATGACCTGTTTTGAAGAACTTCCGGTTGGTATTGCCTCACGGGAATGGTCTGATTGTTTCCCTTTGACCATTTTGGGAGCTGTATTTTTGGTTCTTATAGCGCTCGTGCTAATGGTAATTATTTCTCCACAATTGATCAGGCCCTCGCTCGTGTTAGGTTTTATAATATTTGCGCTGCCCCTCGGGGCGGGGCCGTCAAATTTTGGTAGGGTCGTCATGTTAGGAATATTTATTTTTCGATTCTTTTTCCTTTGGCTCGTGTGCCACTGGTCCTGAGTAGGAGAGGAGCGTGAGTCTAATTCCGTGTCAGTCTCAGGCCTCGTTAAGGTCCACTTGTCAGGCATTGGGTCCGAGGGCAGAATGCTGAGTTTGCTATTTTTAGCTTTCCCTTCAGCCAAAATTCCTAGCTTTGATTTACGGCCCTTCCTCCTTTGCTTTCTGCCTTGTTTTGGGGAGCGTCCGTGGTCCCTCGGAACATCATTTTGGATTGGTTCCCGAGTCGGGAATGAGTCATTGTTCGCTGCTACCAGGGTTTCTCCGTCCCTGGATTGTCCTTGCGCTCTCGGTGGTGTTGCATTTTCCTCTTCCCTTGCCAGTTTGTCTTTTTGTATTAAGAGGGGCGAGTCCTCAGTGGGTGTTACCATTTCTCTGTTGTTTGTTTGCCGAGCTCTATTGGTACTCTCCAAATGAGCCGTTGGTAAACTATTTTTGACGGTCTCTCTGATACCTGTAAGGAGGTTGTCCATTGCTTCAGGTAGTGTAGCCAGCTTGTCCACAATTGCGATGCCAGGACAGTTTGTTTGTATAAGTGCTGTCTCCTCTTGTGCTCTTTTGACCAGACTGTTCAGTTCAGCTAACTTATTGTCGATGTTAGAGACAAAAACTGATAGTGAGTGTAGAACTGTTAACTGAAGGTCCATTTTGTCCGATTGGTATTGGATGGCATTAACAGACAGTTGCATTGTGTGCAAGAGAGATTCCCATACGTCTACTTTGGTTTGCGGAGATGCGATCGTAGGGCCAAACTGTGGGGCTTTGCATCTTGGGCTTATTACAGCTTCTTTTGGGGCCACGTGAGGCTGAGAGGTGTAGCGGGCAACCAGTTCTTCCCACTCTTCTTGTGTGGGATACGAAGCCACTGGGTCCAAAGGTTTTGATGGAGTGGGGACTGTGGTTGCCTGCACCTGGAGGTGACCTCGAGGAGGGGTTAGAGGTTGCTCAACCTGTGCCGAATGGTGAACTTGTGCCTGAAACACGAGCGGCTCCAGTGCCGTGGAGAGGTCCCCCGACCAAGGCTGTTCCGATGGTATGTCAACATATTCCACGGTTACCCCTGTGCACCTCGTAAGTTCTGATTGCTCTTGCCCGAGGTCTTGTGGAGAGGGTATGTTTTTTTCTACCGTAAGATCCTGTATTGGTCCTGGGGGGCTTTGCCCTGCCTTTGTTGTGGGACTTAGGATCCTCATCTTCAAGTTGTTTGGTATGCTAGGAACTGGTGCCGGGGAAGGCGGGACTTCTGGTATGCCAGGGATGCTGGGCTCCTTAAGAGCCATTTGGATCCCTGGATTTTTCTCAGAGACTCTGGCGATCTTGGACCAGACTTCTGGGGAGCATTTTTCTCCCGATGGTTTGGTGAGGACCTTCTGGGTTGATTTTATTATGGACCCCATACTAAGGGCACTCTGAATAGATTCCTGCTGTTTGCTCGTGAGTGCATTTGATTTTAATTCATGCACTTGGGCCTGAATTGAGTCTGAGTCTGGATCGAGGCCCCTCTTTCTGATGGTCATCGAAGAGATTCCCCCTCTGTGGGATTCGCTGTTGTTTCCACTGTGATTTTCGGTCTGTGAAGTGTCAGGGCAGTCCATCTCGACGCTGTCTTCTTCTCTGACATCTTCTTCTTCTCGTCCTCCTTCTCCGTCTTCGTCAACCAACTCCTCCGGAGGGGGCTTTCTTTTCAGCCCTCTCGTTGGCTCTTTCTTTTGCTCTATCTGAAACTCTTGTTCTGGTGCGTAGGAAACCGGTAGTATCGGTGTTGGCAGGTTGTTGGGCTGCCGAGTATTCAGGCAAAGAACCGAGCCTGCGTCCTTGATGAATGAGAATTTTGTATAGATTTTTGGTTGGTAGCTTAACCCTTTAAGGTTATGTGATAGCTCAAGGCTTGGAAGGTGTGGGAGAAAAGGGGTCAGGGTGATCAGCCGCTCATCCCCCCCTCCCTCGCCCCCAGCCGCCGCCCCCTTCTTTAGATCATCTTCTTTGCCGACACTCGTAGAGTCTGTGTTGGAATTCTTGTTACCCTTATTTGCTCTCTTCGATCTTTTAGTAGGGTTCAGGGGTACATGTGAGTCCCTGGATCTTCCGGATCTCATTGTGATCTTCTTGTCTTCCTGCTTTGATTCCAGCCCTTTGTTCTCAACTACTTGTGTCTTCGACCTCTTCTTCGCGTGGTATTGCTTTTGCCTTAGCCCTTGCTGCGCTTACTCCCCCTTGAGCCCTTTAGAACCCAACACCCGTGGTTGAGTAATCTGATCTAATAGGGTCTGGGATAGGGTAGAATTGACTGCTGAGGCCTAGGGGTGGGGAGCCAGAAGACGGTGACCACGGGTTGGGAGGGGCTAGGTCCCAACCAGGTGCTGTGGCGTCTGAGGCGTCTGTGGATGAGTTGCTAGTTCCTTCCTTCTGACAACTTGGCTTAAAATACTGGGGTGTCCTCCTGGATGTACCACTCGTGAGTTCTCTTCCTCTTGCTCTTGCTGGTTCTGTAACCCCGCCTCTGCCTTGGGGGTTTACTAGTAACTCTTTCCTTCCTTCCAACCGCCCAAGCAGCCGGTTCCAAGCCCGATTCCAGGCCCAGCCGTGGCAGCTGGGTAGTAGTGGGGTAGCTGCAACCTCTGTCACTCTCGCTTGCAGGAGGGGGGATGGAAGGGGGGGGAAAGGAGAGGGCAGGAAGGAGGGGGCAGGACAGGGGGGGGAAGCAGACAGCTCTCCCCCACTCACCCCCTCGTGGCCGAAGGGCGAAAAGAGTGCTTGGGATCCTGCTATTCGCTTGCTGCTCAGTCTGCGCTAGCCCACTGCCACAGCTCACCTGCTCTCTATCCGGTCTTGGTCTGCCGGCCGCAGCGGAGGTTTAAAAAGTGGAGTTGCAAGGTTCCTTTTCCTGCTGTGGCAGGCTGCTCCAGCTGTGGTTGCGCAGTGGCCCCCCTGGCTCCTGGCAGTCAGCTGGTCCGGGGGAGCAAGAGGGGGGGCAGCTGCGGACTGGGAACGCGGGGCTGGGTCACCTCCCCTGCAGCACCTATGCAGCGTGATGTGAAAGGCTCCTCAGCAGCTCCGGCCACGTAAAGTAAAGTTTTTTGTTTTGAGGTTTATTCCACTGGCATCCAGGAGAAATATGTTCACTCCGGTTGCATTTGAGCAAAGGTTTGTGGCGTGTCAGACTGCTTAGCGGCCGAAAAGCGAAATCTTTGGTGGCTACAGCGGAGAGCAGAGTTTTTTTTTTGCTGTTCTCGCCCAGGCAGTTTGGCAGCCTCTGCACTGACCACCAAAAAATGCCCAGCGGCTCCGGCCCCAGCCTCGCCAAAACGTTGACCTCGCTGCTTCGCAGCCGCCCGCTGCCGAAAAATGCTTACAGACGCTGTCTCTGACCGCCAGGCTCTGGGTCAGCTCTTCTTCCCCCGTCCGAAGCTCTTCTCACTTCTCACTTGCTCACTCGCTCCGTCCGAGCTAGTGGCTGGGTACTGGCTGCTCTGCCCGGCTAGGGGGGTGGGATGCTGTGGGGGTGCAGTAGACTGTAGACTGCTACGGGCTGCTACAAGCCGCTGTACTCCGTAGCCACTCTCTGCCCTCCCGCCTCTCCTCTCTCACACGGCGGTGTCAGCCTCAGCCTCAGGACAACTGCAAAAACACGGACCGGATCAACACACCGAGGAGTCGTCGGACAACGTTATGAATTGCCTCCTACTTCTGCATCCATATGTTCGTAGAGACCCAGTATTTTGTGGCTGTTTGTAAAAATCCTTTTCCAAGTAAGGGTACGTTTTTTTCTCAGAATAGTTTGTAATGTCTTTTTGTAGTTTCTGCCTCTTGAAGTCTTGTTTTTTGGAAAGTTTGATTTTCCTTTTCAAGTTTGGCTAGAAGTGCTTGAACGTTCTCTATGGCTCGGTTGTCCAAAAAAGCCTCTTCTAGTTCTTTAATGAGCTGTTGTTCTTTTAGTCCCAGTCGTTCAACAGTTTTTATTGAATGGAACATCCAGTCTCTGGAGCATTTTGTGCCGATATGGCTGAATCCTTCAAGGTATTCCGGATGTTCTGTAAATATTACCGGCACGTTCTTTACTTGCAGTCCAACTGGCGTGGTCTCAGCCAATAGGTGTTCTAGCAATACTTCTCCGTGTAAGGATGTTCTGATTTGTTTCTTTTTTTGGCGGGTGATTTTCTCAAGTTCTGTATACTGACTGGCATTAATCGCTGTGTTGCCTGGGTTGAGTGTTGATGACCTTCTGAGTAATGCTTCTATGTCTTCCTCTCTAATGCTTAGTGTTTTGGGTTCTGACATTTGGATTTCGGGAATAGCAGTGGTTTGGCTAGCTTTTTCTGCTTTTAAGGGTACGTGAATTTGAATGGGATGAGAGATAGATTTAATTGTGGTGCCACACCTTCAAGTGCTGTGGGGAGCAGTTAACCAAAAGGAGATTGTGTTTCCTACTGGTAAGAGCCACCAGGCTCTATTTTGGAACCTAATTCCCAAAAATTTCCCTCGTAGACAGTTGTCTACCCTATAGTTAAGCAAACAAACAGGGGATTGATTCTCTTAAGGTAATCAGAGGCTGGAATCAAGTCAAAACATAACAAAAAGCAGTTGCCTCTGACACCATGAATTATGCAGTAGATTTTACCCAATGTCCTATTTTATTGACATTGTAAGCAATTTAGATTTTTGCATTTTCTTCTAAAGACTTTTTCAATATTGCACAATCGGGTGATAGCACATTTGTTTAGGTCATCTCCATTAATAGAATACATTCAACATGTAACAGTAATTAAATTAAATTCTTTACGACATTTCATTACATAACATAAAAACAATAATCAACATTTCACAAAATTATAGAAAACTCTGATCTTAATGTTATTGTTCCTAGAGCACACAAAAAAAAATGGGCTTGCAGGTTTGTTATGTAGCCAAATTCGCTAGAAGATCAGTCCTACTCTCTTTCGATAGATTAACTATTCTTCGAGGTATGATTATTTCCAACAAAGTAACAGTGAATTTTGTCCTGTATAAGGTCGGAGAGGTCTTTTTAGGCTTTTTAGGCTTTTTTTGGCTGTGGTGTGAGATACATCTCTCACTGTATGCCCCTGGCCTGGGTAGTAAGCCTACGCGTTTCGACCTTCTTTCGGATAACAGGAAATAAGTTTGGAAAGGTCTTCATCAGGGCTCATGGTAGTGTCTTGTAGGACATCATGCTACACCTGTAGGGTTATAAGGGGCATGTTTTAGTGGGGGGATCAAGAGTCTTGTGTGCATTTGTGTAGAATTAGTATTAGGGATCACGTACCCTTTTTGGTAGAACAATGGTTGTTCTAATTCTTTTTCCTTCGTGTCTTTACGTTACTTCAGTCGCTGACCCAAGCAGCAAAGGAGGGTTTTCTTCTGGGGGTTGCTCGTGTTTAGAAATCTTTACCAGGATGTTTCTAAAATACGATGGGGAGAGGAGACAAGGAAGGGCATTCTGATTATTTTTCTGTCTTAGTGCGGCGTTTTTAATTAGCCTGTTCAATAGAGGGAGGTAAAATGTTCATTCTCGGCTAAGCATGTAAACCCATGCGACAGAGTCTCTGCGCAGTTATTTAACTGTTATATGTGGCGTGACAACGCGCTAAGTAAATCTCCCCGAGCTTAATACTTTGTGGATATTGGCATATTCCAGCATGGTCAACTCGTACCTTTTTGTCTTAGTCCTGGTGCCGGATGCCTGTTGTTGTTTTCACAAGTTGGATATGTTGTATCTGTGTTTGGCGGCGTTCCTCCTGTGCCGGGTCCGTCAGTAACCTGGATTAAGCAGAGTTGCCGGTCATTGGCTGTTTCAGAACTTGTCTTGACTTTTCTTCATTCCGATTGGTCACGCTAAACTAAGGTTTAGAATCTGCTTGCCTATTGGTTGAGAAGCGCGTTGCCATGGTAGAAGATGCTTTCCGTGGATCCCGAGTTATTATGGCTTGATTACTGTGACGGGCTGATCCAACTATGTAGATGTCTATAACACTGTGAACATTTCAGGGATATGGCTTGTGTTGTAATTCACTTTTTGTTGCTATTACATCAGTGACCTGGAATGAGAAGAAATGCCGATCCTTGGCTGTTTCAGGACTTGACCTGACTTTTCTTCATTCTGGTTGGTCGCGCTTCACTTTGGTTTAGAATCTGCTTGCCGATAGGTGAAGGAGCATGTTGCCATAGTGCAGGAAGCTTTCCGTTGTCTCGAGTTGTTATGACTTTATTTATTGTTTTCTATGGCGGGCTGGTACAACTCTGGAGGTGTCTGTAACAGTCTAAACATTTCGGAGTTGCGGCTTATCTTGTGATTCACTTTTTGTTGTAGCGCCGTACTGTCCAGGTGTTAGGTTGTTTTAATGGCTGTGTATAGGTCCAGTCCGTTTCCATGGTACCTAAGGGCTAGTACAACTTTGGGGGTGTTACTACGGTGCTATGGGCATTTCAGGGTTGGGATTTTTCTTGGGCTCTGCTTGCCGGGTCTTTGAGTTTGGAATAGTTGTGGTTAACTTGAGTTTTTTATACAGAATATATTTTCTTACTACTAGAGGCTTACACATCTCGTAATCACTGCAAATCTTCTATTGCTCCAATTTGTACTTATGTACAATGGAATGTCTCGGGGGAGCATTGTTACTGGGAGGAGCGAGATCACGTGTGAAAGTTCTTCAAGTTGGGTAGGCTTTGTCAGGAAAATGATTGTCTGTGTCATGACTGTATCAAGGATGCGGCTCCTTTTAGAGCCTGAAAATCGGAACTCCATCATACAAAGCTGGAAATTTCTGCAAGTTCATTCAAACCATTATCCACAGTGCCAAGATACATAATGGATGTAGCTTCCTGCTTTGAAGTCCTCATGTTTGATTTGTTTTAGACCATATGTAAATGTGGTTCCTTCCAATGTGCTTGAACATGACACACAGTTTCCGCATTTCTTATGCCCTTTGATTGGTGGAAGGTTCAAAAAGGACTGGATGGAGGTGTTTTGTGGAGGCAAAAAAGTGTCGGCACGAACCAGTTTGTTTTTTAGATTCTCGTTCTTTTTTTGGTCAAATATTGGTAGAGTTTCGAAAGGTTTCAAACTTTTAACTGTATTCCAATTATTGCAAACAATCTTCTTTATTTGGGTTTGTAGCTCCTGAAAACGTTGTCACGCATACTATTGGAACTTCTTCCTTTGTCTTTTCTTTCGGGTCAGGAGGGTTTCTCTAGGGATATACCACGTTCTTTTCATTGTTCGCTTCAGTAGTTTTCTTGGGTATCCCCTCTCTAGTAATTTTTCCATCAGTTCTTTGGCATTTGAAAAATAATCAATTTCCCTAGAACAATTTCTGCGCAATCGCATAAATTGACTTAGAGGTAAGTTCTCTCGTAGATTGCGTTGATGGAAGCTTGAGAAGTGAAGGAAAGTGTTCCGGTCAGTCTCTTTTGTATACAGGGTGGTATAGATGGTACCTTCCTCGTGTTTTATTATCAGGTCAAAGAAGTTGATTTCTTTTTTATTGTATGCCAGTGTGAATTGAATGTTGGGGTTTCTATTGTTGAGCCAAATAACACATTCTTTTAGTTGCTGTTCTCCACCTCTCCAGAGCATAAAAACGTCATCAATATAACAACGCCATATTTTGATATGGCCATCGTAGGGATTGTTGTTATAAATCCACTTGGCTTCATACAGCGCCATGTACATGATTGCCATTTCCGGCGTGAAAGGACATCCCATTGTGGTCCCCATTGTTTGTAAATATTGGATGTTGTGGAATTTAAAGAAATTGAATTTCAGACAGATTTCTGCTAATTTTAACAGAAAATCTGTGGGGACATTGTGAGGTCTTTCCCTCCTGTCTAGAAAGTATTCAAGGGCTTCCAAGCCATCTTCTTGTGGGATGTTGGAGTACAGACTAACTATGTCCATAGTTACTAGAATTTCCATGGATTCGTCAAAATGTTGTCCATCAAGGAAGTTTATTACTTCCATGGTATCTTTTATGTAGCTAGTTGTTTGGCTCACAAGTGGTTTCAGAAATGTGTCCACGTATTTTGCTGGGTTCTCAAGTATGGAATTCACCCCCGAGATTATCGGTCGACCAGATGGATTCCTGGGGTCCTTATGAATCTTCGGGAGGACATACATCAATGGTGTTCTAGGGTTCTTATTTATAAGGCATTCTCCCTCTTTTTTGGATAGCCAGCCTTCTCTTTGGCCTTCATCCACCAGTATCTCAAAATGATTAGTCAGTTTTTTATTCCAGTTTTCAACAGTTCGTTTGTAGTACCTTTCATCCGATAGCTGCCTTTGGACTTCTGCTTCATACATTTCTCGTGAGAGGATAACAATCCCTCCGCCTTTATCGGCTGGTTTTATAATTAGACTTTTATTGTCTTGAAGTTCATGTAGGGCAGTCTTTTCATCTCTCTGTAGATTCCATTTTGTATATCATTTCTTTTTCTTGTCGAGTGTGTCCAGGTCTCGTAATACATTCTTTTCGAATGTTAATAGTTCTGCAGGCATCTGACTTGAGTGTGGGAAGAAAGTTGAAGGGTTTTTGAGTCCTGAATAGTTTCAAGCTGTCGTGTCTTGTTGGTCTTGAAAGAATATTTTCAGCCTCATTTTTCTGAATAATTGAATTAATTCCAATTTTGTTTGGCAGATATCTGGTTTAACTGTTGGAATGAAAGTTAACCCTTTTTGTAGTACACTCATTTCACTGGATGACAAGGTGTGGATAGATAAGTTGAATATTGCACAGTTGGTTTTCTTTACCATCTGTAAACCTGTCTCCTCCTGGTGATCTCTCCTTGGTATTGGTTGTTTGTCCGATTGAACCATCTGTTTCCTCTTTGGCGGCCACGTAGTGTGCCTCTGCCTCTGTCGGAAAAAGGTGCCGGCTGATAGTGCTGGCGGGCTTGGTAGTCTCTGTTGCTAGTGGACGCGTCCGCGTCACTTGAACTATTTGACACCGAGGAGTCGTCAGAGAACGTTATGAATTGCCTCCTACTTCTGCCTCCGTATGTTCGTACAGACCCAGTATTTTGTGGCTGTTTGTAAAAATCCTTTTCCAAGTAAGGGTACGTTTTTTTCTCAGAATAGTTTGTAATGTCTTTTTGTAGTTTCTGCCTCTTGAAGTCTTCAGTTGTTTTTTGGAAAGTTTGATTTTCCTTTTCAAGTTTGGCTAGAAGTGCTTGAGCGTTCTCTATGGCTCGGTTGTTCAAAAAAGCCTCTTCTAGTTCTTTAATGAGCTGTTGTTCTTTTAGTCCCAGTCGTTCAGCAGGTTTTATTGAATGGAACATCCAGTCTCTGGAGCATTTTGTGCCGATATGGCTGAATCCTTCAAGGTATTCCAGATCTTCTGTAAATATTACCGGCACGTTCTTTACTTGCAGTCCAACTGGTGTTTTCCCGGCCCTTAGGTGTTCTAGCAATACTTCTCCGTGTAATGATGTTCTGATTTGTTTCTTTTTTAGGCGGGTGATTTTCTCAAGTTCTGCAGACTGACTGGCATTAATCGCTGTGTTGCCTGGGTTGAGTGTTGATGGCCTTCTGAGTAATGCTTCTATGTCTTCCTCTCTAATGCTTAGTGTTTTGGGTTCTGACATTTGGATATCGGGAATATCAGTGGTTTGGCTAGCTTTTTCTGCTCTTAAGGGTATGTGAATTTGAATGGGATGAGAGATATATTTAAGTGTGGTGATACACCTTCAAGTGCTGTCGGGAGCAGTTAACCAATAGGAGATTGTGTCTCCTACTGGTATACAGTTAAAAGTTTGAAACCTTTCGAAACTCTACCAATATTTGCACTAAAAAAGAACGAGAATGTGAAAAACAAACTGGTTCGTGCAGACACTTTTTTGCCTCCACAAAACACCTCCATCCAGTCCTTTTTGTACCTTCCACCAATCAAAGGGCATAAGAAATGCGGAAACTGTGTGTCATGTTCAAGCACATTGGAAGGAACCACATTTACATATGGTCTAAAACAAATCAAACATGAGGACTTCACGAACTGTAACACAACTAATGTTATATATTGTGTAGTGTTCCCATGTGGCCTTGTATATGTGGGCAAAACAAGCCAACCGGTCAAAACAAGAATATCACAACATTGTTCAAGAATCAGATGCAGGAAAGAAGATGCACCTATGGTTTCACACTGTATTGCAAAGAATCATGGACCAGATGATATAAAATGGACAGTGGTTAAACACATCAAAGGCAAAAATGTGCCCCAAAACCTGTCAAAGCAGGAAGCTACAACCATTATGTATCTTGGCACTGTGGATAATGGTTTGAATGAACTTGCAGAAATTTCCAGCTTTATTCTTTCAAGACCAACAAGACACGACAGCTCGAAACTATTCAGGATTCAAAAACCCTTCAACTTTCTTCCCACACTCAAGTCAGATGCCTGCAGAACTATTAACATTCGAAAAGAATGTGTTACGAGACCTGGACACACTCGACAAGAAAAAGAAATGATATACAAAATGGAATCTACAGAGAGATGAAAAGACTGCCCTACATGAACTTCAAGACAATAAAAGTCTAATTATAAAACCAGCCGATAAAGGCGGAGGGATTGTTATCCTCTCACGAGAAATGTATGAAGCAGAAGTCCAAAGGCAGCTATCGGATGAAAGGTACTACAAACGAACTGATGAAAACTGGAATAAAAAACTGACTAATCATTTTGAGATACTGGTGGATGAAGGCCAAAGAGAAGGCTGGCTATCCAAAAAAGAGGGAGAATACCTTATAAAAAAGAACCCTAGAACACCATTGATGTATGTCCTCCCGAAGATTCATAAGGACCCCAGGAATCCACCTGGTCGACCGATAATCTCGGGGGTGAATTCCATACTTGAGCACCCAGCAAAATACGTGGACACATTTTTGAAACGACTTGTGAGCCAAACAACTAGCTACATAAAAGATACCATGGAAGTAATAAACTTCCTTGATGGACAAAATCTTGACGAATCCATGGAAATTCTAGTAACTATGGACATAGTTAGTCTGTACTCCAACATCCCACAAGAAGATGGCTTGGAAGCCCTTGAATACTTTCTAGACAGGAGGGAAAGACCTCACAATGTCCCCACAGATTTTCTGTTAAAATTAGCAGAAATCTGTCATTCAATTTCTTTAAATTCCACAACATCCAATATTTACAAACAATGGGGACCGCAATGGGATGTCCTTTTGCGCCGGAAATGGCAATCATGTACATGGCGCTGTATGAAGCCAAGTGGATTTATAACAACAATCCCTACGATGGCCATATCAAAATATGGCTTCGTTATATTGATGACGTTTTTATGCTATGGAGAGGTGGAGAACAGCAACTAAAACAATTTGTTATTTGGCTCAACAATAGAAACCCCAACATTCAATTCACACTGGCATACAATAAAAAAGAAATCAACTTCCTTGACCTGATGATAAAACACGAGGAAGGTACCATCTATACCACCCTGTATACAAAAGAGACTGACCGGAACACTTTCCTTCACTTCTCAAACTTCCATCAACGCAATCTACGAGAGAACTTACCTCTAAGTCAATTTATGCGATTGCGCAGAAATTGTTCTAGGAAAATAGATTATTTTTCAAATGCCAAAGAACTGATGGAAACATTACTAGAGAGGGGATACCCAAGAAAACTACTGAAGCGAACAATGAAAAGAACGTGGTATATCGCTAGAGAAACCCTCCTGACCCCGAAAGAAAAGACAAAGGAAGAAGTTCCAATAGTATGCGTGACAACGTTTTCAGGAGCTACAACCCAAATAAAGAAGATCGTTTGCAATAATTGGAATACAGTTAAAAGTTTGAAACCTTTCAAAACTCTACCAATATTTGGACTAAAAAAGAACGAGAATGTGAAAAACAAACTGGTTCGTGCAGACACTTTTTTGCCTCCACAAAACACCTCCATCCATTCCTTTTTGAACCTTCCACCAATCAAAGGGCATAAGAAATGCAGAAACTGTGTGTCATGTTCAAGCACATTGAAGGAACCACATTTACATATGGTCTAAAACAAATCAAACATGAGGACTTCATGAACTGTAACACAACTAATGTTATATATTGTGTAGTGTGCCCATGTGGCCTTGTATATGTGGGCAAAACAAGCCAACCGGTCAAAACAAGAATATCACAACATCGTTCAAGAATCAGATGCAGGAAAGAAGATGCACCTATGGTTTCACACTGTATTGCAAAGAATCATGGACCAGATGATATAAAATGGACAGTGGTTAAACACATCAAAGGCAAAAATGTGCCCCAAATCCTATCAAAGCAGGAAGCTACAACCATTATGTATCTTGGCACTGTGGATAATGGTTTGAATGAACTTGCAGAAATGTCCAGCTTTGTATGATGGAGTTCCGATTTTCAGGCTCTAAAAGGACCTGCATCCTTGATACAGTCATGACACAGACAATAATTTTCCTGACAAAGCCTACCCAACTTGAAGAACTTTCAAACGTGATCTTGCTCCTCCCAGTAACAATGCTCCCCTGAGACATTCCATTCTACATAAGTACAAATTGGAGCAATAGAAAATTTGCGGTGATTACGAGATGTGTAAGCCTCTAGTAGTAAGAAAATATATTCTGTATAAAAAACTCAAGTTAACCACAACTATTTCAAACTAAAAGACCCGGCAAGCACAGCCCAAGAAAAATCCCAACCCTGAAATGCCCATAGCACCGTAGTGACACCCCAAAGTTGTACTAGCCCTTAGGTACCAAGGAAACGGACTGGACCCATACACAGCCATCAAAACAACCTAATACCTGGACAGTACGGCGCTATAACAAAAAGTGAATCACAAGATAAGCCGCAACTCCGAAATGTTAAGAGTGTTACAGACACCTCCATAGTTGTACCAGCCCGCCATAGAAAACAATAAATAAAGTTATAACAACTCGGGACAACGGAAAGCTTCCTGCACTATGGCAACACGCTCCTTGACCTATCGGCAAGCAGCTTCTAAACCAAAGTGAAGCGCGACCAACCAGAATGAAGAAAAGTCAGGTCAAGTCCTGAAACAGCCAAGGATCGGCATTTCTGTTAATTCCAGGTCACTGATGTAATAGCAACAAAAAGTGAATTACAACACAAGCCGTATCCCAGAAATGTTCACAGTGTTATAGACGTCTACATAGTTGGATCAGCCCGTCACAGTAATCAAGCCATATTAACTCCGGATCCACGGAAAGCATCTTGTACCATGGCAACACGCTTCTCAACCAATAGGCAAGCAGATTCTAAACCTTAGTTTAGCGTGACCAGTCGAAATGAAGAAAAGTCAAGACAAGTTCTGAAACAGCCAATGACTGGCAACTCTGCTTAATCCAGGTTACTGACGGACCCGGCACAGGAGGAACGCCGCCAAACACAGATACAACGTATACAACTTGTGAAAACAACAACAGGCATCCGGCACCAGGACTAAGACAAAAAGGTACGAGTTGACCACCCTGGAATATGCCAATATCCACAAAGCATTAAGCTCGGGGAGATTTACTTAGCGCGTTGTCACGCCACATATAACGGTTAAATAACTGCGCAGAGACTCTGTCTCATGGGTTTACATGCTTAGCCGAGAATGAACATTTTACCTCCCTCTATTGAACAGGCTAATTAAAAACGCCACACTAAGACAGAAAAATAATCAGAATGCCCTTCCTTGTCTCCTCTCCCCATCGTATTTTAGAAACATCCTTGTAAAGATTTCTAAACACGAGCAACCCCCAGAAGAAAACACTCCTTTGCTGCTTGGTTCAGCGACTGAAGTAACGTAAAGACACGAAGGAAAAAGAATTAGAACAACCATCGTTCTACCAAAAAGGGTACGTGATCCCTAATACTAATTCTACACAAATGTACACAAGACTCTTGATCCCCCCACTAAAACATGCCCCTTATAACCCTACAGGTGTAGCATGATGTCCTTCAAGACACTACCATGAGCCCTGATGAATACCTTTCCAAACTTATTTCCTGTTATCCGAAAGAAGGTCGAAACGCGTAGGCTTACTACCCAGGCCAGGAGAACCAGATGCCTTATGACCTAATATATCAATAGGACATACAGTGAGAGATGTATCTCACACCACGGCCAGAAAAAAACTAAAAAGACCTCTCCGACCTTATACAGGACAAAATTCACTGTTTCTTTGTTGGAAATAATGATACCTCGAAGAATAGTTAATCTATCGAAAGAGAGTAGGACTGATCTTCTAGCGAATTTGGCTACATAACAAACCTGCAAGCCCATTTTTTTGTGTGCTCTTGGAACAATAACATTAAGATCAGAGTTTTCTTTAATTTTGTGAAATGTTGATTATTGTTTTTATGTTATGTAATGAAATGTCGTAAATAATTTAATTTAATTACTGTTACATGTTGAATGCATTCTATTAATGGAGATGACCTAAACAAATGTGCTATCACCCGATTGTGCAATATTGAAAAAGTCTTTTGAAGAAAATGCAAAAATCTAAGGGGCATATTACCAAGCAATAGCGATAATTATCGCTATTGCTTGGTTAGAGACAAAAATTTACCGCAGCGCTGCAGCGATTTTTACCGCAAATAAACCTTGGTATTACCAAGGTTTAACGCAAATGCGGTAAAAATCGCTGCAAAGCATGAATATCGCTGAAAAGTCAGCGATATTCATGCATTAACGAGCTAATGCTCTTAGCCATGGTATCCACCTCCCATTGGATAACATGGCTAAAAACTGCTCAGGGCAGGTGTTAGCTTTTGGAGATATTCCCGCTTAGCGCGAATATCTCCAAAAGTTGGTAATAGGAGATAGCGATGTTAGCGACTGTTTTCAGTCGCTAACATCTTGGCACACCCACTTTGCATCTCATTAGTGATAAATATCACTGACATGCAAACTGGGGCCCAAGATGGTCGCTATCTCCTACTAGCTGTCGCTAACTGGTGTTAGCGGCAGCTAGGTAATAGGGAGGTAATTTTATCTCCGCTTTCTTGGCTTTTAAAGCCAAAAAAGCGGAGATAAACACCCTTGATAATATGCCCCTAAATTGCTTACAATGTCAATAAAATAGGACATTGGGTAAAATCTACTGCATAATTCATGGAGTCAGAGGGAACTGCTTTTTGTTATATGGATGTTCTTGTGAAGCCCTGTAAATTCAAAGAATTCAATGATGAGGGTGGTACCCGCCTCAGAGTTTTCGATGGATGTCTGTTAAATTCCTTTCGACTTCACCTGCTGAAGGACACTGCGCTTAGAACAAGTCCTCAAAGCTGTTCATGCTGAAGAACGTGCTGGTTGTCAAGCGACTGACATAGAGACTGAAAACGCCCAAAGAATGTCAGTCACAAGCATGAAAAGAGAGACAAAGTACAAGGCAGAAAATGAAGTCTCCATAGAAAAAGAAACATTTTACAGATGTTACAGATGTGGACTGTCATTTCTACATGAAGGTAAATATCCTGCCATTGGACAGATATGCATCTGCTCTTGTAATGCAAACCGTGTTGCGACAACTTGGAAGGTGAGGAGAAAAGTTAGTGAATGAAAGTGTGAAGACAAAATGGCAGACCAAACCCTACCTCAGCGATGTTCGATGTGCTCTCACAAGGCCAAGTGGTCCCTCCATCTGAGGCAAACAAAATGCAAAATCCAACAAAGTCAAACGTCATCTAAATCATTGACAAGTAGTTCCTCACTATCAGTTTCCAAAGAAAGTGACAATGATAATTGCACAATGTTGATGTTTACTTCAAAAAGGCATACACATGTGGGACAAGTCAAAGGTGAGGAAAAATTCAAAGTGAAGAAAAATCAACATGAAAAAGCACCAACGACCATTTAAACCTTGACCAAAATTTACCCTAAAGATAAATGGGTGTTTGATACTATTCATAATTGACAGTGGTGCATCAATAAATACCATGCCTGAGAGAAAGTATCGATGAATTGTCTCCATTACTACTACATACATAGTCAAAATATAAAGGCTGCACGTGGACTGCTTCAGCACCCTTAAAAAGTCAAGGTTCATTTGTAGCAATGACAAAACATAAGAAAACAGTGATACAAGCGCCCATTCATGTACTTCAAGGAACGGCTCTTAGTGTCTGTTTGCTCAGTTTTAACACTACCACTGCCACTGATATGGGACTGATATCAGTGAACTAGAATATGAATGCTCAACTTCAAATTGTACGTCAATTTCTTTCATTATTTCATGGGTCAGGAAAACTCAAACCAATGAAATTAACATTACATATTAATGAGGATGTTAGTCCTGTTGCTCAAATACACAGACTAATTGAATTTCATTTGCCAGAAGCTGTTGAAAAGGAATTTAACTTGTTGCTTAAACAAAACAGCACTAAATGTTCCCCATGTCCAATACCTTGGGTAACCGTATCTCCCATTGTAGTAGTGCCTAAATGAAACAGTGAAGGAGCTGTATCCATATGCGTTGAAATGCGTTAGGCGGACAAGACAATTGAGCGAGCGAGACAACCAGGTCCGCACATTGCTGATAGGATAACCCAACTAAATGGTGCGAAGTGCTTCTCTCAACTTGACTTAAATAAAACGAAATCACCAATTGGAACATGAAGACTAGTCCAGGTACATTGCAACCTCTTCTACGCATATTGATCTATTTCGTTCTAAGCAATTGAGATTTGGTGTATCCTCTGCTGCAGAACATTTCCAATATGTCATTCGACGTATCATACAGTCTGCAGTAAATGTATTTACATATAGTGATTAGATATTAGTTTTCAGTGCCATTCATAAAGCACATGATAAAACTCTCATGCCAGTATTTGGTTTGCTGAAAGATGCAGACTTAACAAGAAAAGCATGAAATTCTTTGCCCATGTCTTTTCTGATGCGGGTATAAAACCTGATCAAGGTAACGTGGAAGCATTATCTAATGCATATCTCCCAAAGGACATATCTATGTTATGATCATTAGTTGGAATGGCCGGTTACCTTTATAGATACAAACAAGACTTTGCTGTGGTCAGTGCACCATTATGAGAAACAAAATTATTGGTCAGTGAATGTGAGAGGAGCTTCCAAAAAAATCAAGCATGCCATCAAGAATGCCACTGAAATGGGATTTTTTGATCTCAAACTTCCTATAGAGATTGTAGTTGGTGCTTGCCCTGTCTAGTTAGGCAAAATATTTGCATAGCACAACGGACAGCTAAATGCTTTTAGACATATTGTGGCATACGCCAGTAAAAGTGTGTCACAAACAGAAACTGCTTACTCAAACCTGGGAAAGAAAGTTTGGCAGTGGTCTGGGCTTGTGAATAGCTCCATGTGTTCTTCTTTGGAAAGCCTTTCAAAGTGGTGTCGGATCATCAAGCACTGTTGACAATATTTGGCAATCCCAAAGCCAAAATGCCTCCGCAAATTGAACGTTGGGGTTTGAGGTTACAAGAATACAGTGAGATTGCAGTGCCCTGGTACCCCATCTAAGACAGCAGAGGCCTGTATCAATTTTATTGTAAAATTGAGCACACCGCCTGCCTTGTCTTTAGAACAAATTGCCACTGCCATGAGCTAAGATAATAACACATTGAAGTTTAAAGACATTATTGCTCACCAATCATGAAACCATCACTCTAGACCTCTCATTATTGACAGTGAATATTTAATGTTCAAAAATGTAAGTGATGAACTGCTACTCACTCAAGAAGGCCTCATTCTGTGAAGTGCACAAATTGTTATTCAACAGAGTCTTCTTTTATCTCAAGTTATTAAGCACTGTGTGAACATGATAGGATTTCCACATCATGCTTGGGAGAGAACTGCTGTTGATTTCTTTTGTCCTCTTGAGAAAGAACATCATATTCTAGTCATTGTTAATGAATACTCTGGTTTTCCATTTGTAGAAGACATTTCATCCAATGCACATGAAAAGGTTATTCAAAGTTTTGATGGCACCTTTGCTACATGGGCTGTAACTGAAATCTTAAAATCTAACAATCACCCACTCTCTAACAGTCGAGAATTCAAAGACTTTCAAAATCACCTCAAAATAAAGCACCAGAAAAGTACTCTTCTTTGCCCCCAGTTCAATGGCCTGGTAGAACAGTTCATGAGTATTCTAGCTGGAGCTGGAGAAGCTTGACCTTAAAGTTAAGTGGAACCCTACTCTCTGTGCTTACCATTCTATCCCTCACTCAATGTCGGGGGGAAACCCTACAACTTTAATGCTTGGAAGAGCCATGAAAACCAAGCTTCCCCAATGGATTAACATCAGATCCAAGACTGAAAAAGACATTCATTCTAAGGACTTTGGTCACAACTGAAAGACGATAATATAAAGATGTCACTTTTACAATAGGAGTTTGAGTGCTTGTCAATCAAACCAAAAAAAGAAAGTCTGATGCTCTTTTGAGGCTGAACTATTTACTATCACTAACACCAAAGGACATTTGGTGACTGCCCAGCGTCCTAGGAAATCCCTTATGAGAGATTCCTCTCACTTTGGGCATAAGGCCTATCCAAAACATCCATGTCAATGGAGATATTCAATCAATCAATCAACCAATCAGGGGGTTTGTAAAGCGTGCTACTCATCCGTGAGGGTATCAAGGTGCTGGAGGGATGCAGCTCCGGTTCAGTAAAAAAGCCAGGTCTTGAGGTTCTTCTTGAATGTATGCAGGGTCAGGGATCGTCTGATGATCACTGGGAGCTCGTTCCAGATCTTGGCTGTGATGTAGGAGAAGGCTCTTCTTCCTGCTGTGCTTCTGCGGATACAGGGGGTCTCTGCCTGGGTGAGGTCCACGAAGCGGAGGTTCATCTTGGGTATGTGGAAGGACACTCTCTCGTTCAGGTATTTGGGTCTGATGTTGTGGCGGGATTTGTAGGCATGGGTGAGAAGTTTGAAGGTGACTCTTTTCTCGACAAGAAGCCAGTGGAGGTCTCGTAAGTTGTGGGTCATGTGTTTGTGTCTTGGTGTCCCAAGAACGAGTCTGGCTGCAGTGTTCTGGATGGTTTGGAGCTTGTGTAGTGAGTTCTGTTGATTCTGGCATAGAGGGCATTGCAGTAGTCCAGCTTACTGGTAATGAGCACGTGGGTGACAGTCCTTCTACATTTGTGGGGGATCCATTTGAAGGACTTGCGTAGGGTGCAAAGGTAGTTGAAACTGGTGAAGGTGACAGAGTTGATCTGGCGGGTCATGGTCAGCGATGAATCGAGGATGATGCTGAGGTTCCGTGTGCGGTCTGTAGGAGTGGGTGGGCTCCCGAAGGTAGTGGGCCACCAGGTGTTGTCCCAGGTGGGGGTTCGAGGATGAGGACCTCAGTTTTCTCCGAGTTGAGATTCAGGCAGCTATCCTTCATTCAGACCTTGACATCCTTCATTCCTTCCTGGAAGCAGAGTCTGGTGTTTTTGGGGTTCTTCGTGAGTGTCGTCGGCGTAGGATACAATGCTGAGCTCATGGTGTCTGACGATGGTGGCGAGGGGGGCCATGTAGATGTTGAAAAGCTTTGGGCTGAGCGATGATCCTTGTGGTACTCCACGGTTGATCTCTGTGGGTTCGGAAATGAAGGAGGGTAGGCTAATCCTCTGAGTTCTGCCGGAGAGAATAAATTGGATCCAGTTGATGGCGGCTCCTTGTATCTCAGCGTCGTGAAATCTGGCTGCGAAAGTGCGATGTGAGACGGTGTTGAAGGCTGCAGAGAGGTCTAGTAGGATGAGGTGTGTCCCTGATCGAGTAGCATGCGGATGTCCTCAGTGGGGACGAGAAGGGCGATCTCGGTTCTGTGGTTGCTGCGGAATACTGACTGGGAGGAATCTAGGATGTAGTTCTCTTCGATGAAGGCGGTCATCTGGGCGTTCACAAGTCTCTTGGTGACTTTAGAAGAAAAGGGGAGGAGAGAGATGGGCCCATAGTTTTTCAGCTTAGTAGGGTCGGCCATAGGTTTCTTGAGGAGGGGTTTCACCTCTGCCCGCTTCCAGTCGTCTGGGAAGGTGCCGGATTTGAAGGAAGCGTTGATGGTCCGCCCTAGTTCGGGTGTGATGGCATCAGCTGCCGTGTGGTAAATTTGCAATGGGCAGGGGTCTGTTGGTGCTTCCGAGTGGGTTTTCTTCATGGTCACTGTGATGTGTTCGCTGGGGGTGGTGTTCCAGGTCATGACGGGTGGCTTGTCAGTGGCGGTGGGGGGGTGTTGTCTGCGTCTGTTCACTGAAGTTGTCATAGCGGGCCTTGATCTTCTGATGGAAGTAGGAGCTGAGCTTGTTGCAAAATTCCTTGGAAAGTGTGATGTCTGTGGCTTTGCTGGGGGGTTTGGTGAAATGCTGTATGAGGCTGAAAAGTTCTTTGGCATTGGTTCCGTTGGTGTGGATTTGGTTCCCATAAAGGCCCATTTGGTGTCTCATATGCGCTGGTGGTATTCCTTCAGGGTGCTCCTGTGGTTATTCAGCGCTTCCGGGTCCAGACAGACTGTTAATGACTCTATGTCTGCTGGGGATTCCACCTTACCTGTGCAGATCACTGACATATCGACTGCCAGCTCCCAGTTTCCAATGACTTGATCAGAACGTGTTTCAGGCGCCACAATGATTCATTGAATAATTGTAATTTCATATATATCTATGATCATTAGTGTATTTATTTGTGTATCCATTTAATTTGTTATGTAGTTTGAAAAGTTGCTACTTCAAACAACGAGAGAGGCAGGGTTTGAAAAGATGCAACATTGTATTTAACAAAGCGAGAGATGTAGTGTGTTGTAAATTAAGAATGCTGGACATCTTTTGTTTCTCACTGTGCACCATAGGCCTGTGACATAAGTGGTGGAGGGATGAATTGAAGGCAGGCTTAGAATGTTAAGTTATTGGCGAGTACCTGGGCTATTAGCATGCTACACCCACCACATTTGCAAAGTCACAAGACAGATCTCATGACCACTGTAAATATGTAAACTCTCAAAACATATGTGGATAAACTTAATGTTTTGCACACATCAATACTTCTTTCCTAAGTTGATTAATATTTGATTATGTTCAAATGGTTACTCTGGTTTTAGGACATATAAATAACTATAAATGTGTGTGAGTACTACATGCTAATGTGTCAGACTATCTGTATTGCAAGTTATCCTGTTGAATCCATAGTAAAACACCTAAAGATGTAGACTTAGCTACTTTGAATCCAACATATATAATGCAAAGCACAAGACAAGGAGATGGTTTGTAACATAATTGTATATTTTGATCAAAATCTTACATGTAAAACGAATCATTCAAAAATAATTTTATGAAATACTGTTGAATTAAAAAGCAGAAAGGAAAAAAACAATTCTTCAAGCAGGCTGGGCAAGGGAACTTGGAGAGGGTCATCAACATAATAAAAACATGCCAGGAAGTGTCAGGGGAACCAGTCTATCTACATGGGTTAAATCAAAATAGGTCTACTGTCAAGACATTGTCCTAACAGAAGAGCCAATGGTCAATATGATAAATAATGCTGACACCCCAAACTGCATGTAGTTTTTCTACATTGAATCCAACATATATAATGAAAAGCACAAGACAGAGAGATGGTTTGTAACATATTTGTATATTTTGATCAAAACCTTAGATGTTAAATGAATCCTTCAAAAATTATTTTAAGAAATACTGTTGAATTAAAAAGCAGAAAGGAAAAAACAATTCTCCAAGCAGACTGGGCAAGGGAACTTGGAGGGGGTTAACAACATAATAAAAACATACCAGGAAGCGTCAGGGGAACCAGTCAATCTACACGGGTTAAATAAAAAATAAGTCCACTGTGAAAACATTGTCCTAACAGAAGAGTCTATGGTCAATGTTAAAAATAATGACGACACACCAACCAGCATGTAGTTTTCCTACGAGTGTCCAGGCTTGGGGGGGGACAGTAACTGGTGATCCTCACTTTCCTCTTTGATTACAATATCCAGATCCTCAGCACCTGTGGACAGACTGTGGCTGGCCAATGCAGGATTAGGTACCCCCCGGGAGGGTAGTATACAAATGGGTAGCAAGGAAATTAGAAAAGGAAGAAACTCTTGGGGACACAACAACATTGGTCTGGGATGGTCTTTGGGAAAATGCAGACAATGTGCCTGCAGCTAAGGAAGTAATGGAGGTATTGATGCTCTCCAAAAGTATGGACTGTGACTCTCAAAGCAAATGGAGCTCATCTTTGACTTCCTATAAGCCAAGAGAGAACACAATCCGGATATCATTATCTGCCCCCATCAAACCCTGGGGTGCAGCCACAGAAGCAGACACGCATAGGGGGTTTAGGTCAAATATAAGGGGTGTGGGATGTCAGTGACAGATTTCTCCCTTAGCTCTTCTTGGAAGGCATTTGGAGTGGGGTAGTGGCAAGGGGTGAATCTGGAGACACTGATGTAATGGGGCCTCAAGAGTTAGGGATGGGTTGTGGCTAGTCAAGATCGTGTGGGCGCCTACTCAGGGGACACATCTCCATTTATAGTTCTTGTGGGCCAGGATGACACCCACAGTGATCATCCCACTTGCTGGTGGTGTCCCTCTCACTGTCTTTTCCTTCAGTTTACTCAGCCTCCACCCGGGCTGTTGATGTCAATGTCTCTGTCTGTATGTACTACCCATGCTGGTAGCTTGGTCTCCCTCCTTGTCCTCCTCACTTGTGGTATCCAGAGGACATGCTTGCCTATGAGCTAAGGATGTACGGTTCTGCCCCTGGTCCTCTCCAGATGGTCCTTGGCTAGCCAGGTCAAATGAAAATGAAAACAAACAATTAGGTAGGTGGTTTACAATTTGTAATAAAAGTTAAAATAACATAAAACAAGTTGCCTACATTGTTATTTCCTTGATCTCACTAACCAATAATATTTGGTTTGAATACAAAAGTAGGAGTGATGTTACTGTAATGTTAAGAAATTTCTTTAACAAAACAAATCTCAATTTAGGTCAGTATAATTGTCAGTATTTACCAACCTCGCCTTTAGCTTTAGTGCACTGTGAGGTTCCTGATATTTTTACATAATAACTTTCCAATATAATTTCACAGGTGGAGATAGTACACAGTTAGGAGGTGAATCTCCATACCTAAAAGGAAATCTAGGTTTATCCTTTTAAGTGTGGAGTTCTTAGTCTCAACAGGCTTACACAAACTCAAGTAGTCAATACATAAACGCAAAGGTGCACCACACAGTTGTTAAACTACAATACTAATAATCACAGACGTGGATTATCTTAGTTGTAATTTTCTTTATTTCAAAACGGTGTACAATCAAAACATGGGTTTTCACAGCCGACGCATTTCGTCCTCTAGGGACTTCTTCAGGGCTGCCATAAAAACAAACATATAAACATACAATTAAAATCTAGGTTTAAAAATGACTTGGTCATCGAAATATCCATCTTTTTGCTTAGCCTCCAGTATTTTTGATGCTGTGCTGGATTTCGTTTTTGCTGGTTTAGATGCTTTGGACACTCTGCCACTGCTGATCAGTGCCAGAGTGTAAGTGCTCCCTATGTAAATTGTCATATTGATTGGGTATACCTGCTTGGCATATTTGTATCACCATGAAGTCCCTAGTAAAGTGCACTGTGTGTGCCAGGGCTGGTGATGACAGATGCTGCTAGTGGGCCTGCAGCGCAGATTGCGCCACCCACATAAGTAGCCCTAAAATGGTGGCCCCCCAGAACTCCGGTTCTGCGTGGACTACCGTGGGCTCAATGCGGTCACCAAGACTGACGCGCACCCCATCCCCAGAGCTGATGAGCTTGTGGATCGGTTGGGAGCTGCCCAGTACCTGAGCACCTTTGATTTGACTTCAGGGTACTTGCAGATTGCCTTAACTGAGGGGGCCAAGGAAAGGTCAGCATTTTCAACGCCAGAGGGGCATTTTCAGTTTTGTGTCATGCCCTTTGGGTTGAAAAATGCCCCTGCCACATTCCAGAGACTGGTCAACCAGGTATTAGCAGGGCTGGAGGAATTCAGCGCAGCATACCTGGATGACATTGCGGTGTTCAGCTCCACTTGGGAAGAACACCTGCAACACCTCTGTGCAGTGTTGAAGGCTCTGCAGAAGGCAGGCCTCACTATCAAGGCCAGTAAGTGCTAGATAGGGCAGGGATCAGTGGTGTACTTGGGACACCAGGTGGGGAGCGGCCAGGTGGCGCCCCTACAGGAGAAGATTGATACCATTCTGGCTTGGGAACCCCCCAAGACCCATACTGAGGGAAGAGCCTTTCTAGGTCTCACCGGTTATTACAGACGGTTTGTCAAAGGTTATGGCACCATTGTAGCCCCTTTGACAGAACTGACATCTAGAAATCAGCCCAGGAAAGTAAATTGGGCCGAGGCCTGTCAAACTGCTTTTGACGCCCTCAAAACTGCCATGTGCACAGCACCGGTGCTTAAGGCACCTGACTTTTGGAGGGAGTTCATTGTGCAAACTGATGCTTCAGAGCAAGGTGTGGGGGCAGTACTCTCACAGATCAACGATGAGGGTGGAGACCAGCCAGTGGCTTTCATTAGTAGGAGGCTACTCCCCAGGGAACAGAGATGGAGTGCGATTGAAAGGGAAGCTTTCGCTGTGGTCTGGGTCCAGAAGAAGCTGAGGCCCTACCTTTTTGGGACTCACTTCCGTGTTCAGACAGACCACAGGCCCCTCAGATGGTTAATGCAGATGAGGGGTGAGAATCCAAAACTGTTGAGGTGGTCCATTTCCCTACAGGGGATGGACTTTACGGTGGAGCACCGCCCTGGTACAGAACACGCCAATGCTGATGATCTGTCCAGATTCTTCCGCCTTAGTGATGAGGACTCCCAAGAGGTTGGGTAGTTCTCCCCACTTTCAGCTGGAGGGGACACGTGTTAGACCTGACACCCTTGGCGTGGTTTTTCCCCCATCTTTTTGCCTCTGCCTTCTGTATTTTTGATGCTGTGCTGGATTTCGTTTTTACTGGTTTAGATGCTTTGGACACTCTGCCACTGCTGATCAGTGCCAGAGTGTAAGTGCTCCCTATGCAAATTGTCATATTGATTGGGTATACCTGATTGGCATATTTGTATCACCATGAAGTCCCTAGTAAAGTGCACTTTGTGTGCCAGGGCTGGTGATGACAGATGCTGCAAGTGGGCCTGCAGCGCAGATTGCGCCACCCACATAAGTAGCATTAAAATGGTGTCTCAGGCCTGCCAGCGCAGGGCCTGTGTGCAGTCAGTGGACTGCCATGTCCGCCTGGCCAGTGTCCCCACTGGCTGGGCCTAACCCTTCCCTGTCTGTGCACATCAGTCACCCCTATGGAAGGCTCAAGGTACCCCCCCATGGGCATGGTGCAGTGCATGGGTAAGGTAGAGCATGTACTAGTGCAGGTAACATGCTCTGGTAGTGAGCAGCAGCCATTTTGTGTGCTCACTGCTGCAAGGTTATCTTGCTCCATAGATTAACATGGGGGAGGCTGGTCCCAATGGATACCAGCCTATCTTCCCATAGGAACAAGATGGGACATAAGTGATTGATATCCCTGAACTCAGAATTTAATAACACATCTTACAGGAAAGGTTGTTTTTAAATGCTGTGTTTGAGAATAGTACTTTTGGAAAGTGGCTGTTCTCTTGTCTAACCTTTCTGTGTGCCTGGGACTGTTTGTGGATTGACTGTCTGGTTTGAGGGTGACAGGGGCTGCAGAGCCCCCAGGAGGTTGTCTGAGTCAGCCTGTGGATGAAAGGCTGCATCTGCTGCCAAGGAAGTGGGAGGAGATAGCACCTGGGAGTGACTAGGGATGTGCCTGCCTGACCACAATGCTGTCTCCACCTCCCGCTGGGCGACTGTCACCTCTGTCCCTGATACTGAAAGAAAGAAGGAAGCCAGGAAAGCCCCAGTGCCCCAGCAACACCCACAACTGGTTTAGACCGGGCTCAGGGCCCACTTGCACAAAGACTTCAAAGAACTTCAAAGACTTTTAGATGTATGAGAGAAGGGCCCCTGACAACAGAAAATCAGATTCTACAATCAGGAGGAACCTCTGCTGGAAGAAGGACTGCTGAAGAACTAAAGGAAGATTGCCTTGCTATGTGCTCTAAGGGCTGACCTGTTCTGCTGACCCACTGAAGCTGAGGAGAAGAGGGACTTTGCTGTGTGCTGTGACCCTGCTTACTTGATCTCCACGAGACTTTGCTAAGTGCTGTGTCTCCTAAACTGTATCTCCAAGGGCCTGAGAAGAGCTGGCCTCCTGTTTTGCAACCCAGGGACATAAAGGTTGCCCAAGGACTACAAAACTCGGCTGTGTCCCCTGAAGCTGCTGTGGGCTGAAGAGATCGTGAGCACTGCTGTTTGCCCCATGTATCGCGCTGGCTGCTCTCTGACTCGATTGAGAGTGCTGCGCCGACCAAGCCTGCCGTGCTGCCAGACCGACGTGTTCATCGAAACGTATTTGGTGGAGACCAAAGGGTTGTGGGCCACCCCAGTGCAGGGCGCATCGAATTAACCTGTGCACAGTTCCACCACCGCGGCCGGGGGTCAGGAAATACCCTACGAAGGGCCCCGTACCTTGCCGGTACCGACGAAGCTGAGCATGAGCCCGCTGCTCCCTGATTGGAGGAGGGAGCCGAGCCCCCTCACTAACGCCGCAATGGGATTTGCCCATGCACCGTAGCGGCATCGCCGAGGAAGTGCAGTGGTTGGTTGCCAAGGTCGTGTCATCGCAGGCCTGCCCCGGGAGTCGCACTGCCATTGGCTGACTCCCGGGTGAGTGTGGTGGCTTGCCCCGAATGCCGCGACCGGATTGGCCCACGGCGACATCCTCATCGAAGCGCCGTGACCAGCGAGGGACCCAGCATCGAGTCCTCTCTGGGACCCGACCTCGCCGGGGGAGCCGCGTGTGAATTCCCAGCCCCTGGCCTGTTGTCCTGGCAATAGAGCGTTGCTGAATCTCCCCGCTGCTTGTTGGATTGCCGAGAGCGGGCGGGAGAGCAATCGGGACCGGCCGGGGCTGACATCGGAGGTTTGCTAACAGCGAGGCTTCTGGGGTGAGCGCGTCATTACAAGGAGCGGGACATTACCCGCTAGCGTTTATGAGAGTGCTGGCACAACCATCCGTGAGGCGCTCACCTTGTTGGGGCTCAGTAGTTTGAAGAACCAGTGTGTTAAGTCACTTACCTGCTGGCATTGCTTTTACCACTCGTTGTTGAGAGCCAATTTGAGATAAGTCAGTAGCATTAATTTCCCATACTGATTTTAGAGCCTTGAGACTGATTTTTCTATTAGAACTTCCTGAACACCAGTGCAACCATTAAGATTAAGTGCAACATTTTCCTAAAGAAGTAATTATCGTGTACTGTTGATTTTTTACTGCTGCAAATAGATACATTTATATTTTTTATATATACTTACCTGTGTGGTCTCAGTTTGTGGTGGACGGGGGATCATTGTTTGTGTTAAGTGCATCTATTATACACATTGCCTTGGGGATAAGCCTGCCTGCTTGCGCCAAGCTACCTAGAGTGGGAGCAGGGGTTATCTACTGTGTGTATTCCATCACCCTGACTAGAAGCAAGGGTCCCTACTTGGTCTAAGGTACTTACCTCAGCCAATTAGAGACCCCCAGATCTAACATACACCCTTAGGTTTTCGCCCGTACACGATGTGTAGCTAATGATCGCATTCCTGTTTTCGCATACAACTGTGTCTGCCAATTCGGAACGTGCACGACTCTGCAGTATCGAGCTTACCTGTATGCTGTGTACTACGGGCTAAATACAATGTGTTCTTCAGCATATATTTGAAATGATCACGAAAATAGGACTGTGTCACTCATAGTGCTACTAGGGGCCATCCTAGAAAAGGTAATACATCTTTTAGAACTGAAAGAAAACTACAAATGCAATCAAAAAGGCTGACTTATTAAAAACTAAAATACTCCTGTAAGGCCACCGCATGACCAGGTGCACCCTATAGCCTAGTACTCAATAGTTATCCGTGGCGGTCAAACCATTTTCCCTAATGTAGAGAAAAGCAGTGTATCACGTGAACAATAACCAATACGTTTCGCGTCCAAGTCAAAACCTCATGATAAACCAACCCATCCAAGATTAGTGGTCTATGTAATCTGGACCTTCATAATTCTGATATCACTGGCATAATCAAAATGTCACAATTTAATATTATAAGTGCTGTCATATATCTAAAAAAAAATACATTTGTGTCAAATGACATCAACATTATCGATTGGCCAATCATGATACACGTGATTATTAAAGCACACATGTCTGCAAAGCCTAGCGTCACTAATCATTCACTTATCTGAAAAGTGTAATGTGATGTGATGCTGCACATACTAACCGCCAGATTCATCATTCTCCCGTTTTGCGAGGCCCTAATAGCGATTCATATCGCTATTAAGGACTCGCAAAACGGGATTCATGTAAGAATCGCAATATTTTTTGCGATTCCTACACATTCTTTATTTGCGATTAGCAAATTGCTAATCGCAAATAAGGAAAAACTCCCCATGCATTCCTATGGGCCTTTTGGAATGGTGAGTATTCCTTATTTGCGATTAGCAATTTGCTAATCGCAAATAAGATAGCGATTTGAAGGGTGCCAGGGGTGTCCAAAGGACACCCTGTAGCACCCCTCAAATGATCTGTGACACAGGTGTTGCACACACACATGTCCAAAGGACATGTGTGCGTGTAACATGCAACTCAGAAAAATGCATTTAAATGCATTTTTCGGAGTTTTCGCAATTTACCGCGAGGTCTGACCTCGCGGTAAATTGCGCCTAGAAATTGCGATTTCGCAAATTTAAATAGGATGTTGAATTGCATTTAAGGAATCTCAAATAGAGATTCCTTAAATGTCATTCCTCGCAAAATTGCGAGATCGCAATTAGCGATTTTTACATTTGGGATGCTGAATCCAAATGCAAAAATCGCTCTCGCAAAGGGCCGGATTCTCAGAATCTGGCCCTTTGCGAGCGCAAAAAAGCTTGATGAATCAGGCTGTAAGTCTTTCTGTAAGAAACAGCTCATTTCTAGTTTGTCATTCAAGCCAGGTGGAATCATATTATTGAATTTTTTTATCTAAAACATTTCTCTTTGAAGTAATATTTTGTTTGGATCTGACGACGGTTTCGGTGTCTCGATTCCAAAGACCAATAATCGTATTTGTGCGATATTATGGCGTTCAGTTATCCAGTGAGCTGCTAAGCTTAAACTCAGGTTCTTGTTGCGTATAGTGCTTTTATGCTCAGAAATCTGTATATTCAATTTTCTCTCTGTCTTCCTAATGTATAATAGGCCTCATGACATTTGATGCAATAAATGACATTAGAGGAATTGCAATCTGCTGAATGCTTTAAGGCAGAGGTCTTCAAACTGTGGGGCGTGTCCCCCTGGGGGTCCATGGTGGCAGTCCCAGAGGGGCGCAAATGCCTCATTAAGTAATTAAGAATGAAGATGGCCTGGAAGAGCAACTTTGTTTATTTTTCGCATGTCCAGTTGAAGTGTCAAGAAAAGTAAGGCAACTGTGATCCTGAATCTTGGGGTCGCGAAGGCAACAGCTTTGCTAAAAACAACAAAATATTTTATAAGTATTTTGTTGTATTTACATGTTCAGCAGGTGCATTTTAAAATAATGCTCACGCAAACAAGTGAGAAATGAGGTGTTAAATAAATAGATGGACACGCACATCTTCACATTATGAAACTTTTTTATTGTGATCTCAGAAGTTGGCTCTAGGAGAACAAAGAGTCAAAAAACTGAATCTAGGATGGTGCAGAGCATAATAGTGAAATGTGTATTTATAATGTTTTCCCAGCATGTAACAGAAAGCAATGTGAATATGGTGATGGATTAAACCCAGATCTTTTGACTGGGTGTGAGTGTTTGATTGATTCAGATGCTCCGTCGATCACCACCCCCTTTTGTACCACTTTTCTAAACTTAACATACTTACATTGCCTCTAAAAAAGAATAATAATTAACATAACTGTGATGGTTGTTTTTAACAAAAGGTATGGGAAGTCTTTGCAAAATTAAACATTGGCACCTTAGTCCTCATACCCCCTGCCAACTTTGGGCTCTGTTTACAAGCAGATGTCCTTTCAGGTGAGTTGAGAGGGTACAGGGGAAGAGACAAAAAGGGTCATATTCAGAGGCCAAATCGCCCGGACACCTGGGGTTTCTGGGTAATGGCCCAGGCGAAAGAGTAAAGGAGTGAAATCCATGGATAGCATCATAAGAGAGAGCCCAGATGAGGACGCACTATGTGGAACTGAATTTTTAAGTTTATAAATGAGACAGCTTTCAGCCACCCTCAGAGAGATGCCTGAAGAAGGTGTTCAGACATGTAGGTACATTTTTCTTTTTTTGGCCACCACTACCATTAGCACAGCAGCTGCAGTGGCACTGGGACAATGGTGTGAGGGGTCAATGCACACCAATAATGAGCGCGAAGCTAGCACAAAGGGTGGGAAGCCATTTTCCTTGTTAGCATTAGTGTCCAGATTACAAGCAACGGGGGGAGAATGTGGATATGTTCCCCCTTTTTTTTCAAAACAAAGGGGCAGACAGTCTGCTTTGCGTGTCAGGCCTAGAAATAGCGGCCAGTGGAATGAGCAGAAGAGTAGGCATCATTGGTGCAGCAGTGACACCAGGAGCTGGGGTTGTGAAGGCCCAACTAAATGCCTAATATTACGGCTTTACTCATTCCTTTCTTGCAATTAGGGCTCAGTCCATCCTTGCTTTTCCAGTGTTGTTTCCGGCATCAGACCAATGGCCGACGGGAGAAATATTGGAGCTTTAGGCTTCAGGGAGATGGCAGAAAGAAGCATGGGGGGAGGACTTTAACATGGGGTACAGATGACTTATCGCTTCACAAGGCAGTAGGTCTCATTAGTGAAGCAAGCAAAGTGGCACTGGGGCCCAGGGCTGTGAAGGGCCCATTGCATCACAATTAAGACTGTCTTATACTTTACAATAAGACATGAGGAGAGCATTAGGGATGAGGCGGTTCACACATGGCATCTCATTTTTTCTGTAAGGGACAGAAAATCTGTTTCAAGAATGGAGTAATGGGCAGATGTGGTGGGGAAGAGGTGAAAGAGACAGAGGGGATCACCTACTATTCATGGGTGCAGCTACCATTAGTACTGAAGGCGCAAATGCATTGGGACCCAAGATCATGAGGACCTCAATTAACGGGAGTAGTGTTTTTTAATTAATTCAGTTTGTATGCGTTTGCTCTTTTATACATCTCACATTCAGTGTGAAGTATGAGCTACTGAAAAAGTGCCCCTAATATCTCATAGGCCCCTCTCACTGCACTCAGCCATAACCTTCACAATTACCCAAGACTTTCCCCAACGTTGTGGAGGGGCCCAAATTCAAAATATTTTGGGTAAGGGGGGCCAGAGCAAAAAAGTTTGAAGACCTCTGCTTTAAGGTCACAATTTTACCAGACATTGGATGTTTGATATATTTCCCACTTATAACGTTGTTATAATGTACACAGTTTTTGCATTGCCTCATGCCTTTCCAATTTTTGTGCGTGATGTCATCTTTGCCTGTCAGTAATTCCTTAATTTTACTAGTCCGGATATATGGAATACTGGTCATTAATTGAATAAATTCCTAAACGGAGGCAAAATGGCTTTTGAGTAATAACTCATCCGCAATGCTCCGCCCGCCTGTCTCCCAGTAACTATCCTCCTAACCCCGTATTCCCTGGAATTGCAATCCAAAACGCATGCAGTGAAACCCACAGATGAAGCAACCCCACTACCTGCAGATTGTCCTTATCTACTCTGATCGGCACGGAAAAGCAGGAACTGATCAAGTGTGGTGGAACACTCTCCTCCTAGCAAGCCCAGATTCATCCCGCCGGGATATGATATATCCAATGTCTTCAACACTGCAACGAGATTCTCTAGCCGCGCGGTCACATAGCAGCATACCATCTGCGATCTACATTCACCTGACCTGAAGGAAGCTCCCCTGGCATGTCTGCTGCTGCAGAAGACACACCAACTTCCAAACAAGCTGCTACATCCAAAGGAGACATTGTAGCTTCAAGGGATTCGGCTATCAGAAAGTAAGGGTGTCTGGGCGGGGGGCCAATCCATTGAAAACTAAAACTTTGCAAATACCCAATTCTGTTATGACTGCAGCATCATAGTCTAGTACTTCGACTGCAAAAATCTGCAAAAACGGATGGACTTGCATGGCGCTAGGATCAAGGAGAAAAGCGAATGCCCAGGCAAAACTGACAAAACAGACAATGCTAAAAAAAAGTCAGATGAAAGGCTCCAGAGAACCTGGTAATTTTCAGCCTTTGATCACTAGTAAATTTGGGCGGTGATGGGACACAAATTGCTGGAAATAGAACACGAGGAGAAGCGGGAGAAGCAAGAGGGAAGGTGTTGGACTTGGCCCTATTTGCAGGGTCATCACAGATATTTTTGCCATACTCCTGTATTTTTCTGACCTGTTTGTGTTGGTTTTATGACTCTGGGGACTTTACCACTGCTGATCAGTGTTAATTTGCATATGCTCTCCCTGTGTTAAATTGATGTCTTGATTTAGTGACTCCATGATTAGGTTATTTGATTTACCTGTCAGACCCTAGTACTGCGCACCATGTGTGCCCAGGGCTTGTAATACAAATGCTGCTGGTGGACTTGCAGCACTGGTTGTGCCACCCATAGAAACAGCTTGTAAAGTCTGTCTCAGGCCTGCCATTGTAGAGCCAATGGGCAGTCCAGTACTGCCATGTCAACTTGGCTAGTGCACCCACTTGCCAGTCCTAAACCTTCCTTTTTCTTCATATCAGACACCTCTTCAGTAGGCCCACGGTCAGAGTGCATTGTAAGTATAAGGTAGGACATGCCCTTGTGTGTGTGGCATGTCCTAATAGTGAATTACAGCCATTTTTGTTTTTCACTATTGCAAGGCTAACTGTTTCCCATAGGCCAGAATGGGCAGTTTGATTATTACATCCTATAATCCTTACTGACTCAGGGAACATGGGGGAAATTTGAGTTTAGTATACCTGAACTCAGAATGATAAAATACATCTTTTAGTGAAGATAGTTTTAACATTCTGTGTTTGAAAATACAACTTTTAGAAAGTAGGTATTTTCTTGCCAACTATCCAAGCCTTACTCTGCTAGGTTGTGTATTTTGTGTCTGGTTCTGTAAGTGACAGGGGGTGGGCAATTCCAGGAGACAGGGTGAGTCAGCACAGGACTGAATAGAGAGATCTACATGCAGATGGGTGGGAGGAGTTTTACCTGGGCCCTAAATAGGGCTGTGCCTTCCCTCTACCATGCTGGCTCCACCTCCTGTGGTGTGTCTGATGTCTCTGCCCTGCACTGTGAAAGGGAGGAAGGAGTCATGTAAACAGAGTGCTCCAGGACTGACCAGAACTGGTTTAGACTAGGCAAAGGTCTCTCTTCCTTCAGCGAACAAAGAGAAAAGTAGTATAAAAATCCCAAGATTTTAGATCACTTCTGGAACAACAAGACAAACCTCTGCCAAGGAGAAGAAACAAAGGAAGCTGTAGAAGTTGACTGCCCCCCTGCCAATGAGCTGTGTTGCTCGTTTGGCCTACAGCGGTGTCTTCAGTACCAAGGACAGGATAAGGAACTTTGTGTGTACTTCATCATCTTGCAGAATATTTCTCCAAGGGCTTGAATTTCTGCTTGCCTCCTGCTGAAGTCTCAGGGACAAAATGCTTCACCACCAGCTCCCCTCTGAATTTCCTTGCTGGGAATTCTATCTGCAGAAGACTGCGTGTCGCTGGGAGCTGGAAGTGTGATGCAACGAGAAGAAGAATGTTGCTGCCGCAGCTGTAGTCATCGCGTCGCTGGAGAAGTATGCTGCCGCCGCATCTCCCCAGAAACATGTCTTCGTCGCAGCTGTCTGCTGTCGCATCACCGGAGAAGCGTGTTGCCACCGAGAGAGTCAAAATAGCATCATTGGAGAAGCATGTCGCAGGGCCTGTCGCGGATCCAAAGTACAGAGTCGTCGCAAGGCTGCCAGTGCGTATATGCATCGTCTTCGCATCGTCGCATTAAGGGCGCCCTCTTATCGCATCACACTGGATTGTCGCATTGTGGCGCCATCTTGGTAATCGCAACCGGGCCGTAGACTGGGAATCTACGCATCACCTGTGCTCCGGTAAGGATTACAATTCATCCCCTACTCTGCGCAAGCTTTGAGGCATGATGCCTCATCTCCCCCGAAGCACGGAACCAACGCATTTCCAATGCTGCAAGCCTATTGTTTATTTTGCGTTACTCATCCAGGTACTTTTGTGAGAACTGTGTCGCATTTATCACCAACTTGAACTAAGGAACTTCTACCATCTTTAAGTCAATTTTGAGAACAGTATTGTGAATGTTTGTCGTTTGTTTGGTTGGCTCATGCCTAGCTACCAAGGGGGTGAGCAGGGGTTATCAAGTAGTGTAATCCCTTTCCCTGACTTAGAAGCAAGGGTCCCTATTTGGTCAAATGTACCTACCTCTGCCAACTAGACCCCAGTTCAAACAGAAGGGCACTGAATAACCAAATGGAAGTCGATGTTCCAGTAGACTCCCTCATCATAGCGAACAAGGTTGTAATAAACCTGGCTCTCCTTACTAGCCCGATTACTAGTACTGATGCTGAGAACGATGTGTGTCATAATGTCATGACTGATGACCTACAAAAACACAAAGACACTACAGGAGACACTATAGGAGAGGAGCTTGGAATCATCAACAGAGAACCTCTTGCCGACATGTAAGACCTGGGAGTATTAACTCTGGGAGAGACTGACAAATCCTTTTGCCATCTCCCCAAAACAGCTGACAACACAGAGAAGTTCTACTCTCTGACTGACGATTCAGAAGTTTCAGATATGAGCATATCAGCCCCCAGTGAAGAAGAGGGGTATAACTAGAACAGTAGCTCAAATTCAGATCCACCCCCAAGAAATATGGGACAGAAAAAACATCAAAGGAGAAAGGGCAATCAGACAAAAGAGTGTCTGACCCCTGATAGAGGAAGTACAGGAGATCTAAAATGTGACTACTCAGCTTCACAACTTTCAGAAATGTCCAACCTAACTAGGGCTTCAGGGGGCAATCAAACTAATACAGGCAGCACTAAAGACGGAGAACGGGGAGCCAATAATGAGCCTGCATTTGCTGTGGTACTACAGTCAATCAAGAGCTTCCAGGAGGAAGTCAAAGCAGACAACCGTAGGTCACGACTAGCCTCCAAAAAACTGCAAGGAACAGTCAGGAAGGTGGGCAGAACATGTGCCAAAATAGCAGCTCAAATGGCCTCTGTTGAAATACGAACAGAAACTCTGGAAAATGTAAGCACTCTGAAGGCACAAGGAGAGGCGCATGAGGGCATTGTCAAGGATATATAAGAAAATAGTCAACGGCGCAGTAATCTCCGTATTCTAGGCATCCTGGAAGGAGCAGAAGGGAATGATCCCAGAAGTTTCATGATAATGCTTTTCAAGGGAGCCTTTCCAGAACTACATGCTTGGGACTGGCACATAGAGATTCAGCGTGCACACAGATTTCCTTTAACTCCTTCAAAATGTCCTACAACCACGCCTCAGCATCCTCGCACGATGCTCTTAAATGTTGGCAACTTTCTTCTGCACCAAATACTCTATGATTTAGCTAGACCTACAACCAAGAAAGAATTTAACGGAATAATTTTCTTTGCCAGACCTGATTTCGCCCACGCCACAGTTGAGCGTAGATAAAGGTTGAGGCAGCTCTTCACTCCTTTTCAAAAACTTGGATCCGAATTGTACTTACAGAATCCTGCACGGCTGAAGATTGTATAGAAGAGGACCTCGCGCAGTTTTATTTTTGAAAGACAGGCCCAAGCATATCTGCAAGAGCTGACCGGTCGAATTGGGGACAAACATTAATGATCAAGTATTTTAAAAATACACTTCAGTGAAAGTCCTATTCCCAGAATGTTAATTTCACACACATTCTGTTCTTCCTGATCTTTCCTTCCTCTTACTCTCTCTTAAAGTCACATGCTTACACAAAGACAGTGTAACTGGTCGGATTGCTCTAAGTCTGGGCTGCATTAATGGCTAGCACTAGCCTTGAACTCAAATATGAAGAATGTTCTTACTTTTGTATTTTTTTCTCTCTTTTTCTTTATGTCGTTTTGCATGCATGTCTATTTTCAATCAGAGCACCACAACTAGGGAGGGGGTAGACCAGCAAGGGATTCAGGGTTTTGATTGCTCAGATGCCATTACCCTGGCTTCGGTTTTGCAAGGTAACTTCAGTTGTAAATGGTGGGAGGGGGAGGGTGGATGCTGCTGTTTGGGAGGGGGAATGAGTTGGCACAGCGGGAGGTAGGGATGCAGGTTTTTGTTCTTCTCTAGATACAACCTAGCATTTAATATAAATGAGTAGGCTACGCATAGCTACAATCAATATATGTGGCCTCAATGATGCCAACTAAAGACAGAATATGTCAGCTGGACTTCAGCAACTAAAGGGGGATGTGATATGCTTGCAAGAAATTCATATTGAAACTGTGCAGAAACATTTATTAGAGACGTTAGGGTATACAATATTGGGGACCATGAATCCTGACATCTAATCCTTATTTACAATTTAGACGCAGAACTGTGGATCAGCTCAGGAGATGGGTAATCACGGAATACCACAGGAAATATGGAGATCCAATCACTAAATGCTCCATCTATGGCAGCACCTTAGATGACCCGACAGTGTTTCTCCACATTAATAATGAATTAGCGGCCTGGCCACTTCCGGTAATAGTCTGTTGGGATTTTAATATAAATTTTCCCTCAGATAAGAGTATAAGCGCAGAATCAGGATGGGTCTACAGTGGACGTAAACCAAAGGTGTTCCGGGCATTAAAGGCACTTAGTATGGAACATGCGCTTACCAATATTTGGAACTGGCAGAACCTTACAGATCCTGGCTTTACTTTTTTTCTCCTACCCACACAATAAACATGCAAGAATAGATTTTATATTTGTGTCTCATACTTTACTCCATGGCTGTTCAATTGAGAAAACCCATTGTATATTGGCGGACCACAATCCCCTAATTGTGGAGCTTAAAGGAAGAGGACCTAAGGGCAGGGAAGCTTTGAACTTACCGTTCCTCTCAATGAGGAGCATTGTGAGTTTATGGGGGACTGGATTCCTCAATTTCCTAAGGAGAATATAGGGAGCGCTGGAATTGAAGTTGTGTGGGATACTCTCAAAGCAGGAATATGTGGGGAACACTAGGATTTTCATTATCCCTGAATTTAAAAAAATGATCTACGATAATTCCTACTCAAAACAGATTAGTCGCTGCAGAAGAAGTATTGATCACAGCAATTCAAACTGGGAGTGATCACGAGGAGGCACAGGCAAAATTGAAAGCGGCTCAGTCTGCAGCTATGGTTGATAATAGCTAAAGGTGCTGCGGACAAACTGACAGCTTGGCAGGAGGAAGCTTATGAGTGCAGCAAACAGGTGGGTCATCAGCTTGCTGTCAGAGCTAGGCAAAAAACAACTCAAAATATAATTACAGAAATCAAAGATCCTGATAATGGTTTGATTTCAGACCCAGCTGGAATTTGAAAAGTAATTTACTCATACTATCAAAAGCTTTATTGTGAGGATACGGCAGGAAAACTGGAGGACGTTGTCGCTTACCTAAATCAGATCAGCTTCAGTTGGACGAGCTCCCACAATGGATAGAGATATTTTTGTGTATTTTTTATTTATTTTTAACAGAGTTTTATATAACTCGAACTTGACCCGGTGTTGGGTATCAGAGTGCTTTACATAGCACCAGTTGCGTTACATGAGGACACACATTCATTTTTGTTAGGCACGGGGAGATTAAGTGATTTGCCCAGAATCACAGGATGTTTAGCGTCATTTCTGAGACTCGAACACGGTTCCCCAGATTTGAAGTCGACCGCCCTAGCCATTAGGCCAACTCCTCTCCATCAGCAGTCGCTCCAGCGGTAAGGCCACTGGCTTAGATAGCATACCCCTTGAGATTTATGAAAAAAATTCAACTCAGCTGAAAGAATGTATGACACAGCTATTTATTCATGGGCGGCGAACCCCCTGAATCTTTGTCACAGGCTAAAGTGGTTGTTTTTCCTAAAAAACATAAAACACCATTAAAACCCGGATCTTACTGTTCCATAACACTAATTAACAGTGACAGTAAGATCTATTCTAAAATACTGGCTACACGCTTGGCCTCTGTTATTCATAAGGTTATCTCCAGTCAAGAACATGGGCTCATTCCGGGGTGGGGTACAACAGATCATATCAGAAGGTTCATTATACTTCTCGATGCAGCAAACATCTCTAGGAGTCTGATCGCAATAATACTGTTAGGTGCAGAAAAGGCCTTTGACAGAGTTCCTGGCCGTTTATATGGGAGACTCTGTCAAGGGTCGGAATAGGAAGTGGACTTTTACAGGCCTTCAAAACGCAATACTTTTGTCCCACCGTAAGACTATTTATTAATGGAGCACTTACAGGCACTTTTAAAATTACCAGGGGCACACAGCAGGCATGCCCAAGCTTGCTGCTACTGTTTGCAATATATATATAGTTCCCTTTTTACACCAAATGGAACACAACAGGGCTATTAGGCCTATTGTATCCCAGGGTTGGGAAACCAAAGTTCTGGCATACGCCGATGATATTGTACTGGTGACTCCCGATCCTGATGCAGCTATAGATGAAATCGAATTAGAAGCGGCGAGATTTGGGACACTCTCAGGGTATCGCCTCAATCGTAGCAAAACACAAATTGTCTGCAAAGAGAACATCACCACTAACGACGCTTAAGTAGTAAAAAATGCAATATATCTTGGTGTTGATATCTCGCAAACATCGAAAACATTGCGAGAGATAATGTTGAGACGCTAATCTCTAAAACGAAACCAAATTTGGTGAAATTGCATAATTTACACTTATCCGTCATAGGTAGATGTAACTTTTTCAAAATGTTGTTTTTTCCTAAATTTTTGTATTTATTGCGCGCAATCCCGCTTAAATTTAACACCAAATGCCTTAAAAGAATGGAGGACTTATTCTTCCGATTTATTTTCCGATTTATGACCCAGAGAGTAAAGTGCTATACAAAGAATCACTCACTCGATACAAACAAATGATTGCGGAGGCAAAAAAACTTACTATGCTGAACAAATAGACAAGGCAAAAAACTCATGTAAGGAGCTATTTGATATAACTAAGCTTCTGTCAGGTAGTACGCAGGATCTCACTCCCCCTCCTTCACAACATCTTTGTGATGCTCTATCCAACTTTTTCTTCAAGAAAGTCAATGATATCTTCCAGGCATTCTCCCTAAATACCAACATCGATCCTCATTCCCCTCCTTCTACACCGCGTGACAATACATTTACGCGCTTTGCTGACCTCACGATGGACCAGACGAAGAGCCTCACTTCAAGGATTAAATCAGGGTCAGCACTGGATCCTTGCCCGCTGAAAGTGCTTACACCAGTTATGGACACGCTGATTCCGGTCATTACACAGGTTTGTAACGCTGTGTTTAGATCGGGCATTTTCCCTGCCTCACTGAAACACACGTTGGTTAAACCCCTACTAAAAAAAAAAAAAAAATTCAATCTTAACAAAGATGAACTAAAAAACTATCGGCCGATAGCTAGTCTCCCCTTCCTGGCCAAGGTCATAGAAAAAGGTATGAACCAACAATTGTCGGAGTTTGTTGAGCGGCACCAGTTGCTCGACAATACTCAGTTCGGTTTTCGCAAATGCCATGGCACGGAAACCGCCCTCCTAAAAGCGGCAGATGATATCCGAGCCATACGAGATCAGGGGGGGACAGCAGTCTTGGTCCTGCTGGATCTATCTGCAGCCTTCGACACGGTCGACCACAAGATCTTGGCCGACCGTGTCGAACGATTAGGGGTCCAGAAAACAGCGCTGGACCTACTTGTATCATTTCTGGCCAACAGAACTCAGGCGGTATCACTTGGACCATACCAATCTCCTAAAGTGTCCTTGCCGTGTGGGGTCCCCCAAGGCTCGTCCCTAAGTCCGACGCTCTTTAACATATACGTGTCGGACCTTGCTAGTGTCATCAAAGCATTTGGGATGAGCCTGACCTCCTACGCCGACGACACCCAACTGGTACTGGCCATTAAAGGGGATGGGGATGAAGTGGCCAAGTCATTTACCAGGGGAATGGTGGCCATAGGTGACTGGATGGCCACGAATTGTCTCAAACTTAATTCAGATAAAACTGAAGTGGTCATCTTCGGTCACCTTTCTCCGGCCTGGTCACCAGAATGGTGGCCAACATCGTTTGGAACTCCTCCCAGCCCAGCTCTTAAAGTCAGAAATCTGGGTATCACCTTTGATGCAGGTCTAAATTTCATGGCACACGCTAACAAGACTGCGGCGACTGCTCATATGAAACTCAGAATGATCAGGAAATTACTACCATACCTACCGGACACTGCTGGGAGAACTCTGGTCAGCTCACTAGTCCTGTCCGCACTGGACTATTGTAATGCTCTATTCCTAAATGCACAATCCCGGGTGACTAACAAGATGCAGTCCATTCAAAATGCTGCCGCCCGGATGCTGGCGGGACTTCCCAAGTTTGCATCGGTCTCAAACACCATCAGGGAACTTCACTGGCTTCCGATACGTAGCCGTATAAAATTTAAATCATTGTGTATTCTTTACAAGGCACTCAATAACCAAGGCCCCTACTTCCTCAAACATAATCTTCATCACTATACCCCAACCCGTTCCCTTCGCTCCTCTCACCACAATCACCTAGCAGTGCCTCGTACCAGAACAGTCACTTGGGGTGACAGGCGCTTTCTGGTTGCCGCCCCCAAACTCTGGAACACCCTTCCTCTACACATTAGGACCAGCCCTTCCCTGTTCATATTTCGCAAACAACTCAAGACTTGGTTATTTGACCAATAGCTCCACTTTTTGTTAGGTCTTCTAAAATACTGATCCATCCCTTACGCCAGCGCCGAGACGCCTACGGGTATTCGCCGCGCTTAATAAATGTTAAAAAAAAAAAATAATAATAATAATCTGGGAATACCCCAAACCTAGAAGAATATATAAATATTTCTCTTTACCCAAGGAACGGGGAGGGCTGGCTCTACCAAATATTAGATTATATTACTGTGCTTCTACAGTACTGTATAATTTCGTGCTTATACAGGAGTAGACGAGGGATACCTTAACAGAAGAAATTCCGACCCCACTGGAACTCATAATGGGGGAGAGTCGTGGGTCTGGGTCTGGCGATATCTAAAAGACAATCAGTTTAAAAAGGTCTGCTTCAGGGTGGAGCCGGGCCGGCGGCCAAGATGGCCGCACCGAGTCCCGGCTCCACCAACCTTCTCTCCTCACCGCCTGTTTCGCCTGCTTGTCCCGTGAGAGCGCGGAGCTCCCGTGCGTCGGAAGGGACGCCGAGGTGAGGCGTCCGACTCCGGCGAAATTCCTGGCTCCGGGGACGGAGATACGCTCCCCAGCGCAGGGCGGCCTGCCCGATGCCGGCAACCGGGACCTCGAGTCTCGCTGCACCCGACCGCCAATGCAACAACAACGGACACATCGACCAGTGAGGCTACGGTCTCCAGCCAGGGAGCCTGAAAATACCCTCGACACCGTTGAAGCCTTTTTCAGGTGCAATCCACAATCCTCCTGTGCTGCTTGCTTCTCCCCCCCTTACTTTTCCCCCCCAACGATTTTTGCTGGCTGCCAGACTCTGAGAATTGCTCCCTGTTTATCTGGAGCATTTTGCATGCCTGCAAATTAAATCGACGTATTATCTCCAGCTTATGGGCACTGGCGAGAGCACAATGTTAATGTGCCTTTTTGGGCTGGGGGGCCCACGAACAATACTCAGTGGTGGGGAGAGGGGCACCCTGTGTTGCCCATTGCTGATATACAGGCAATTCACCATCTTTCCTGGGAGGGGACCGAAGACTCCTAAGCCTGCCTGTCTTGCGCCGTAGCGCTACTTGTTGGAACAGTGGCGATCCGATGGATTATACCTTGTGGCGGCGGCTGGGTGTACTGAAATTCTTTGAGGGGCCGCGGACCTACGTCCTGGTGATGGAGGGGAGTAGTTCTGATTATTATTGAACCAATGTTCATTATGGCCGTCACCAACTTTGCTCGTCACTTTCATGGTGGCGAAGGTTACTGCTATCACGGCGGGGCAGCGGCTCGATGTGGAGGTGGCTTACTGATGGCGACACTGCAGACTTGCTCCCTGGGGAGACTTTCTGGTGTCTCACGGTGGATCGGCTACAGGACAGCGTACTCCGTGGCCTACGATCGGTGGTGGCTGACTGCTCGTTTCATGTGACTTTGGAGAGGTTTTGGTTATTTCTGGACTGCCATGACTGTTTCACTTTGTGATTTCTACCCCGGCCCGGCATTTTGGGGCGGGTGGGACCTGCATCATTGATCCTGTTTGCCTGTGAGAGTCGAGTGTGCTTAGGGCGCCATTTTAGCGGCTGGGGGTGCACTATGCCCCCGTGGGACTTGGACTGTGTAGCGATTGATATATCCTATTTAAGTAGGTGCTTCTAATATTGTGTATTTGCTCTCTGATTGATTTTAAAGGTGGGTGAAGAGGGGGGGAGGTTGGGGTTCCCGCATTGGGAGTCTCCCCCATGTTTCCTTCCCTATCGTGGGCTGTTGATTACTTCTTTCCTTTTCTTCTTTTATCTATTTATTTCTCTCATTCTCTTGTCTATATTTCGGGTTCACAATGGGCGACAGGCACGCTGCTGGGGGGGTAAGCCGTAGCCACATGCAGGGGGGGTGCAGGGTGGGGGATGGGGGAGGGGTGTTGTTGTTTTCCTATTTTTCTGTGTTTCTATGGCCTTCTTATTCTTTTTGTTTCTGACTAATTCTATTTTCTCCTTTTCTTTATTCGGGACCTTTGTGGTGGTAATTCTCTGTACATTTGCATTACCTCGATTATTGAGGGGGATTTAGACTGCTTTGCTATGGCTACCGGGAACTTGTTGGTGGGCGGACTGCTTGTTTTTCTGGCTATCCTTGTACCGAATGGAATCATTACTTCCCACTGGCAGTTCTCCTGGACTATGATCATCCTGCCCCTTGAGCTTCCTTTAATTTGCTTTGATTTATATATACTGTCACAGATTCTGCCCCTTTTACTTAAATTTAAAATTAAACCTTCATTTATCCTGTTGTTTTCTGCAAAATTGCTCTCCTGGGTTGCAACCGAGCATTTGTGGGACGGAGCTTTGCACTGCCATGGTCTAATTGCTTTGTTCTGCTTGAACCTGTTCCGATGGCTGATTATGATGTTCTGCTTTGTATCGATTGTAACTGCCCTCATCTAATAAAGGTTTTCCAAAAATTAAAAAAAAAAAAAAGGTCTGCTTCAAAATGCTACAAGGGAGATTTAGAATTATGAAATCAGTCTGGAAATTAATTGGTCTGGGTTGTTTCAAATATTGCACACCACTTTGCAACAATCCCAACCTGCCAGAGATTTTTAAAGGCCCAATTATCCAAAAATGGTGCGTGGCGGGCCAGAATAAGCGTTGCGCCTTTTTGGGTACAGCAGGATTTGTCTCCTTCGAAAATCTTAGAGAATCGTTTCTGCTAGATAGGAGAGATTTTTTTAAATATCTTCAAGTTCAGGATTTTCTAAATAGGAAGGGGGATGCCCGTTAGGATTTGCCAATAATTATATTATAGATAATTTATGAAAGAATAGAGATCTATCTATTAGAGTGGTGTATAACCTTTTCAACTCATTATTGTCAGATGACATTGAAGATCGGGCGCCAAAGTGGAAAAATTAGACTGGATTTCCGAAAAGTTTAATTTTTCAATCAGCAAAGTTAGCACAAAATATTTTAATTCTGGCCTGGCTTCAGGTTCAATATTATGAATCATGTTTTCCGCTGTATTATAACCCGAAAAGGATTGCTAAATGGGGGTTGAGGAGAGGAGCTCTCTGCCCTCGTTGCACTTTATTTCAGGCTGATCCTAGCCACATCTTTGCCTCCTGTGATGCACGGAGTAAGCTTAAACAAGAAATCACCTGCTTCTTCCAAGAGGCCCTAGGAGTTAACTGCTCTCTCACTGCAACTTTGATAGGACTAGGGGTAGCTCAGGATATGCAGGGGACGCCTGGGAAAGAATTTGTTTTTATTGGAATGGCGATCCTGCGCCTACGCCTAGCATCAGCTTGGTTAGATTCTAACCCCCCTGGGCTCCAGCAATGGCTTTCTAGGCTACTTGCAAATTATAACTGGGAAACGGCTATATGTGCAAGATAGGGACTGCGCTCCTGAACAAAAGGTCGGAAAATCTGGGCACCACTGTCTAGATGGATTGAGAAGAATCGGTGAAGTATTAAATACAAATCAACCTATACCTGAACTAATGACAACAGAGTGAGGCAAATTCCAAGGGGGTGGGCAGGGTGCGAGGGGCGGGAGGGGGGTGGGGCGGTGGAGGGGAACCAAATAGTTCATTAACCTGATTTCCTTTGCTCCTTTGATTTTTGTAAAAAAAAAAAAACGTACATAATGAATTGTGCTTGTTGAGTATATCACTACCATTTATGCATTAATAAAAACATTTAAAAAATAAAAAAGAGAACAGGACAACTGATTTTCAGACAGACACTGCTACTGCTGTTGAAGATGGCTTACCATCCACTCATGCAGATTGTGAAGCATCCAAAATAACCAGAAACCTTTGAATTAAGCATGGGCGAATTTTGCGGATCTCGCGTTCGCGAATTTTTGCGGATTTGCGGATTCGCAATCCGCAAAATCCGCGAATTCCCGCGAATTTGCGGATTTTTTTTTTTTTGTGTTCGCCCGTGTTTCTGCCAGTTCGCGAGGGTTTTTACAATTTCGCAATTTGCGAACTTACCTGTCGGGTCGCAAGTTTTGCGAACTTGTTGTTTCTACATGTCCAGCCTGTTTGGGACACTCATCTTCATCACTGCCACTCTCTGTCACCACTGCCACTCTCTGACTACTCATGCCACCCTCTGGCCCACCCATGCCACCCTCTGTTTCATCACCACACCCTCTGGTTGTCCAGTGTACATTATTTTCGGCAAAGCAAAGCACACCTTCCCTGCCTCAAGTGACCTGAATTAATTTGGGGCTGATTAATGTGTCACAGAATATTTTTTTAGCTGGCTGGCACCTGCTTCCTTAGTGCGCCCTGATTAGTGATCTTTTGCACTTGCTAAGTGCTTTCATTGTTGCAAAATTAGTTACAACACCTGCCCTGCCCCAACTGACAATAATGAATTAGGGGCTAATTAATGTGTCACTGAAAGAATTTAAAGTTCCAGCCTGGCACCTGCTTGTCTGCTCCTTTAGCTGTAAATCAGGACCTTTGTGGCATACAGTTAAGGTCAGAGCAGGGTCACACAAAATAGTTGCAAGCAGGCAACCGAATTCTGGAGGGCCCCCTCAGGAAGCACTACAAAGAATCGTTACAAATCATGAGGTTGACCTTTTGCACCTGCTCATTGCTTTTGCTTTTGCTGAAATCGTTTTTCGTTTTTTTTCGCGCTATTCGCGGGGCGCGGCGTCGTGCGAAACCGACCGCGGAAGCCGCCAATTCGTGCGAATGAGCATTTTATTTTTTTGCGGCTTGTTGTTTCGCGAGTTTTTTTGCAGTATTCGCGAGCCGCTTGCAGCGCAACACGCGAATTTACCCCAAGGTCGAGTATGGGCGTGGCCATTTTGTTTCCGTGACGTATTTCCGTTTCCGCCCGCTATGTATAATCTCGCGCACTAAGCGCATTGCGAGTAGAGGTTCGCACAAGATCGCGCGGGAAATCTACAGGTTCGCACGAGATCGCGAGGAAAATCTCGCGCGAACTTTCTTTCGCGCTCGTGAACGGGCGCCGGCCATCTTGTTTTTCATTCATTTCCTGTGTCTGGGCATGGTGTTTAATCCTCTTGGTATCTTTGCCATCCTTTGCTTGTTTTCAGTTTTTTTTTTACGATTTTGCTTCTTATCTATCCCTCTCTTTTCCTAGCTGTATATTTTTGTCTTTTCTGCTATTTTTCTTTACTTTTAAACTACTTTTTTAAACTCTTTTCTTTTCTTCTTCCCTATCCTATTCTTTCTTAATTTTCTACTTCTTCCTACCTTACCTACCCAGACCATGGTCAAGCCAGGCGCCGTGAAGCTGCCCAGGCACTTGAGGGCCGCAGCGGCGGCGGGGAGTAGTGCTGGACCCAGTGGCAGGACAGCATGCGGGAGATTGAGGGGGGAGCAGGTGACGCGACGGGAGATCTTCAGCCCGGAGGAAGTGGGCGCGCTGGTCTACTTCGTCCAGCGCCGCCTGCCCAGGACCATCGCGGGAGGCGGCTGGATCGCGGCCGGCGGCTACAACATGCGGGAGCGCCGGAAGCGGTGGGAGAAGGTGTGCTGGGCCATATCCCACCTCTACGGGGTCCAGCGCACCTACAGCCAGGTCACCCATCGCTGGACGGACCTCCTCGACCGCGAGCGCGACCTGCTGGACCAGCTCGGCTTGGAGATCCCCGGGCTTGGTGAGTAGTAGTAGCCATTTAATCACTCACTACTATGATGTTTTCTCCTGCTCTGTGTTGTTGTATTGCAAATATTTGTTTTTTACATGGAGCAAGCCAATAATGCCGCTGATGACGATTACATTGTAGTTAAATTATATTTCAAAATCTTCTGTGCATTTCAGGTGCACTGCTCTCCTTCTCAGTGGCGTTGCTACTATGCTTATTTGTTTTCTATTTCGTGGTCTCATTGGCCTGAGTAACTATTATGTATGAGTGTACTTTACAGAACTGCGTAATGCTAGACACTAGGGGGCAGATTACATTTACAAGCCCCTTGCGCCACGTTTACGTTGCCTTGCGTGACGCAACAGCGGCGTAAACGTGCCGCATCCCTGCGAGTCATTTACAGCATGACGCATCTAGGGAGATGCGTCATGTTATAAAGCCATGGGCCTGCACCACAATGGGTGCGTTCCTAGTACGCAGGGTGGGCGCCGCGGTCCAGCGGCTGTGCGCCTCGCAAAATTGCCTGCGTGAAATGTACAAGATTTAACGCAGGCACTTCTGCGACGCTGCTACGTCAATTCAATTCCTTATGTCTGCTCGAAGCAGGCGAAAGGACTGACACAGCATGTTAAGTATTGGGTGGCCCTGAGCATTACTGGAGTTGCATTGCGTTGGCGACGTGACTCCAGCGATGCGCCGCTCTTACGTGACGAGATGCCTCACGCAAGTGCCTACCCTTGCGCCAGGGCGCGCCGCATTGTAAATGAGGCACATCTGCCGTGTCGCAAGGGTAGTTTTGCGTGACGCATTTGATCTGGCGCATCTCTGGAGATGCGCCAGAACGCGTAAGTAAGTATGCCCCTAAGGGGCAGAATTGCAATTACCGTCGCATCCCTGCAAAGTAGCAGGGATGCGCCATTAATTGTGCGGCCCGCTACCACCACCAAACATGGTGCGCCGTATTTGCAATGCGGCGCACCATGGGCCCAAAACGTCACCGAAGCTTTACTGCTGGAGTTGCGTCGCAACGATGGCGCAGCTCCATCAATGCTCTGGGGTACCCTATCTCCCCAATGCTGGGTCAAGCCGTACGTCTGCTTCAAGCAGGTGCAGGGTTTGTGTGACGCATCATTGTCCTAAAGGTGACTGATTGATATTTTGTAGATTTCCCTCAGCCACTATTAGGATGTGTTCCAGCGCAGGAATGCCCTCCCTTGCGCCGGAACGCCCCCTGATGGCGCAGGGCTTTATAACGGGATGCATCTCCCAAACGCGTCACGTTGTTATAATATTATACGCCGCACCATGGCGCCCTTTTTTGTTTAGCTGCTGCGTCACAAAAGTCACGCAAGAACGGCGCAAAAGAGCCGCAAGGGCTTAAATCTGCCCCTTCCTTTGTAACCCTGACAATAAGAAAAATAGTGGCGGTGGATTGATAGTTTGACTATTTAAATGACTGGTAATGTAGCAGGCAACTGTTAGTGTTGTCACTGATCTGACTGAAATCACAATGGAGTTTGTCTGTCACTTTGCGTCTTGCCTGCGGACTGCTGCCTGCCAGTCCTAGGTGAACGTTTCAGTACTTTGTTTAGTGAGTTACATGACTTTCGAAGTCACAGGTCCGCAAATAAATGAAAAGTAACCATAATCAATATAATTTCGCAGAAATATTTTGTTATTGTTCTTTTGAAATGTTTGATTTGGTTGACATTGACAAGCAACAATCATCCATGTTTTCTGTTCTTTCTTTCATGTTGTACGTCAGCTCCCCCCAGGGGCGAGAGGAGGACACAGGAGCATCAGGCGGCGGATGCTGTTCATCAACAGGGCCAGGATCGGGCAGGCGAGGGCTCCTCTGCTGGCCCCAGTAAGTTTTCATTTTAGACTAGTACCCATTTTTCCTAGCGTTCCTCATTTGACTTTTTTCAAAATTGTCTTTGCTCTTCTTGTAGACTGTATCTAAATTCTTATCCTGCCTCTACTATGACTCCCTGTGGTATTACTAGATTATTCTTATTAGTCTGTCTGTGTAGCTAACTAAGATTGCACGGTTGGCGAAACTCCCATGATTCTAGTCAGCAATAGCTCTATCAACTTAGTGCAGTCCTCTGGGATTGTCCATAATGTCTTTTGAACTGTTCTATCTGGACTCATGCTTGCAAAAATTGCAAAACCTTTCGCTCAGTCACTCTAGTCTGGACCAAAAAACACAGATTGTATTTAAGTTTAAAAGCTTTATTAAAAGTAAACACATTTATTAAAATGAAGTCATAATAAAACTAAACGTTTAACTGATAATGGAAAAGTGGTTAGTGCTGACGATTAATTGAAGACATTTCTTGTGGTCGAGCCGAGCTCTCACCTGGTTTCAACTTGATCTTGTTGTTAGAAGTCCATCTTCTGTCTGTGTGGAGAAAAATGGTGCGTGTTAAAAAAACAGATTTCATCAGTTGTGCCTAAAAGTGCAGCAAGACAACCTTCCCTGGAAAAAGGGACATTTTTTTTAAGTTTAACGTAGACAGTCACAAATTACATTGTTTTCACATGTCTTCATTCCTAGACCAAATACTAGTGACTAGTGAGTGCTTTATTCTAACATTCCTAAATGTACTTTGTAGGTGGAACATCTGGTGGCGGGGCCAGTGTGGAGGTGGTGGTGCTCGACACGGAGGCGGAGGGCGATTCTTCAGGGGAGGAGGCGGCGGCGGCAGCTGTGAGAGTTGAGACGGTGGTGGTGGCGGCCAGAGGTAAGCTCTTATATATTCCTTACTTATTGAGATTGAAGACTAGCTGGGAAGGCAAGAATATGAGATGCATGGCTGGGTGAATGATGAAGCAATGATGGGTGGAAGGACAACAGCCTGGGTGGGTGACACAGAAACTGTATGTGTCCATATACCTGGATCATGCTACTATCTGACTCTTAGATAGCATATGTGTATCTAGAGCAGGGGTACTCCTAGTACGGCCCGCGGGCCGGTGGTGGCCCGGCAAGCCTTCGTTGGCGGTGCGCAGACCTTGCAGACAATCAATGTTCCCCCGGCCCCCACAGAGCAGAGGCTTTTTTGTATTTCACCTGTTAGCGCCCCTGCATCTCCACTCTGACAATCACTGCTCCCCCGGCCCCCACAGAGCAGAGTGGAGATGCAAGGCCACAAAGAGGTGAAATAGAACAAAGCCTCTGCTCTGTGGGGCCGGGCAAGCAGTGATTGTCAGGGTGGAGAAGCAGGGGCGCTAAAACAAACAAAGCCTCAATAATATGTTAATGGTCTTTTAAAGACCTGTTAAGTACTTTGGTGTTGTTGTCTGTGTGTGCGCGTTGAGGAAGCGGTCTCAACCCGGGCTGAAGGCTGACACAGATAGACACACACACAGTGAGATGACAGAGGGGGAGGGAGAGGGAGGGCAGGAGGGAGAGAGAGATGGAGGGAGGGCAGGAGGGAGAGCAGGAGGGAGAGAGATGTATGTAAATGCTGGGTCTGGTGGCTCAGTGGATGAGGGCATCTGCTGCAGGGACCTGTGTGCAACCTCATGGTCACAAGTTATCGTTTTGCTTTAGCCCCGCCCCCTCTGACTCCGCCCCCACCAGTGCGGCCCTCGGCCCCAAACTACACTGTAAATGTAGCCCCTGAGAGAAAGTTTGTGAGTACCCATGATCTAGAGAGAGTAGATGGTCAGTGGATGAACTAAGTGTAACTTTGAAGAGCATGTAACACTGCACCCGCACGTCCGTTCCAGTGTAGGAAAGGCAAGGAAAAGAACTTTTAATTTTGTCCAAATACTACCATAAATAGTAGCAGTAGTTTGTATTGCAAGCACTGCATAGATCCGGTTATTATGGTGGCCACTCCCTACCTCTCTTAATAAGTTTAGTAGTACTCAGTCATTCATGTGTGGATGTATCACTGGTCACTCAATAAAAAGCAAAGCACCTAAAGTCATCCCATATATAAGCAAAAACATCCCATGTGAAGTGATAGATAATCAGATTATTTATCTTCTTCAATTTTCCATTTCTAGTACTCATTTCCACTGTAGGGTGAAAGTTAAATTAATTAAGCAGTAGCCCTTGAGTTGTAACAGAGTATTCTCAGTGCCACCCGTAATAGAAAAGTAAGAGATTCACCACCTGCATGTACTGGACGGGTACAGTAACGCAACGGCAACGCAAGTCTAGGTCACTCCTCATGGCGTGCGTCTCTTTTTCTCGGGTGCAAGTTTACCGCGCTGGCATTATGCCGGCTTGCAGAAAATAACGTACCAATTTTCCAAAACAAGAGATAAGAAGAAGAATAAGACTGGTGTACTTTCATAGTCGACTCCAATGGAAGTCCACAGTGCTCATAGAATTTGTTCCTTAAACTCCCACTAATGTTAGAGCAAGGATGAAGAAGTGTGAGGTTAGATAGATACTGGCCTCAATAGTTATGTAATGCGCTTGCAAGTTGCTAGTTGTACTGCAGCACAAATTTCTGCTGAATGATTGAGTTAATCTTAAAGAGCATTGGTTACAGACTATGTCTTTCTTTCTTCATATAGGTTCTCCTTCCAAACGAACAAGGAGGAAGGAGCTGGCTAGAGCGGCCCGGCAACGGAGGATCGAGGCCACTGTTGCGGAATATCGGCGGCTGGTGGCCCTGGAGGACGTGGAAAGTGTGCAGTCGACAACTACGACAACGTCGTCTGCATCGGCCTCCGTGGCCCCACGGGCTGCCACCCAGCACAGTGGTCCACCGAGACTGAGCCGGGCTGCCAAAGGCAAACGCCACCGCCGAGCAGCAAGGCCAACAGCTGCTTCTCACAGGCCTTGCACCTGCAAGGCAGTGAAGGCACGCCTGCGCCGCACTACCCTGATGGTGTCCCGCCTTCAGCAGGAGCTCGCCTTGCTCCGCGAGGAGCATGATGCCCTGGCCCAAAAAGTTAACAGCATCCACCCATAGTGTCCCTTGCCCCTTTTTTAGAGACTTTTGGGGGGTGGGAATTGGGAGTTGGGTTTTTGGGGACTTTTGAAGGACAATCGTTGGGGTTAGGGAGGGTCTTGCGGGAGATTATTTTGTTAGGGATATAAATATACTTTTTCAAACTTTATCTGAGCATACCTGTTTTTTACTGCTTGCCTGGTGGGTGGGGGTTTAACGTTGACTGTTTTCCTGAAAGTTTAGTTCCATTTTCTTCCTTTAAGTGTAAATGCCCAAATGTTTTCAACACTAAGTGCCTCTCACAGACTAAGTGAAGTGAATCCAAGAGTCCTAGGACTTTAGTAGTACTACCTTCAGTCTCTCGTCTCTCGTACTAATACTCCATTATACCCCCAAACCACCAAACGCTTATCTTACCTGTAATTTGTGTTTGAAAGTAGGGCTAGACCCAGGGCTGGCTCCACGGGAAACACCGAATAACGTTGGCAATCTTGGTCGGATAAAATTTCCTCATAGCGGTGGTACTAGTGGTGTGACACAGTGGCAGTTGCATGCCTATGAAAAAAAAGAAAATGAAATCTGGTTTGTCCTCCTGAGCAATTCAACGGTACAACTGAGAATATAGCAGGTGACAGAAGTACAGTAGAGCAGTGCCACATTGTAGCCTAACAAATGGTAAAGTATAACTACTAATTCGGTTGAAGTTCTTTCACATTAGCAATGGTTCTTTGTCAAGCAGAGTAAGAATATATCATCGACAACTGTGGAAAGAAAGAATGCGACAGTACAGGGCCTGTGTGGAATTATTGATAACGATATTCAACATAAGGTCTCTGTAGCCAGATACCCGAGAGCCTTGCTGGTCACTATAAATCCATTCATAACAACACTCAATGGGGTTGGTCTGGAAGGTGTCAGGTTTACTCCCCGTGATCCAGTCGATGCAAATATGGTTCCACCTCCAAATGTCACCAACACCCAGAAGTGTAAACACAGGGTGTTCGAGGCATTAGGCGGGGGAGAAAAATAACAAACTAAAATAAAAAATGTGGGATGGGTAAAGGTAGGGTCAGCAGGGAAAGGATACCTGTAACAGAAGACAAGACAGGCATCAGTGAAGTGCTGTCCTAACATACAAGGGTACTCTCATATAGTCTCACTAAATAGTCTGCAAGTCTCCCGCCTACTCATGGGAAATGTAGTTTCATAGTACGGTAGGCGCTTAGGGGCTGCGTAACCTGACAGAAGGTATAGTAGATAGAAAAGGAGAAATTGCTTTTTTTCTAGGTGTCCCCTCACTCACCAGGGTTGCCCCTTGGTGACATGCTTCATCATTGGGGCCATCCCAGTCCTCTACGGCCTGGGGCGTGCTGCGACTTGCGAATTACGTAGGAGCACTTACAAATGACTATGTGTGGTGCAGATAGTGGAGTGGACTAAGTGATGTGTTAAGGGATCAATGTAGAAGCCGAGAGAGAGCCAAGAAATGCAGTCACAGTCAGAGAAAAAGGCAAGGGATACTGTATCTATGTGGTTGTAGTGGTCCTGTTGGAAGTGGTAAGTAAGTTGCCCGCAGAAAAAAAATCCTCCTATTAGCGGCACTCCTCCATTGCAGCCGACGCTTCGTCCACCGATGTTGGTCACCAGAAGACACCCTGTCCACTGCCTGCCTGATGCTGAATTGTGGCTCGCTACTGTGAAGCCTGACTCCATCCTTTTTTCCCCATTGCAGAGACTGAAACCCGGCCTGTAATTATTCAACGAAAAACAGGAAGTGATATAATATTACAACACCACTGATAAATAAATATAAGGTATGTAGGCTGTGGAGTGCAAAAAGTCACAATTTGTTTTTCCTAGTAGACAGTACAATGTTTTTGAAAGTGCGTACTCTGAGTCACCTTTTGAAGGATAAATAAGTATGGGCAAATTAATGTAGCGGATCTTGCCCCTCAAGCTAGGTGTACTGTAAACTGTGTTTTAGAACAAAATTAGATCTTCCTAGCAGTGCTCCCACCCAGACCCTTACTAAAGCCAGTCGCAAAAATGTAGAAGACCCCCAATCAAATCTCAAAAAACGAGGCCTAGCAGAAAACTGGTGACAAAACTTACTTTGAAAGTAAAAGTAGGCCGAAGTACCCTAATTACCCATTACCCACCGTGGATTGCATTCAAACCACTTGCAAGCAACCAAGCAAAAGTAGCCATAGCCAGCATCGCTCCAAGACTCGAAATCCCCCCCACTCAAACACATGCAATAGAAATACTGCTAACCCTAACGAACCCTAAGTTAAGAATAGTGGCAAAGGCTTTCTTTAACTATGCCAAATCCCCCCTTTCCCACCATGGATTTTCTTCAAATGACTTGCAACCAAAATTACACATTCTCACGAGTGCTCTAAGACCCTAGAACTCAGTTTGAAAAATCTAGAACACCCCGAAACACATGCAATCCTGCTGCTAGGGCTAACCCTAACGAACCCTAAGTTACAAAAAGTGCCAAAACTAAAGGCTTTTCCGCGCGGATTTTGTCCCAACCACTTCTACCCGGCATTAGACCTTCCCAGGAATGCCCCAAGACCCGTCAACCCACCCGCCAAGAAGCATAACACCCCCAAACAGGCCAAAAGCAAAATCTCATACTTGCAATATTTCTGGGCCTTCGGTCCAAACGCGCTGCGTAGCTAGGCCATAAGTCGGGGTTGGCACGACGGATTTCCTGAAAAGCAAATGCAATCAAGATTAGAGTGTCCCAGCAGTGCTCCCAGACCACGAAACTCACCCACAAACACCAGGAAGCCCCCCAAACAGGCCCCCGAAAACGCTACATAGAGCAAAATGTCAGAAATAGCCCAAAAAAAAATCGGCCTGGATTTTGTCCCAACCACTTCTACCCGGTATTAGACCTTCCCAGGAATGCCCCAAGACCCGTCAACCCACCCGCCAAGAAGCATAACACCCCCAAACAGGCCAAAAGCAAAATTTCATACTTGCAATATTTCTGGGCCTTCGGTCCAAACGCGCTGCGTAGCTAGGCCATAAGTCGGGGTTGGCACGACGGATTTCCTGAAAAGCAAATGCAATCAAGATTAGAGTGTCCCAGCAGTGCTCCCAGACCACGAAACTCACCCACAAACACCAGGAAGCCCCCCAAACAGGCCCCCGAAAACGCTACATAGAGCAAAATGTCAGAAATAGCCCAAAAAAAAATCGGCCTGGATTTTGTCCCAACCACTTCTACCCGGTATTAGACCTTCCCAGGAATGCCCCAAGACCCGTCAACCCACCCGCCAAGAAGCATAACACCCCCAAACAGGCCAAAAGCAAAATTTCATACTTGCAATATTTCTGGGCCTTCGGTCCAAACGCGCTGCGTAGCTAGGCCATAAGTCGGGGTTGGCACGACGGATTTCCTGAAAAGCAAATGCAATCAAGATTAGAGTGTCCCAGCAGTGCTCCCAGACCACGAAACTCACCCGCAAACACCAGGAAGCCCCCCAAACAGGCCCCCGAAAACGCTACATAGAGCAAAATGTCAGAAATAGCCCAAAAAAAAAAATCGGCCTGGATTTTGTCCCAACCACTTCTACCCGGTATTAGACCTTCCCAGGAATGCCCCAAGACCCGGCAACCCACCCGCCAAGAAGCATAACACCCCCAAACAGGCCAAAAGCAAAATCTCATACTTGCAATATTTATGGGCCTTCGGTCCAAACGCGCTGCGTAGCTAGGCCATAAGTCGGGGTTGGCACGACGGATTTCCTGAAAAGCAAATGCAATCAAGATTAGAGTGTCCCAGCAGTGCTCCCAGACCACGAAACTCACCCACAAACACCAGGAAGCCCCCCAAACAGGCCCCCGAAAACGCTACATAGAGCAAAATGTCAGAAATAGCCCAAAAAAAAATCGGCCTGGATTTTGTCCCAACCACTTCTACCCGGTATTAGACCTTCCCAGGAATGCCCCAAGACCCGGCAACCCACCCGCCAAGAAGCATAACACCCCCAAACAGGCCAAAAGCAAAATCTCATACTTGCAATATTTCTGGGCCTTCGGTCCAAACGCGCTGCGTAGCTAGGCCATAAGTCGGGGTTGGCACGACGGATTTCCTGAAAAGCAAATGCAATCAAGATTAGAGTGTCCCAGCAGTGCTCCCAGACCACGCAACTCACCCACAAACACCAGGAATCCCCCCAAACAGGCCCCCGAAAACGCTACATAGAGCAAAATGTCAGAAATAGCCCAAAAAAAAATCGGCCTGGATTTTGTCCCAACCACTTCTACCCGGTATTAGACCTTCCCAGGAATGCCCCAAGACCCGTCAACCCACCCGCCAAGAAGCATAACACCCCCAAACAGGCCAAAAGCAAAATTTCATACTTGCAATATTTCTGGGCCTTCGGTCCAAACGCGCTGCGTAGCTAGGCCATAAGTCGGGGTTGGCACGACGGATTTCCTGAAAAGCAAATGCAATCAAGATTAGAGTGTCCCAGCAGTGCTCCCAGACCACGAAATTCACCCGCAAACACCAGGAAGCCCCCCAAACAGGCCCCCGAAAACGCTACATAGAGCAAAATGTCAGAAATAGCCCCAAAAAAAAATCGGCCTGGATTTTGTCCCAACCACTTCTACCCGGTATTAGACCTTCCCAGGAATGCCCCAAGACCCGGCAACCCACCCGCCAAGAAGCATAACACCCCCAAACAGGCCAAAAGCAAAATCTCATACTTGCAATATTTCTGGGCCTTCGGTCCAAACGCGCTGCGTAGCTAGGCCATAAGTCGGGGTTGGCACGACGGATTTCCTGAAAAGCAAATGCAATCAAGATTAGAGTGTCCCAGCAGTGCTCCCAGACCACGAAACTCACCCACAAACACCAGGAAGCCCCCCAAACAGGCCCCCGAAAACGCTACATAGAGCAAAATGTCAGAAATAGCCCAAAAAAAAATCGGCCTGGATTTTGTCCCAACCACTTCTACCCGGTATTAGACCTTCCCAGGAATGCCCCAAGACCCGGCAACCCACCCGCCAAGAAGCATAACACCCCCAAACAGGCCAAAAGCAAAATCTCATACTTGCAATATTTCTGGGCCTTCGGTCCAAACGCGCTGCGTAGCTAGGCCATAAGTCGGGGTTGGCACGACGGATTTCCTGAAAAGCAAATGCAATCAAGATTAGAGTGTCCCAGCAGTGCTCCCAGACCACGCAACTCACCCACAAACACCAGGAAGCCCCCCAAACAGGCCCCCGAAAACGCTACATAGAGCAAAATTTCAGAAATAGCCCAAAAAAAAATCGGCCTGGATTTTGTCCCAACCACTTCTACCCGGTATTAGACCTTCCCAGGAATGCCCCAAGACCCGGCAACCCACCCGCCAAGAAGCATAACACCCCCAAACAGGCCAAAAGCAAAATCTCATACTTGCAATATTTCTGGGCCTTCGGTCCAAACGCGCTGTGTAGCTAGGCCATAAGTCGGGGTTGGCACGACGGATTTCCTGAAAAGCAAATGCAATCAAGATTAGAGTGTCCCAGCAATGCTCTCAGACCACGAAACTCACCCACAAACAGACGGAACCCCCCCTAAGAGCACCTCAAAGGCAAGCAAGTCATCAAAAACACAAAAAATTTTCCGCCTCGGATTTGGTCCAAACCACTTTTAGTGCTTCACAGCAATGGCCCCAGACCCGTCAACTCACCTGCAAAGAGGTAGAACAACACCCCCACAAGTGCTGAGTCTTTCTTCATTGGGCGTAAACCAGCCCTCTGCTTTGATGGAAATAGGAGTCTGGAGGAGGAGGATAGAGGAGCATGTTCTTCTGAACTTGTGAACCTGAGGAATGCAGACTGCGGCACCTTCAAATAAATTAGCAAACAAGTGAAGACAGTTCTGCTGATGGGCTTGTTTTTGTGATTATCTGATTAAAGTTTGAATTATATTAACTGTGCACAACAAAGAAAGAGAGACACACAGGAATAAAAGTGAATAAGGATGAAAAAGAAAGTTATTGATTCGTTGTCTCATTTTCAGGGCTCGAAGTCGGTATCACGGTCCAGGAATAAGAATAAGGCTTCGTCATCATACTCTGCGAATTCAGCCAGGGTGAGGTCAGTGGCACCTGACAGAGTAGAAATTCCCTCATCTATGTTGCTGGCCACCTCCTCTTCATCCGGCACGCTCTCTCGTACTCTTATATCTGGTGGTATGAGGTGCTGATTCATCTTGATCATTGTTAACCTCTCCACATTTTTGGGCGAGAGGCGGCTCCGTTTGGGAGTTACAATCCCACCAGCCGCACTGAAAACCCGTTCAGAAGACACACTTGCGAGTGGGCAAGACAAGTAGTTTAAAGCCAGGTTGGTGAGCTGTGGCCACAATTCTTTTTTCCCATGCCAATACGCCAATGGGTCAGAATTAACATAGACCTCTGTGGAGTCATTCAGATAGTCCTTCACCATCGACTCAAGGTCCTCCTCCAAGGTTCCTCCACTTTGCGTAGCTCTTGCTGTGCCTCTGACCTTTTGAGAACCAAACCCACGCAGAGCTAGCCAATCCTCTTCAGCCTCCAATGTTTCTGTTGTCTTTCGTGCAGATGATCCGGTTGCCGGTGTCTTTAACGGCTGAGAGGTCACTTGTGCCACAGCCACAGGCGCAGAAGTGGATTGTTTTGACTGGGGATGGCCTGCTGATGTACTGCCATTTCCTTCAATTTCCAGCCGTTCTGTTTCAAACTTCTTGGCTGACAAGGCTAGCCAACGTTTGTACTTTGTAACATCTTCATCACCAAAAGGAAAGAATGCTCTGCCTGCCAGCGCCTTTTTGTAGCGTGGATCCAGAATAGTAGCACAAATGTAATGCTGTTCTGAGTGGATCTTTTTAAGACGTTCATCACCTTGTAGGAGCTCTAATAATTGCTCAGCCAGAAGCAAAGAGTCTTTCTTTTTGTCATCTTTTCCAAACACAGAACACACCTCCTTCAGTTGGTCCTCCAGTATGTACAACAATGGGATAGCTTTTCCCAAATTAGAGTCCTCCTTGCTGACTGCACGCGTGAAGACCTCAAAAGGACGAAGCATGCGTGTTAGGCTTTCAACTATGTTCCATTGCGGCCCACCCATCCTCAGCTCCTCTATACCCTCTTTCAAGAAATATTGATCGAGTTGCGTATACTGCTCATACAGACGCTCAAGCATGTAGAAGGTTGAGTTCCAACGTGTTACCACCTCCTGGATGAGTGCTTTCACTGGCATTTGACATTGATATAGCATGCTCCTCAGCTGCTTCCGGGCCTTAAAAGAATGCCTGAAATGCTTGCAAATTTTTCGGCAGTTCTCCAATACACTGTACGCTGCACTGCGTTTATTACCCAAGAATTTTTGGACAACCAGGTTTATACAGTGCGCCAAACACGGCACTCTGAAATAGTAACCGTCCCTCATGGCCTTAACTATATTGGAGCCATTGTCCGTGGAAACATAACCAACCTTGCGTTTTAGTGGGGACAGACAGTTAAGGACCTTTGTGTTAAAGACATCCAAAATGTTTTCTGCTGTGTGACGTTTCTCCAAACCAAACATGGCTAGTGTTGCATGTTTCCGAGCACCTTTAAAAACAATGTTAGTGTCAACACCTGAGTTTAGCCTTGCTTTAGCCCCTGAAAAAGAGACCCAGTGTGCAGTGATGCACATGTAATCAGCGCCTGCGCCACTGGTCCACATGTCTGTTGTCAGATGTATAGTGTGAACAGCACTCTTCTGCAAAGCTGCCCCAATCACCTTCAGAACATCTTCATGTAGTGCTGGAACCGCAACTCGGGCAAAATAGAGCCGGCTAGGAACCTTCCATTTAGGGCAGAGCGCTGTCACTAATTCTAGAAAACCAACCCCTTCTACAAAAGAAAAAGGGAGAAGGTCCAGAGCTAGCATTTTAGCCAGCTTAGTGTTATACAGACGGGTCATTGGGTGGTTGCGTTCATATTGCGCTTCTGTAAACAACATCTTTTTAATGTTGCCCTGGACCAATGATTTACGGGATGATGATGATCTCTTCAACCCAGTTACGCTCGCTGATGAACTTTCCCGCATTGATGTCTCACTCTCTCCCACACTCTTAGTGTGGCTCCCATGGGGTGTGCTGCTGACATGGGAACTGGGTGTAAGTGAAGTGTTTGAATCGTCTTCTTCTACCTCCTCGTCATCAGCAGATGACAAATCAACGTTTTCATTACGTGCAATTCCGGCTTTCTTGACCGCCTCTAGGTGCGGAAACCATTGGACAGGGTGCCTTCTCTCAAGATGACCTCTCTGGCCTCCGGTACCATAGTTAGAACCAAGCTTACCACGACTAAATCGAAGCTTACAAAGGCTACAAATGGCTACGTTTTCCTTTTTTGGGCAAACACTAAAGAAGTCCCAAACTGGAGACTTGAAATGTCTTCGGGGGCCGGAGGAGGCGGCGATACTGGTGGTGGTGGTCCTGCTGCTAATGACAGATGAAGTGGAGGATGTGGATTGCCGAACTTCAGTACGTTTTGCACTTTCACCACCACGAATTGAGGTCGAGGACGAGGTGGGTACCTTCTTGCGAAGAAATATGGAAGCGGTAGGTTTTGGTGTACTACTTAACTCCAAATCTAATGATTCCATTTCCATTGCCTCCTCGCCGACATCATCATCACGCTCAGCAGCTTCTCGGGATAGGGTCAAAATGTCTCTTTGCTGCATGCCCGGTGGGGCTGCAGTGACCTTTGTGATGACTGGCTCGTCGTCATCGTGAGAGGCTTCATCACCAGCAGTATCTGTCACTTCTTGTTGAGCCTCATCACACTCCATAGGTTTGAGTTTTTGGACGACCTTCCTTTTACGCTTAGGAGGTACCGGTGTCAGATCATGGTGTGCCTCACTCTCAGGCTGCCGTGGTGGTAGTACCCATTCGTCATCCAGATCATCAGAAGGCGGTGGGCTTGAAGAAGATGTAGACACCCCCCTTGATCTTTTCCTTGCTAGGGATGTGGAAGACAATGAATGATCATCAGGAGGAGTGGCTTCCAATGATACCTCAGCTTCATTGTCGATTTCCAAATGTGCCCCTACTTCGGGAGGAACAACTATTGTGGGCACTTGTGAACCTCCATGCACCTTTGCTTGCGCATCTCCTTTTGCTGCCTCTCCTTCCACATGTACTTGGGCGTGTACTTGCACATGGTGTTGTTGTTGCGGCTGTGGTTGTTCAACACTTGTCAGATGAGTTACAACAACCTGTGTTGATTCAGGGACATTGCTGCTACTTTCTTGCGATGAGCCAACATCACTGGTCGATGGTGATTGGAGAAGTACACTGACTGCCTCTGAAGCACTCAAGGGCTTTGACTTAAGTTGGCGTGGTGGTGGAGGCACTGAACCCAATGGAGCAGGGGTGCTGCTCTCAGCTTGGTCCCCAGCAGATCCTGCTGCTGCAGGCGTACTTTTTTTTTTGCTCCCAAAAAAAGTGGCGGGTGGCACACCAGCCTCCTTGGTAACTTGCTTCTTCTGCTCCTTACTAGCAACTTTCTTGCTAGAGGAGCTACGGAGAACTTTCTTTGGGGGCGGGGCCATCTTCTTCAGAGCAGGTCAGACAGCAGGCCGCAGTTGCACGAATTGTAGAGTTGTCTGAGGCCAGACGTGACGTCGCGTGACGTTATGCTGCACACACACACCGCTGGAGGACTTCTTCCTGGCACTGGTGGTTCTCTTGAGTCTTGTGCACCTAAAAAAAATGGAAGACAGAGGAACATCAGTTCAGTTATAGAGCACAAAAAAATCGAAAAACACTGCAAAATCAGCACAATCCCAATCCATCCATGCCCTCCATAATGTTTAAATTCAAGACAACCCACAGAAAGACTAGGCCCATGCAAGACTCACTACCCCTGGGCATAAATAAAGGTTGAAAAGTAGGCAAAATGGTTGGAGGCCTAACAACAAAGCCTGCATTTAAAATGGCCACTTGCCTGACAGCACATGGCCAGTGCCTGTAGCTGCACTCAAAATGGCCACCAGCCACATGGCATGTCCCTCCCCATGAACACCCCCAAAAATCGAAAAACACTGCAAAATCAGCACAATCCCATTCAATCCATGGCCTCCATGATGTTTAAATTCAAGACAACCCACAGAAATACTAGGCCCATGCAAGACTCACTACCCCTGGGCATAAATAAAGGTTGAAAAGTAGGCAAAATGGTTGGAGGCCTAACAACAAAGCCTGCATTCAAAATGGCCACTTGCCTGCCAGCACATGGCCAGTGCCTGTAGCTGCACTCAAAATGGCCACCAGCCACATGGCATGTCCCTCCCCATGAACACCCCCAAAAATCGAAAAACACTGCAAAATCAGCACAATCCCATTCCATCCATGGCCTCCATGATGTTTAAATTCAAGACAGCCCACAGAAAGACTAGGCCCATGCTAGACTCAAATACCCCTGGTGAAAAGGCCACAAGTACAGGCCCAAAAATCGAAAAACACTGCAAAATCAGCACAATCCCATTCCATCCATGGCCTCCATGATGTTTAAATTCAAGACAGCCCACAGAAAGACTAGGCCCATGCTAGACTCAAATACCCCTGGTGAAAAGGCCACAAGTACAGGCCCAAAAATCGAAAAACACTGCAAAATCAGCACAATCCCATTCCATCCATGGCCTCCATGATGTTTAAATTCAAGACAGCCCACAGAAAGACTAGGCCCATGCTAGACTCAAATACCCCTGGTGAAAAGGCCACAAGTACAGGCCCAAAAATCGAAAAACACTGCAAAATCAGCACAATCCCATTCAATCCATGGCCTCCATGATGTTTAAATTCAAGACAACCCACAGAAATACTAGGCCCATGCAAGACTCACTACCCCTGGGCATAAATAAAGGTTGAAAAGTAGGCAAAATGGTTGGAGGCCTAACAACAAAGCCTGCATTCAAAATGGCCACTTGCCTGCCAGCACATGGCCAGTGCCTGTAGCTGCACTCAAAATGGCCACCAGCCACATGGCATGTCCCTCCCCATGAACACCCCCAAAAATCGAAAAACACTGCAAAATCAGCACAATCCCATTCCATCCATGGCCTCCATGATGTTTAAATTCAAGACAGCCCACAGAAAGACTAGGCCCATGCTAGACTCAAATACCCCTGGTGAAAAGGCCACAAGTACAGGCCCAAAAATCGAAAAACACTGCAAAATCAGCACAATCCCATTCCATCCATGGCCTCCATGATGTTTAAATTCAAGACAGCCCACAGAAAGACTAGGCCCATGCTAGACTCAAATACCCCTGGTGAAAAGGCCACAAGTACAGGCCCAAAAATCGAAAAACACTGCAAAATCAGCACAATCCCATTCAATCCATGGCCTCCATGATGTTTAAATTCAAGACAACCCACAGAAATACTAGGCCCATGCAAGACTCACTACCCCTGGGCATAAATAAAGGTTGAAAAGTAGGCAAAATGGTTGGAGGCCTAACAACAAAGCCTGCATTCAAAATGGCCACTTGCCTGCCAGCACATGGCCAGTGCCTGTAGCTGCACTCAAAATGGCCACCAGCCACATGGCATGTCCCTCCCCATGAACACCCCCAAAAATCGAAAAACACTGCAAAATCAGCACAATCCCATTCCATCCATGGCCTCCATGATGTTTAAATTCAAGACAGCCCACAGAAAGACTAGGCCCATGCTAGACTCAAATACCCCTGGTGAAAAGGCCACAAGTACAGGCCCAAAAATCGAAAAACACTGCAAAATCAGCACAATCCCATTCCATCCATGGCCTCCATGATGTTTAAATTCAAGACAGCCCACAGAAAGACTAGGCCCATGCTAGACTCAAATACCCCTGGTGAAAAGGCCACAAGTACAGGCCCAAAAATCGAAAAACACTGCAAAATCAGCACAATCCCATTCAATCCATGGCCTCCATGATGTTTAAATTCAAGACAACCCACAGAAATACTAGGCCCATGCAAGACTCACTACCCCTGGGCATAAATAAAGGTTGAAAAGTAGGCAAAATGGTTGGAGGCCTAACAACAAAGCCTGCATTCAAAATGGCCACTTGCCTGCCAGCACATGGCCAGTGCCTGTAGCTGCACTCAAAATGGCCACCAGCCACATGGCATGTCCCTCCCCATGAACACCCCCAAAAATCGAAAAACACTGCAAAATCAGCACAATCCCATTCCATCCATGGCCTCCATGATGTTTAAATTCAAGACAGCCCACAGAAAGACTAGGCCCATGCTAGACTGAAATACCCCTGGTGAAAAGGCCACAAGTACAGGCCCAAAAATCGAAAAACACTGCAAAATCAGCACAATCCCATTCCATCCATGGCCTCCATGATGTTTAAATTCAAGACAGCCCACAGAAAGACTAGGCCCATGCTAGACTCAAATACCCCTGGTGAAAAGGCCACAAGTACAGGCCCAAAAATCGAAAAACACTGCAAAATCAGCACAATCCCATTCAATCCATGGCCTCCATGATGTTTAAATTCAAGACAACCCACAGAAATACTAGGCCCATGCAAGACTCACTACCCCTGGGCATAAATAAAGGTTGAAAAGTAGGCAAAATGGTTGGAGGCCTAACAACAAAGCCTGCATTCAAAATGGCCACTTGCCTGCCAGCACATGGCCAGTGCCTGTAGCTGCACTCAAAATGGCCACCAGCCACATGGCATGTCCCTCCCCATGAACACACCCAAAAATCGAAAAACACTGCAAAATCAGCACAATCCCATTCCATCCATGGCCTCCATGATGTTTAAATTCAAGACAGCCCACAGAAAGACTAGGCCCATGCTAGACTCAAATACCCCTGGTGAAAAGGCCACAAGTACAGGCCCAAAAATCGAAAAACACTGCAAAATCAGCACAATCCCATTCCATCCATGGCCTCCATGATGTTTAAATTCAAGACAGCCCACAGAAAGACTAGGCCCATGCTAGACTCAAATACCCCTGGTGAAAAGGCCACAAGTACAGGCCCAAAAATCGAAAAACACTGCAAAATCAGCACAATCCCATTCCATCCATGGCCTCCATGATGTTTAAATTCAAGACAGCCCACAGAAAGACTAGGCCCATGCTAGACTCATATACCCCTGGTGAAAAGGCCACAAGTACAGGCCCAAAAATCGAAAAACACTGCAAAATCAGCACAATCCCATTCCATCCATGGCCTCCATGATGTTTAAATTCAAGACAGCCCACAAAAAGACTAGGCCCATGCACCACTCACTACCCCTGGTCAAGGCCCCAACAACAGGTCAAAAATCGAAAAACACAAAATTTTACAAAAAAAAAAATCGAAAAACACAGAAAAATCAGCACAATCCCAATTCATCTATGGCCTCCATGATGTTTAAGTTCAAGACAACCCACAGAAAGAATCAGTCCACCCACCACTGAGTACCCCTGGGGAAAAGGCCCCAAAACAGCCCAAAAATCGAAAATCCCAAAATTTTAGTTGCAGCAACTGTAATGCCCCAAACAAACTTACTTGTAAAATTTCTAATCCAACAGTGATCCAAAGAAAGTCAAAAAGGCCTCAAATCCAAAGATCCAGCAGCATCCACAAAAAGTAATCCTTCCAGGTCCACATCCGAATGAAAAGTGACCAGGAGATGGACAAAGCACTGGGAGGAGCCTGCTGAACAGGAACAGGAAGTTGAAGACTATGGGGCACTTCCTTCCTCCCACCCCCCTGCCCCCCTCCCCAAAATGGACTCCTCGCTAAAAAAGTGCAGGCAAATGTCAAACTAAGGAGTTATTCACATAAAAATCATCATTTCTAGAAGGTTTATGCTGCTTGCTGGTGGATTTCTTGTGCAGAATTGCAAATTTATATTTTCGCTCGCCGCATCTCAAATCTCGCAATTGCGAAGTACCGCGAGACGTGATCTCGCCGTACTCGCGTTGACAAACTATCGCTGGCAAGCCGCGATGACGTAATCGCGCTCGCCAATTCCCGCGGGATCACACAGCAAGATCCAAAATGGCGCAGCACTCGCAAACTATCGAAAAAAACAACTCGGCAAACGATGATAAACGCCGCGCGCCGCAAAAATTGTATCACCAACGCCGCGCGCCGCCAAAAAAATCCGCTGCGTGCGAATTTGCGGATTTTGCGGGAAATCCGCAAATCTCGCGGATTGCGGATTTCCCGAAAATCCGCAAAATCCGCGAGCGGAACGGATTTTCCGCCCACGCTTACTTTGAATGCAATGTCCAAGGGGGCAGAGTTTTACAACCCCTTCATAACAGCAATATAGAATGCCTTGCTGGACACTAAGGTAGCCCTGCTGAGCAGTGCAGCACTAAAGGCCACTGTGAATTCCCTGCTATGCCATAAAACTGATGCAGATGTGAAGAATGCAATAAGTCAAATGACTACTGACATTAGAAAGTTGGTTAGGACAATGAGTGGGAAGATCAGCTAATCTGGCATGTCTGATACATGTCTTGGCAGGTGTAAGCTAAACATCAATGCCCAGATATCCTTATCACAAGGGAACACAGCAACGGCTCTGCAATGAGCATCCCTCAGAAGTTCTTCTGAGTTTCAGACCAAGACTAAGACAACTGTCCATGTCTGAACCACCATCAACCACCGAGGCAGAGCAATGATGATACCAACAGCACGGAACCCTCTCTATTGTGTAGTGTCCTTATAAATTAAGATTACTGACTCAGTGACAAATGGAGTACAGTTTACATGTTGAAACTGACTTTCTTCTTGAAAAAACGCTTCAGCAAAGTATTGTTTTGTTACTCTTCAGTTGACTAAGGATCATTGTGATATCATTTGTATGAGTGGGGAAAGTGAGCAAATGTTTCGCCCATGCACAGTCATGCTCACTTGTGTTTCCACTGGCTTGCGCATGCCCATTAGGAGACCCTTGGTCTCCTAATGGGCAGGCGGCGGGCCGAAGAGTAACCATGCCCTAAGCCAATCCTGGTACTGCAGCAGTGCCAGGATTGGCTGAGGGGTTGCCACTCCAGTGCTGTTCCTGCTTGAAGAGGCGCCAACGCAGACCAGGAGCGGAGGCAGGCAGGTAAGTTTTCTTAATTTTTGTTCTCCCTCAGCTCCCCACCCCGGCGCGACCCCCGCAAGTACTGCAATCTGCGACTGGACTCGGACCCCATGAGAGTTACGGACAGTCTTGCAATTTTCAAAGATGCACAATAAAGTTCATATTTGTCAGCATGTTCCATATCACGAGGGCGAGCTTCACCCATTCAAAGACTTTCATTCATCCAGTAAGCATGCTGGGGTTTGTAGTTTGTAGTACATGCCTAGAAACCTCAATCTGATGTGCGCTTTCTGAATCTCGTTTTGTGTTAACTCATGGAATCCCGCGATTTTCTTGGTGGCATGTCATTGGCAAGAATGGTAACGGAGCTGCGTTGTCAATGTATAAAGACGGAGTCTAATTTCATCCACCCCAAGCACATTTAGAACGTGGAGCTCATCCAGAGCGGGGCTCATTGCAAGAATCTAGAAGTCATGTGAGTACTTCAGACACTGCTGGGCTCTTGTGTAAATACGATAAATAGCGCTATGTGAAAGTGCCTCCTGCTGGGGTGTTTTTCTCTCACTGATGCCATTCTCCCCATTAAAGATTTTTTTTGTGCTTTTTTTCAAGCATCTGCGAATTAGACGTTTCATCTCTGTTTTTGAAGGGTGGGTTGGACATAAGTAAATCCGGGGGTACCGTGAGGCCCTGCAGTTTTCTCTACTGTACCAGCCATAAGGAAAGTGCAATGATGGTCTGGACTCTAACCCTGTTTTATAATTTCCCCCGGTAGTTGGAGCATTGCCACTGAACTTTAAACCTCCTGTCACCACGAGCCTTTTCTCTCCCTGCCCCTGCGCACTGCGTAAAATCTCCTCTATTAATCACCTGCGCCGAGACAGGCCTTCATACGTGACTATCCTGGTAACAGCTTAGATCAAAGTCTGCCTCCGGGTTTTGTAGTATCTGAACCACAAGCAAATCCCTGTTCATACAGTCATTTGGACAGCGCTTAATTTGTGCACGCGGTTAAAGGTTGGTGCTGTAGTGTTAATACGTTTATAGCTGTGACATTCCGCTGAGCAACAAATGCACCTCTTGCAGTGCAAGACAAGGCCGAACCTGAAGGCCAAGGGGCATAAACAGGGCTAAATTAACACACGCCTGATGTCATGTGAAAACGTTCTCGAAATACCACGTTATGTTAGGTTGTCGGGCCATCTCTTGTTAACAGTATGTCTGCTCGATATGTTTTGTGGTGTTTCCTGTAAAATCAATGTCTCTGACTCTTGCTAGCTAAACAATCAACACAAGAAGCCCACAAATAAAAAAACAATTCCACAAACGATGGATGTTTCATTCTTCTCCTCCCTAAGTCCAAATCTGCCTGCCCCGTTTTTGTTAAAATCCCTCTGCTGCGCAATGCAAGCACTGTCAAACACCAGGGCTGCCTAGAAATGAATGACAGGGATCACGTATGCCTCTTTCTTGCATACTCGGATTTGTAGGACGCGGGACAATGTGAGTCTGGACCCTTTTCATTCTCACTTCATTTATTTGTCTTTAAACTTCCCTTCACATATGGAGCTGGTCACTGGCAGAATGTTACAAAAAAAAGAGTATTTCGTAGTACAGTGGCCATGGATCATTTTATTAGTTCTCCTTTGAGATGCCTGTGAAAAAAAAAATGTACTGTGTTACTCATTGAATTACTTACGCATGCATTTATCTATCCATTTACTCATATAAATGTCAAATGTAAATGTCATGGTACTTATAGAGCGCACTGTCACCAGACGTCACCTTGCGGTGTCGCCTTTACACCTTGCGGTGTCGCCTTTACGGCTTCCTGGCGCTGATACTCATACCGCTGTGGAACCCCTCCTGGCTTTCCCTGTGAAGTGTCTACTCCTGGGCACCCCCAGGGTGAAGCCAGGCGTCCACAGCGCTGTTCGGGCCGGTGTGGAGGCTAAACAAGATATTGACCAGAGTTGCAGCGTGAGGCCCGTGATTAGAATAGGCACCGAGGCAAGAATTAACAGGTCTGAGGAAATTGAGCCTGAGACCCCACCAAGGCGGGAATCGAAACCTGGTCCCTGGCCAGAACTCTGCATCAGGGTCTGCCGCTCTAACCATTGAGCCACACTCCTCCACACACTCATGGTTGCATTCATCCATCTACAATACAATACATATAGGCACTTTCAGTCATAAGCCAGAACTACAGTCTTTGCTCCTTGTCTTAGTGAAGACAGAGCTTTTCATTGCGTTCTAATGTGGAGTAAGCTACACGCCATGTGACGTTACATTTAGAAAGAACAATCCGATTCTGTTCTTGCGAGATGAAAATCACAGAAGGCGCTTTCTTAGTATCACCGGTGGCAGATTTTATAAAAGCGTATTGCGTTTTGGCAAAGTGCACAGTTATCCGACTCAAAACTAAAGTGGCGTGTATGGAATCTATCTGCAACCCTAGCTAAGGGCCCCGTGACACCTGGGCCCCTATACTACATGTGGGATTAACGCAATAGAGGGGTTTCTAGAGTCAACACCTGCGTGGATGCACTTGGATTTACTCTAACATTTGTATGCCTCACTAATATAGAATACTTCGACATGTCCCACCCCGTTGTGCATCAGGGGAGGTTTTATGCATTTAGAGTTTGGCAGTGAAGCAGCACTTTTGTTCTGTTTCCTTGTCTTTTTTTGAACAGCATTGTTTTCCCGGGTGGGCAAGTGCACCAATCATGGGGTACTGCAATGACTGATTGATGGGTGGATTGGTAACTGTGTTCTTCCTACTTACATTTTACATGCTTTACCTTGGTTTTTCCAGGTTGTTGGTACTTTTTATTTAGGCAGCATACTGCTCTCTGTCTTGTCTAGTGCGTAATTTGAATGGAGTAGTTGCAAGTATATTATGGTTCTAAATCTAAAAGAACTCGCTACCAGCTTCCCGGCCTCTAGCAATTTCCAGAAACAATAAACTTGTCATGATAATGCTGATGGTTAATGTTTTTCCTGGAGAGAGTTCAGAGTTTTGTCTAGTGGAAGTTTTGACTCATGGAAAGGTAGTGCAGAAGGTTAATGTGCCTGCTGTAAAGAACATGTACCTGATGCAGATCACAAAATGCACATGATGTAAATAGGTCAGTGAGTCACTGTTATTGTCAGAGAGATCCTTGTGTTACTTGCAGTTTGTAAGTTAAAATCCTAACATAGAATAGTGAGCAATTAACTGTCATCTAAGAGCTGCATGCAAACTGCACTGTAAAAATGACAGCGTTAACACCTTAGCTGCTCTGGAACGTCCAGCCCCAGTGCTGAACGTTCCATTGCGCAGATGCAGTTGGAACGTCCAACGGCCGGCGGCAGCACTCCCGAGGTAGTGGTGCCATCGGTCGCTGGTATAGGTGCAGCGCTTAAGAGGTTAATGTGTTTTACCCCCAGTCTTTGTTTGATTATCCTATTGTTTCAAATAAAAATTGTTATATTTTTGATTGTCAGCACCTGGTAAAGCCTGACCACCATTACCATAATTTTTGGGCAATTTTTGGGCAAAGAAAAAGAGGCCCCAACCTCCTTTGCTGCTCTTTCACTCCGGCTATAATATTTTTTTTTAGAATGGAGTTAGGGCTATGTGTGTGGTCATTATACATGGTGTTTGCATTGTATCTCGAAGTCTGTTATGAAGCTCTGTGGTTATACTGAATAAGCAGCTTCCTATGTTATGACACCTCTTTATTAATGTAATAACTGCACTTTCACAATTGCTTTATTAACCTTCCTGCTTTCTCAAATTTGCTTGAAAATGCACCATTTGGCCACTCTTTTTTCAAAATTTTCTCGAACCCCCCTTAGGTTGTTTGTGCTTGCTGCACTTGCTCGCTACCATGCAGTATGACAAAGATTTTATGCCTCAACACTTTCAAATGTCACTAGCCGCCCCTGGTCTATGTCCTCTGTTTGGAACAATGCACCAGTTCCCTGGATACAGACCTTAGTGAGGGTTCGGAGTTATGTGCAAGACTTGACATACTGCAGTGTGGTACAAGACACCACAGGGTACTATTATCTTGCACACAATTTCAGGGGGAGTACATCAGCACCTCCCTTGTATGCTCAATGCATTTGAATTGTGAATTTATGAGACAAAAAGTGCACTCTATGATGAATCATGTATGAATGTGTACACTTTTGTTTCTGCACTGGTGTACAGTGATTGCACGTCTGTGTGAGGTGCGGAGAAGAGATGAGACTGCATTTGCAGAATCATCTGTGGAGAAAAATGAGAAACTAAATCCACCTTACATCTGTAGAGTTCAAAATGTATAAATGGTGCATGAAGTGTCATGAAATGCAATATATGAAATGGTACATGCAGTGTCAGTTGGGGTCATGTATATGTCATGAGAGTTAGTCATGTGTAATAGTTGTGTATCTTCAAACAACATTTATACATATCAGACAGGTATGGTGCTTGAGTACTTACCCAGAAGACACATGTTGCCAAATTCTCCAGCTGCTAGTTGCCCCTCAGGAATAGATCTGCAGAATATGTTGCTGTAATGTGTACTGCCTGGGAACACTGCATACACATCAGTAAAGCAGCCACTGGCATCCCACACACCCTGCATCTTGATGGAGTGCCAGCGGTGTCTGTTGTAGAAGATGTGTACGTTTTGGTAGGTGCAATTTATTGAATGAGTGAGATCAATTGTATCTACTGCACATGGTAAGTGGGAAAAGAGGTAGAAATAATTTTCCATCCTGCCAGTGTATGTGTCATACCCATGTAGAAATGTGCTCCCCTATTTATGCAACTCTGAATCTGACACAAGCATCAGGACTGGCTTGCCTGAGAAATGCCCACAATGTCACTGGACATCCTCTGGAATGAAGTAGTAGCAAAGAAATGTGGAGCTGCTACCATCTTGACATAGGCTGAGATTTCGTGGGAGCGGCATGTCTAAAATCAAGATATTGCTCCCACTGGAAACCCATGTCCAACATGACATCAGGGGGAAAACTGGAATCTGGAAGTAATATCTTGGACATTTCAATGAGGTTGATCTGTTGACTGAAGTTCTTTCCAGCTCTCCCCCTATTACACCTCCTCAAATCATTCTGTCTCATTATAAGGGTAAACCGTTAAACACATTCAGCGACATGTTATAAGTCATGAAAGAGTTTGTTTGTGACTGCTCATATTTTATGTATGCAGTCAAGTGGAGCTGGGTGGGGGATAGTAAGCACAGACACATGTGTGTGTGTGTGTACAGTGTTCGGAAAAACTGGAAATGTGAGGTTTTATTAGAGGTTTTGACTTGTGTATAACATTTACATTGGAAAACGTCTTGTGGAAGACATTACATGACAGATCAGTAAATCAAACTGGATTTATAAAGCATGACTATTTACCCGAGAGAGCTTCCAGGTGCTGAGAGCCAAACTTCTCAGGTGACATCATTTGAATAGACAGGTCTGGAGTCCATTTCTGAAATCCTGGAGGGAGGGTGAGGTCCAGAGATGAAGGGGGAACCTGTTCCAGGACTTCGCAGCGAGGATGGAAAAGGTGTCCTCCTCAGTTACTTTGTGGAAGCGGTGGACGTGAGTGAGGGAAAGGGAGGTGGAGTTCAGGAGTTTGGAGAGTTGGTGAAAGCTCTGGCAATGGTTGATGTAGGCTGGTCCTTGGTTGTATAGGGCATTGTAGACATGGGTCAGAATTGGCATCTCTTGTGAACGGGAACCAGCGAAGTTTCTTCAGTTGAGGGGGATGTGGGTCTGATTGGGGAGGTCGAGGATGAGTCTGGTCACTGAGTTCTGAATAGTTTGCAGTCTTTCCAGAAGGTTTATGATGATTCCTGTGTAGAGTGTGCTACCATATTCCAAATAGCTGGTGACGAGGGCTTGGGTGCATCTGGTGGAGATTGGGAGCCATTTGAACATCTTGGAACATACATAGGGTGGGGAAGCAGGCATAGAAAACTGCATTGATTTGGTTCTTCATGGTGAGTTTGCTGTCCAAGATGATATGAAGATTTTAGTCGTGGTCTATGGGATGAGAGTCGGGGTGGGTCCCAGTTCAGCAGTCCACGAGGAGTTGTTCCACAGAGAAGTCTTGTTCCTGAAGATCAGTACTTCTGACTTTTATATCTTGACCTTGAGGCAGTTGGTTTGCATCCAATTGGTGACGCTGGTCATGCACCAGTGGAAGTTGGTGGATGAGTCTTCAAATAGAGAGGATGATCTGGGTGCCATCTGCATAGGAGATTGGGTTCAGTCCATGGCTTCTGATGATGTTGACCCTGAGAGGTCACGTAGGCATTGAACAGAGTAGGGCTGAGGGATGACCCTTGAGGGATGCCGCAGATAATGTTCTTGAGTTCCAAAGTGACAGTGGAGGGTAGAATCTCTGTGTTCTTCTATTGAGGAAGGATGCAATCCATTTGAGAGTGTCCTCTTGGATTACGATCTAATGCAGTCTCTTGGTCAGGGTGTGGGGGGACACAGTGTTGAAGGCAGGTAAGAGGTCAAGGAGGATCAAGGCAGCCATTTCTCTTTGGTCAAGGAGGGGCAGTCAGTGGCTGTGATCTGTGCAATTTCAGTGCAGTGGTTCATGTGGAATCCAGATAGAGATGTGTCCAGAAGATTGTTGTTCTCAAGGTATTCTGTGAGTTGGCGGTTGATGCCATTTTCAACTGATAAGCAATTGTTAAATGCACAACAGCAGTATCATATGCTGATGATACTCCGTCGGTAGTAGCACTCTCCAATGACTCCATGCAGGATGCAATCTTACAGCGGTCGCGGAGTGGATGTCTGCTAACTGTCTACAGCAGGGGTCCCCAAACCGGTCCTGGAGGGCCGGATCCATGCCAGATTTTTAAAATAACTACATGTATCTCAATGGGTATATCCAAAAAATCTGGCATGGATCCGGCCCTCCAGGACCGGTTTGGAGACCCCTGGTCTACAGCTTAACACCAGTAAATCGGAGGATCTGCTGGTAGGGAGAGACTCTGAGCTGTAGAGCGAGAACTGGTGGCTGGCGTCCCTGGTAGTTGCCCCTGCCCCCAAACAGGTGGTAAAAAATATGGAAGTGTGGGTAGACTCGGCCCTCAATTTCCAGGTCCAAACTAACCCTGGGCAAAGCACTACGCTACGTTCGCATAGTTTGCGAAGTTTGCGCTACTTTGCACTAAACGAATTGCATGTAGCACAGTGCAAACACTCGTAGCGTAGCGAAGCGTAGTGCAGCAGTTATTTATTGCTTGCTCGTGGTCCTCAACGTCAAGTTGGCAACTGCGAGCAAGCAAAATGAAATCCCAGCGAGACATTTTCCTCGTTTGCGATCAGCAACATCGAGTTGCTGATCCCGAGCGTGGAAAAAAAACCTCCCAGCGAGATTCTCAATGTGGGGAGGTCAAGCTTCTCATTACGAGTGATTGTGTATGCTCGTGACCGCTCACAATGGGAAACTACCAGTCCACGTTGAGAAAGCTGCTGCTCGAGTAGGAATCTACTCGAGCGGCAGAAAATGACTGCTTGTCCTGTGCAAGATGCAGTTTGCACTTATTGCACAGTGCGGACAAGCATCCAGCACTGTGCAATCAGTGCGAACAGCATTTTGACCAGTGCACTACAAAGTTTGCGTAGCTTCACGTAGTGCGAAGTGCACTTTGCGTAGCTACGCGTAGCGCTACTTCGCAAACTATGCCCAGGCTTAGTCCAAACCAAAAAAGTTGCAGGCACCTGTTTTGGTCTCCTGCGTGGTCTCAAGCCGCTTCTAGGTTTCTTTGATCATGCCACTGGACAACATCTGGCGACTGTCCCTCGGGTGAATAATGTGCATAATAATGAGGTCGATCTTTCTGCATTTTGGCAACTAAACTCTGGAACTCTCTCCCGTTGCACATTCGTAGTATGGACAGCTACTGGGCCTTTTACAAGGCCGTTAAAACTCACCTTTTCCCTCTGACTTACGATCTGCCTTCTTCTGCAGCCTCCCCTCTTTTTTGCTGGTTAGTGCTGGGACGACCCGTTGCTAGGGCAGCTATGCGCTATATTAAACCACGTAACATAACATATCAACTGAAGAAGTGATGTTGTAAGAAATATACTTGTGATGTTCTTTTTTCCACTTGAAGGATCAGATGAATAGGTTTATGTTTTTGTATCTTACTTGATAAATCTACACCCCTGTGGGGGTGTGTATTAGTCATCACAATTACCCCTCTATACACTCACCTTAGAGCAAACTGGTCCTACCGCTATCACATTAGTTCAACAGGTATTTGGGGGCATATTACCAACAACTAGCGATAATTTTTGTCTCTAACTTGTTTAGAGACAAACATTATCGCCGCACATCGGCGATTTTTATCACAGATAAACCTTGCTATTAGCAAGGTTTATCGCAAATGCGATAAAAAACGGCTGCAATGCATGAATATCGCTGAAAAGTCAGCGATATTCATGCATTATCGAGCAAATGCTCTTAGCCATGTTATCCACCTCCCATTGGATAACATGGCTAAGAACTGCTCAGGGCAGGTGTTAGCTTTTGGAGATATTCGCGCTTAGCGCGAATATCTCCAAATGTTGGTAATAGGAGATAGCGATGTTAGCGACTGTTTCCAGTCGCTAACATCTTGGCACGCCCACTTTGCATGTCATTAGTGATAAATATCACTGACATGCAAAGCGGGGCCCAAGATGGTCGCTATCTCCTATTAGCTGTCGCTAACTGGTGTCAGCGACAGCTTGGTAATAGGGAGATAATTTTATCTCCGCTTTCTTGGCTTTTAAAGCCAAAAAAGCGGAGTAAAACCCCCTTGATAATATGCCCCTTTGTTTTTTATCTTCAAGTAACGAGTGCCCCTCAGTCATTGTGTACTTCATTGTAGTCTAACATATTGTTATACTCTACTGTTATATACCTTCACATGCCCTACACATATACATATGTACCATCCCTGTGCCTACATGCTAAATGTTGATGTTAAAAAAACTTTTAAAGCGCACGAATACCTTACTGTGTCTATGGCTGTTTTCAATTTTAAGTGAGGCATTTTGTACTACGTTGGTTGTGCTACAAGAAGTTGTATATCTCATGATGTGTGAATCTAGGCATATCTGTTGCGGCATACACCAGCATTTGACCTGTTATTTCACTGTGTTGTTGTTCTCTCCAAGTGCTGCCATTCTGCCCCGAGTGCAGAATCTATGCACTCAGGGTTTAGGTTACGCCTTCAGTGCAAAACCTCCACCCAGAGTGTGGAACCTCCGCAGGTCGAAAGATACCACCTGTTAGTCCTTTTGTGAATAATAAAAAGTAGTACACTTGGACTTTTGGTCTATGTTTGACTTATGCTCTTGCTTTAGCCTTGTGAATCAAGTCCTAAATCTTTCATATTTACTCATTTATAGGGATTTGCAGCAAACCTGATTGATGCTTCAGCAAGTGGCTGTTTTTAAACAGGAAATTTTTTAGGTGAAATTACACACAGTTTCAAATTAGCCTGACCAGAAATGAGAATTGTATTTTGAGGTGGTTTCTCTTAAAGGGTTCAGAGCCCAAATCAGCTTCTCTTAGGAAGCAAAAAGTTGGTAAAAATCATTTTACATGTTTATCTGGCTTTGCTTGCTGTTGCAGGAAAAAAAGCCTGGCAAACATGGTTTAGGAAGTCCGGCTGAACAAGGCAAGTCTACTAATGCCATGTCTGCTGGAGCATGTTGGCAATTCCTCACTACACTGGGGGTCCAATTCACAAAGGTGAATTTGCATATGTAAATCTACTTGTTTAAAGCTATTCCAGCACCTCGGCTTAAGTCACCACTGATTTGCTAATCACCATTTTCTGAGTTGAGATTTACATGTAGGGGGAGAGTTATACGTCTCCAACACCTTCAATAAATTCAGGTATACAATAATGTTTAAAACATGAGAGGTTGAGCTATGCCCAAACACAAATAGCTTGGTAGTTGGGTCTCCTTTGAGGTCCATATACTTCAAGACATGCTGGTCCATGATACAGTAGCAACCCATTTAATGTATAAAGCAGCATTGACATCATGTACCTTGTCAATACCATACTTTGTAGCTTTCAGCTGCAAATAGCTGGTGGCCAGATCCAAATCCAATGGCACATTTCTGGCTGTATGCATTATTGTGAATGTACTATTATAGATTGGTGTTGGCAGAGTCTAATTCCTCAAAATGTGAAATTGCATTGATTAGGGTGATTTCCCACTGGTCGACATTTCATTTGTGTGTATGAAAATCTTGCTGTAAAGTCAGAGGGTGTTAAAACCTTAGTATTCTGATTGTTTAATTGCATATGTTTTCTTTAGAGAAGTAGACAAAGATTGTTTATTTACTTTTGCTTAAAGTTGTAGAATTGATGTGTACGAGAGAAATTGTAAAGGAGGATGAGTCGCTACAAGGAGTGAGATCATTTGTCATAGTATGCCATGCTGAGATTAGTTGGTTGGTGTACTGTTGTGCTGTTATTGGTTGATCATGACACAGTTTGTAATGCTGCTATAGGTCAATTGTTGAGTAAGTATCACATTGAGATCTGCTGAAAAGTGTTCAAGTATGAAAGCTTTAACAGGATTAGAGAAAATAATTCTGATATTTATGAATAGAATCAATCACATTTGGGAATTTTTAGTACATTGTTTGCTGTTTGTTGAATTATCTGAAATCATGAAATGTTTTAAAGATTTTAAGAAACTTGTTAGATGTGCTGTGGCAATTTCAGTATGGAGAGATGAAGAGGCATATCCCAATGGTACACCAGCACATTATGTGACAATGAATATGAGGTAGCATACATGTGTGTGGCTTCATTGATGGTGCAAGATCATGGCAATTGAAGGTCATTTAAGCTTGCCAAGATATGGTACATCTGAATAAGGAATAATTGAAAGACTGAGAGAAAAAGTATACGAAATGAAGCCACTACTTACACTCACACAATAAAAAGCATTAAATATTTGGGAGTTAGCACCACATGCTAAGGAGAGAGAAAAATACCAGAATAAGACTAAAAGAGCAGTCCAGTCACGTCCTGCTCAATGGGATGAGGAGCAACAGAGATGGAAGAAAGGTATACTTGAAGGGGCTACACTATTTCCAGCCATTACTACTGAAAAACCTGAGAAGTTGAAAAAGACTAAGACACAGGGAAAAGATGATGAGAATGCTGTGAGTTAATCAGATACTGAGAGTGATTCAGAAGGTGTACCACCTTATGTGGCCCCTGCACAAAATGCTGAGATTACTTCATAATCTAATTCAACAGTGGCTACCTCCCTGTGGACATAAATACAATTCAAATTGAAAGACCATTACAGATGATACAGCCTGTTATCCAACCTGTTATATCTAATCTCTTGCCTGTATGAATTATGCATGTCTGTAAAGGGATGCCTCGAGGTATTACTGCTTCATTTATAACTGTACCAGCACCTATTTTTGGGTTGTAACTGTACAGCCATTAGAGATTTGCACCACAACTGCTCTGATTAATGCTGTCCCAAATGTAATAGTTTAGGAAGCTTTTGGGAGAAGGGTTTATCCCTCCATTACAGAATTCCAGAATGTTGCTTTAACAGCACCACAAACAGTTTAATCATTGAGAGAAGGGTTGTCTTTACTGCACCAATACCTCAGGGTGAGACTAACTTATTCGAAGATGGGATGCTTCGCCAATGGTTTGAATAAATGGCAGAGAATTAAAAGACCAAATGTCAGGTTCCCTCTTCACAGCAGGCAAAGAAGGGTAGACAGTTAAATGCCCAGACATTAAAATAGTATTGGAAGAAATATTTGGAGTACATTAAGATCTTGACATTGTTTAATTTCAAAAGCACTGTGGATTGATTTGGATAAATTCTGTGATATGGTAGTGCAAAGAGATTTGAGGGCCGAATGTAAATGACCGTATGCAGAACCACCAAGAGATGCTTGCAATAATGCAGCTTCTCCTGAGTTTATATAAAATAGGATGTGGTGAATTACATTTCTGAAAGGCAAGGTTCATCCAAAAGATATTGATTGGGTAAAGATTAAAATAACCTCCCAAGAGCCAAAGGAATCAGCGCATGACTACTATGAATGATTCCTTCAGGTGTTTCAATCACAAGATGGATGGGAATATACTGAACTAAGTGATATGGAATTTTTTGTCTCTCAGTTTGTTCTTGGGCTAAGACCATAGATCAGTATGCACATTCAACAGAGTGCAATTTGCTGCAGAAAAAACATTGGATGTGATTCTGAGGTATACAAATAATTGCAGTGATGAACAAGAGATGAAACAGAAAAAGCTTACGTAGACGTTCATGTTAGCCCAAACAAAGTTTGCTCAGAAGGGTTTTCAGAATCAATTGTTTGTAAGAAATCAGTGTGGAATTCAAGGTATTAGAATGCAGGCTTAAGGTGTTCAAGGAGGATTTGGTGTTTCACAATGTAGAGGTGTTCAGATTTATCTGAAATCTGGGTGTAGATGTTGCAACCCTGAAAAAAATGCCCCCCTGCCACTTCTGTAATAGATTGGTGATTGGAAGAGGAGTGTAGACTTAATCCAAACAGAAGCATTGATAATTGTCTTTTTCTAGGAGGAAATCATATGCTTATTCAGAATATACCAGTTCAGCGAATGCAAGTGCCAGTGCAGAAACAGGTTCCAATGATGCAGGTTCCACTAGTCCCAGTGGTCCCACAGAATATGAGAAATACTTGATTTAACATGAATCAGATGTCCAAGGCAAATTCAAACCTGTTCCAGAATAAGAATCTATTTCAACAGTTTCCAATGCTAGACAATGAACGTTCTGGCTCTGATAATTTGCAATGATGATGCCTGAGGGGGGAGGACGATTGTGTGCTTGGGGCAATTTTAGAGTTAAACGGAGTGGACCATTTGTAGAAGGAGGGGCTAATGGCCATCAAGTGGCATTTTTTGTTAACAATGGTGCTAACCGTTCCACTGTTAGAATTACAGAGGTCACAGGCCTACCCCTCTCAGGAAAGAAGATCCAAGCTGTAGGAGTTTCAAATAAACAGATAACAAACCCTTGTTCAGTATAGGTCCACGTAAAGATTGGTTCATTTAAAAAAATCATCAGTTCATTATTGGTGATACTAGTCCAGTAGACCTGTTAGGGAGAGTTGTATTGTAAGGGTTAAATTTCCCTATTTACAGGGAAAGATATTGGACTGCTTAAAGTTATGGAATCTGTCTATAGAATCTGTCTGAGCCACAGTGAAACCAAATGCTATGTATCCAAGAACTCCACTGTATAATTTGATCCCAGAAACTGTTGCAGGTATAACGCTTGTGATTGAAGACTAGTTGAGAAAAAGGGATTTAAAAAACAAATTGTTAAAACACTTGTAATTCTCCGATCATGGGTTTACAGACAACTAATGGTAAAAATTGGATTATGCAAAGCCTTTCAAAGAGTAACAGCATTGTTGTTCCATGCAGTCATGTGGCACCAAATCCAGCCACCATACTTTTCAAAATTATGTGCACTGCAGAATGGTTCACTGTCATGGGCTTGTGTCAGACTTTCTATTCTGTTCCCTTGCACATTCACAAGGGCATACAGAGAGCCTACCAATTTTTAACCAGATATTGACAAAGAATCGGTAATCTCTCCCCAGTGGCTAATCCTTTACTGAGGTTGACGCACAACGATGGGGTGCTTAAAGGCTTTCCTAGAGCTGAGAGAAAGTCTCTGTCATGCACCAGCACTCTGAATTACTGGTTACAGGAAGATGTTCACATTGTTTTGCAGTGAGAGGGAGGGCTGCACTCTCTCAGTGTTTACTCAGATGTATGGAGATGCACAAAGACCTGTGGCTTATTCTTTGACTACCCTTGTCCCTGTAGCTGCAGGACTGCCTGACTTCCTTTAAACAGTAGCTGTAGTCAGATCCAGTATCGCAAGATGTAAGAACATAGTGATGGGATATTCGTTAAATTTCACGGTCCCTCAATCTCTAGAGACATTGTTCACCAGAACAAAAATCGTAGTACCGGAGCTGTGTTCAATGCTCCCAGGGCCTTTGAACCTCTGAGTAGGTTGACGTTCTAGTTGTTGCTCAAATCGCGCCAAGCGTCCTCACGTGACCACGGTCAGTCAGCCTCATTGGGAGCAAAATACCACCGCGCATCTGATGCCCGGCCGGGTAGAGGGGCTGCAAGCCCTGCCGGTTTCAAACATTTTAGGCTCTCCTATTCACGAGATCAAGATCAACTCTTGAGCCTTAAGGAAGAACCAAAGAGTAAGTGCAAGCACCTGATTGTTTGTGAGGATTATCCTCTGCATTGTTCTAACTGTGATTTTGGAGTCACTACTCCCGGATATGGGTCTGAGCTGCTCGGGAAGGAAAGGAAACTCAAAATGTTCCTTCTTAATTGTCGCTCCGTCCCCAAACATGCTGTAGAGATCCACATTTTATTCAAAGATGATAAACCTGACATTCTCATCCTTACGGAAACGTGGTTAGACAAAGATATAGACTATGCCGTGATACAAACTCTCCCACCTCAGTATACAATACAGAAGCTCGACAGAGATACTGGTCGGTGAGGGGGAATTGCCATTATCTATAAGGAGGAATTTAAATATCGCATTTCAAACAACCCTATCCCTAACTGTGAAAGCATGTTGTTTTCAATGAAGGTATCCCCTATTACTACCCTTTCAGGTATTTTACTCTATAGGCCTCCGGGCCCTATTGGCCCATTCTGCCAGGTCCTGATAGAAAATGTAGCCAACCTGGCAAGCTCCCTACCTAATTTTACAGTATTGGGAGATTTTAATATTCACCTTGATAATGCTCAACTCCCCCAAACAGGGGATCTTTTTGAGGGGCTAGCAACTTTCCAGTTTGATCAAAAAGTCCCAGGGTCAACTCATAATAAAAGTAATCTATTAGACCCTATCTTCTCTAATATTCAATCCCTATTCGCCTCTCAACCTGTTCCTCTTCCTTGGTCCGATCATTTCCTGCTCCCCTTTAAGTGGGTTAGACAGGAAGTTAGCTTTCCAGCCAAGAAAACTAATAAACTAATACGGACCTGGTCTACCCTCCCATGGAATGTGTGGGAGGATGAATTGGACAATACAAGACCTACATTCCACTCTAATCCCATAATTGCCTATGATTCCTTTAACAACTGGTTAGAATCCTCATCAAATAATTTCCTACCAAAAAAAGAGGTGCAGATAAAAACCGGAATAAAGAAAAACCCATAGTACTCTTCGGGAATTCGGAAGATTAAGGTTTTGGAAAGAAAGTGGAGGAAATACTTTTCACAAGATAATAAAGCCAAACACAGAGAAGCCATTAAACTTTACAAATCAGAGATAAAAGCTGCACAAAGCCGCTATTATCAGGAGAAAATAGTCTCAGCAGTGAATTCTCCGCGGGAGATTTTCGCCATTGCTAAATCTCTCCTGATTCCACCCGCTCCTCTACAGAACACAGACAATCCTCAATTCCGGTGCAATCAGTTGGTGGACTTCTTCTTGGTGAAGATATAAACTATCTATAAATCCTTTGATATGGAAGGAGATCTGCAGATGCCACTTCAAGCTGACTCGATAAAGCACAGCTTTCCAAACTGTGTGGCGCGACATGTTACTGTGTCGCGCCCCGTACATAGGTGGTTCACGCCAGTCAGGCCCCCCAGTCAGGCCCCCTTGAGGCGTGCGTTGGGGCGCGTCTCGCGGATTCGTGACTAATCTCTGGTGCTGCAGGCCACTTGCAGAGACTTCCAAAGGGGAGGCAATGGAGCTCGTCACCAGGACCCACCGTGAGCTGCTTTGTAAATCAGAGCAGAGGTGTGTCTGCTGAGTCATTTGCTTATCCAAAGATATTTCACAGTGGGGCTAAGAGGGGGCTGGACAATCTAATGGTGGCGGTGGGAGGCACTTTTCAGGACATAACAAAAGAACATATGGGAAGGCTTTTACAATCGCCACGCATCTGAATTGCTTTCTTGCACACTTCCACTTCCACACTCACTAATTCCTATTTCATCGACCTTGAACAGACCTTAAGACCAATCAAAAATGTGGAGATTAGCGCCTGGTTCCCCAGTACAGACGTTGTCAGTTCTGGCCCTAACCCGGTTTACAAATGTTCCAGGAGAGACTTGTTTATTTATTTTATGCGTTTTTATATAGCGCGGACTTTACACGAATGCCTCAGAGCGCTTCACAATAGGAACAGTAATGATACATGAGTAGAAAATGACAAGTGAACAAATTACAAAAGCAAACGTTAAGTTACATGAGGCAATTGTGACAATTGTGAGCAAACAAAATACAAGAGGTAGCAAACGATACATTACAGGATGAAAAAGTGACATCTGTGCAGGTTACAAAAGCGTACAAATTACAAGTAGAGGTATAATACTGCAGTAAATGGAGGACACTCACACACAAGAACAAACGTTACATGAGGCAATGGTGGCACTTGTGCAAGTATCGAGAGCAAACAAAATGTAAGAGGTAGCAAACAGTATGTTACAAGAGAAAAGTGACTTGTGCATGTTACAAAAGAGTACCAGTACTGGACAGATCGGTCAGCAATGTAAACCTTAGGCGGGTGATAAAATGCATGCAGATTTCACGCCTACAACCTTGGCACGGTCATGTCCCTTGTGCTGCCGGTGCATCAATATAAAAACAACAGGTGATGGACAGAATGGATAACAATGTCATACATTCACCCCAGTACAGAGATCTGGGCCTAAATCCATCATGTTTTTGCTCACCACGCCATTCCAGTTTGAACCAAGCCATATGCAAATCAGTCTTGATCCTGTCCCCCATGGGTACAGTCCAGCCCGAACTGCCAAGCCAAGGTCCTCCCTGGACTGGAAACAAGCATCCAAGGACCGGTTTCGGGCTTTCAGCCCTCATCAGCCTGGATAGTTTGATTCCAGTGGCATGGAAAGCACAGGACTCACGTCTGAGCATACCCGTCCCACTTGGGGTGACAAATGCAAAAACAACAGGTGATGGACAGAATGCAGAAAAATGTCATACATTCACCCCAGTACAGAGATCTGGTCCTAAATCCATGCTCTCCATGCCACTGGAATCAAGCTATCCAGTTTATGAAATTGTGTTGTGAAACAGTGGGAGTTATTGTTAGCAAAGAGTTTTCTGGTGAAATTTTGGTGTTATATCACCTACGAAGGGTAACACTGGAAGAGTAGCAGGCGTATGTGAAGAGTAAACGGAAAAAGGTTTTTACTCACAGTGCATGAAGAGTAAGCGGAAGGTTTTACTCGTAGTAAAATAATTTAACTATTGATTTTGTAAAACCGACAGGGAAGTGAATGTTTTTATTTTTATTTATTGCTTTTCTTTCTTTTTCCTTTAATATTCTTTCATTTAATGAGTCATGCAAAACTTGAGGAACTAATGGGATTTCTAGGGCTGAAGCACTCGGTATATTTCTATTGGGTCCTTTCTGATATGGTGGAGGATTCTTTGTTAGAATGTGTTCCATAAACCCATCTTCAGATTCTCCACAACCTGTCATATTTTTTGTTTTCCTACTACACTTTCCTCCAGACTGCTCATCTGACATTAATACAGGATACAGTCGTTCTGTAACCATTGCCTGTCTCCATTGTTTCATCTAATCTTCATGTTTTATATACAACGTTTTAGGATAGAATCCTCATTGACCCCTAGTACTTCTTGATCTGTCTCGATCCATATTCCATCACCTTTTGTTTATTCAATCCAATTTTCTAACCATACGTAGGTATGATATCCTTTTTCCATCATCATAAATGAGGCAGGAGTTTTAGGTGGTGGGATAAGAATTCCTTCTCTAGTCTTAATAGGTGTATCCTTTTTGAAATAAGCTCTGATTCTCTGCATAAATGAATTTTTTCTATGTTCTCCTTACATTTTATAAGTTATTCTTCTTATATATTCTTGTCTTGCAAAACCCAAATATCTTCTATCGGGGCGATTCCCTATTGAGGTTGGATCGTGCCTCCACATACAAATTTCACTTTATTTTGATAACAATTTGTCCTTTGTTTACACTTTGTTTCTCCAATTGTATTGCTGCTTTTATTCTTTAATCCAATCAGGTTTAATTTTATAAAACTCTTTTATCCAATACTAGCATGGCTCTAGTGTGACGTCAGTATTCACTCCTCACTACTGACCCCTCCTTTACAATCTTCCATAACTCACACCCCTGCTGTTTCGACCAATCCGAGCGCAGCACCTAATGAGATCAGGGCAACAACTGACCCCTCCTTTACAATTCCCTGTCTTGTAACACACACCTGCTAATCCAACCAATCCCAACGCATCACTTTGTGATGTCAGTGCAACTCGGCAGCTGACCCTCCCTTCCCAGGTTAATATAAAACTTATTTTCTTTAAATCTTTCACCAAAATGTCCTTCAATAATACAAAGGGGAAGAAAACAGGGGTGGGAGGGTCAGTGAGTAGCACGCTAGACCACTTCATCACCCAGGCGGCTTCGATCCTTGAGTGTGAAATTGCTGTTACCGAACGTCGCCTCTCACAGGAACCTATGTACATCAGGCGTTCATCCCTGGGGCCTAATGCAAGTTAACTCCCCAAATGTGTTAGATAGGCCATCTACCAGACTAATTAATGAGGATGTAAGTCAGTTACGCCCCAATGAGACTACCTCAGTGGAGCGGGGCCCTGAAAATGAGGCTCCCCGTAAAACCCTAAACTCACATCCCCAGACGCGTTCGAATACAGGAGGAATTATAAAAAGAAAAAGGGCAGCATCTATACAGAAAGGGAGAAATCCCAAAACACCCAAGATTGCTGATTCCATAGACCCGAAGCCAGGGCTTCCTCTTGGCAGGACCTTATTAATGCCAGATGTCGATATATCAGGTGAAAGTCAAAATAAGTCAAATAACACTGGGGAAATAATCTCTACCACTACCTCCGAGGAAGTTGGAGGATCAATTGCCCATATAGAGCATGTTGTAAAATCAATGATTCTCCCCCTCCTTGAGAGGATAAAAGTGATAAATGAAAGGTTAGAGAGATTTGAACAGTCTACTCTAGATAACTTTTTCTCCCTAAAGAATTTGATAACATCTAAAACCAGAGGGAGAATGGAAAACACTATGGCCCCCCATAAGGAATCTGTAACTGGGGCAGGAGCTGTAATTAGTGAAGTTACTGTACAGACAGTAGAGACTAGGTCGCAAAATGTCTCTAAAAATAATAAACAGACAAGAACAGCTACTGGCAAAAGTGCACAAGGAAAAATCACTAGTGCAAACAAACGTCAGATGGGGAGGGGTATCAGTTCTGAAGGTGCAGCCACAACAAAAGACAGCCATGATAGCAATCCGAAAATCTCACTGGCTACTGTCGACTTACCACCAGAGTCACTGCCATATGTAGTAGTGCTCACTGGTGTCCCTAAATTAAATAGTGAAGGACCTGAATCCCATCAAGAATGAAAAAAATCCCATCAAGAATGAAAAAATAAAGTGACATTCTGGCTGAACAGAAACAGTCCGTTTCCCAGATATATGAATGGAGAGGTCCTGTTGGTCAGAAGGGTCAATTGGGTAGGTAGAAGACCAAGGGTTATACATGGGGATGCAATCATTGTAAATTTTAGGGAGAGAAACTAATTTGTAATGGCCAACATCATATGGACAGGGGTTCAATTGCACACAAGATCTTACCTACTTTTATAATTTGAAGGCTATGTTGACACCCCTGCCCCACCAAACTATGATGCAAGAAGAGATGACGGGCGGCAATAATACGAATTATTCTCTAGCCACCAAAAAACGCTTTACTGGATTATATGGGTTAGAGGAGGTTGATTGACTGGGAGAAAACCAAGGCAGGAAAATAATTGATTTAAGGGTTATATCCATAAAGGGGACAAGCCCAATAAAAAAAATAGATATCTCAGAAGGACGCAACTTGATTGAACAGGAGCAGTTAGGAAATGGTAATCCCTTAATACCGATGATCCAAGGAGAAATAAATATGGAAGAAAATATACTGGGCAGCAAGGTCCACGCTGAGGTCAAATTAATCTTGTGGAACATTGCTGGCATGAGAAAAAACTTGAGTGACCCTGCATGGCAGGATTACATCGACAATAGGGATATCATCTTGTTCCAAGAAACATGGAGGGTGGACAACTACTTCAAAATAGGCTATAGGTCGTTCCATATACCAGCTACTAACTTAAACAAAGGAAGACCCTCTAGTGGTCTGATAATTTGGGCAAGGATCACATTGGGTATTGACTTCAGGCAAATTGATTTAAATAGCCCTGACATCTTGGCCATAAAATTTAAAGATGCTAAGGGAAGGGAGGTCTGTATCTTCAACATCTACAATAGACCCTTATCACCAAATAAAGAGTCTGAGACCATAGCCCAGCTAAATAACATTATTTTTAGTCTAGACCATAAAACCATGTTGATCACAGGAGGAGACTTCAATAGGAAGTTCGAACCAATCATAGGCCTAGAAGATGTCTTTGAGCTGCAAGACAATGGCAATAACATACCAGGCGTCGAGGCCAGCCCTACAGTAGCTTGTACAAGAGGGGCCCTCCAACTATTAAGAAGGGCAGCGGAACACAGTTTACGTCCCTGTAATCGACGCTTACCTTCAGACTGCCCAAGTAAACCCACTTTCAGATGGGGTGGCTGTGTTAGCCATTTAGACTATATAATGGTTTCATCAAGTTTTAGGCCAATGACTCTGGACCTGGCGGTAGATGACCGCATAGAGAGTGATCATTATCCTCTCTCTCTGACCATCTCAAGATCATTATTTAAGTTATCCATGGAGGTAGTGCCCCAAACCTATAATTCGACCTATGATCCCCTAGAATCCAACAATCGCAGGTCTTTAAAATGGCCTGTTGTCATGGGGAATGTCTGTATCATTAAGAAAATCTATGAGCTCCATGTAAAGCTCATGTCACCGGCAGTATATGTCAATATCAAGAGTATCGCATTAACAGAAGTGCATGGGAAACTGATATTGGAGCTTAGTGAGATACTCTCTAAAGTAACTAAACGGGTACAGTCTGGGCAAAGCATCACCTCGAAAGATGGCCTTTGGTAGGACAAAGCTTGCTGTCCGGCCAAAACAGAATTGATAAAAGCTGTAAAAGGGAAACATATAGCCACTGTTAGAGAAAAAAGGAAGCAATACAAAAAAAGGAAGCAATACAAAAAAAGCATGACATTAGCAAAAAAGAGCTGGGACGAAAAAGTCTGGTCTGATCTACTGCAAGCATGTAAGCTAAAAGATCAGTCTTCATTTTGGGGTCTTTTAGCTAGGGGCAAGAAAGAAGGTATACCATCCAGGAACTTGTTTCTAGAGGAAAATATTTGGGTCAAACACTTCTTCGCACTATATTCATGCGGTGGAAACGACTAAAGGTGTATAGAAGAAAACATAGGATCAAACTTATCTAGGACACCCTTATCATTTAGTTTGATTGAAACTAAAACAGCCATCAATGCAATCAAACCGGGTAAAGCACCAGGCCCAGATAAAATACCTGGGAACCTTTGGAAACATGAGAACCTGTTGTGGGCCCCTTACATTAATCATCTCAGCAACACGATTGCGAGAGGTGCCCCAATCCCAAGACCTGGCGGAGCGCAGAAATTGTGACTATTTTTAAAAAGGGAGACAGACTTAATCCAGCGCATTATAGACCTATCAGCTTGATAGATGTCCTTCAAAAAGTTTTTGCTCGCCAAGTGTTAAGCAAGCTAAATACATGGATTGAGGAAAACTCTATTTTAACAAAATACCAGGCTGGTTTTAGAGGCAAAATTAGCACTGTCGATCAAGTTTTTAGATTTTTATGCTTAATATGGAAATATATTAATATAAGGAACTCTTACCTATACATAGCTTTTGTGGACCTCAGAGCTGCCTTTGATCTGGTCCCCAGGGGAAAGTTGTGGACATCGTTGAGAGATTTGGGGGTCCCCGGGGAAATTCTTGAACAATTTATCAGGCTACATGAGGGAAATTACGCAAGAGTGAGGTGGGGTCCTAACGGAGCATTAACAGAGAAAATAGACATAAAGAGAGGAGTCAGGCAAGGATGTGTGCTGGCGCCGACTCTTTTCTCTCTTTCTCTACTTTAGTGAAGTAGTGTGGCTCACTGGTTAGAGGCGGCAGACCCGAGAGCAGAGGACGGCCCGGGACCAGGGTTCGATTCCCGGCGCGGCAGGTTTCTGGACCAGGGTCAGCGGACTCGATAATTCTCTCGCCTCGGTGCCCACTCTGATCAGCGTTCACACTCGGCAACTCTGGGCATTAGCTTGCCTCATCTTCACTAACGGCCCCACCAGACCGCCGGGGATGCCTGATCTCACCCTGGAGATACCCATTAAGGGACCATCTCTCAGGGAAGCCAGGAAGGGTTTCGCAGCGGTCGAAGCGCCTTGGGACCCTCCGGGTAAAGTAGTGCGCTATATAAATGCCTATACATTTATGAGAATGACATCCCAGACACCCTCTTGGGCTGCGAGCATGACTCTCCCAAGTTGTGTGGCCAAGCCGTACCGGCTTTGCTATTTGCTGACGATACCATTTTAATCTACCAGACCCCAAAAGGATTACAGAACTTACTTAATAATTTAAGATTTTACTGTTTGGACAAAAAGTTTGGAATTAATTTGTCCAAAACAAAGTTTATGACAATTAGTCCTCACAAGGGTTTTAATAAAGTTTTTACTGTTAATAATGAAAAGATCGAGCATGTGCACAGTTTTAAATACTTGGGTATTACACTTGATACAAAAATGAATAGGAAGCCGCAAATTGAAAAGACTAAATTAATTTTAACACAAAACCTGGCACCTATAATTAGAAAACATAGGAACAGTTACAATAGAGCAGTATCACCTTCCATTGAACTGTTTAAATATAAAGCTCAATCTGCCACTTTAATATTATTTGCAGTACTCATTTTACATGACATTTTACATTTACTAGAAAAGGGGGAAGCTTGCCTATGTGTTTTAATAACAAGTAACCGGAGTGCAACTAAAGATGGCTGCTAACACGGGAAAACAACTTCGCATGCGTCAACTTCATGATGCCTTAACGCTTGCAGGAAAAGCTTTGCTTCTGCGCAATGAGAGTCAAAATGGCCGCTTGAGAACTTACATGCTAAGCATCTGTTTTGCCTGAAACTAAACCGCATTATATACTAAGTGATAATGCATAAATAGTCTGTTTAATTAAATGGGATTAGAGTACAGATAAGTGGTATACAGTGAAATCATTTTATTTGAACCTAACATCTTGTCTTTTTGAATTCTCTGTTAGTTCCTATTTGGGCATTAAAGAGAGCTAAGGGCTGACACCCATGTGACACTAATGTGACACCCATCCGCATGCGCGGTAGAGACAACTCAGGAGTCATGATCTCAAGTCTTGGAACCAGATCAAGGACACCCTTTCCACATGAACTGGGAACCAGCTGAACATCCTGAAGACTCAATGGACAACTGTTCAAAACTGTATACTTTGTTGATAATGCATTATGAACATGGGTGGAAAATAAAGCTTGGGAGAAAAAAATTAATGGGCGGGAACATAAGACAAAGGTCTTAAGAAAAAGTATTAAACTAAGTATGGTGTGATTATCATCCCCTCGGTTTGTCGGATAAGAATTAGGAGTTTCATAAGATTTAAACATTTAGGGCTAGTACATGCCATTAAGAAGGTATAATTGGGGTAGTTAGTTAGATTAGGAAGCTTAATCGCTGCCAGAACGCTGAGAGATAGAGATGCTGTCTGATTGCTGATAGAAATACTCAAAGAAGCAGACTTAGAATTTTCAAGCAAATAAACTTAGAAAGAAGATCGCGGAAGAATCGAGGAGGTAATAGAATTAGAAAGAAGAGCTTGGAAAAATGGAGGAGAAAATTAGAATCAGAGAGGGGTGAGATGCAGGCCTCAAATCGAGAAGAGGCCTCATGTCCAGTCCTAATCCTGTCCTGAACCTGTCCCCTGAATGTTCCTAAGGGGCACACAACTCTTGCCAGAAGTGTCTGATCTTGGACAATCCTAGGTAACTATAAATCTGTGTATTCTGTCAATGTGCCTTTTCTCTCTGTCCTCTCTTCCTGAGGTACTTGTCATTGAAATTATAGTTTATTTTAGATAAATCGAATCTTACCTCTTCAGAATGATGGACTTAACATTGTAATTAGTTTTTGATTCATATGGTAAAATTCAGATCAACCTTTAAAACTTACCTGAGTCTGTAGTTATTTAATGAATAAAACAGGTAAACGTTCATTGGTCATAATTACCAAATATAATCAACTAAAAGATCCATTTGTAAGAAAGGGCTTAGTAATAAATAGGCAATTAATCAAAAATTGGGGAGTAGGGTAGACGGTCCATTCATCACCCCAGTAGCAATGGCTTTGTAATCAAAAGAAGAATGGACACTTGTTACCACTTTAACCATTGGTTAAGATGGGACACTCTCATAAACGCGGTGTTGCTCGTGCGGTGTATGTCTTTCTTCCGCCCCTCACACGCGTTATGGCATTTATCATCGAGTGTTCCAACAACGTGCTATATGCCAAGCCTCAACCCGAGGCAACCTCTGGCGCTAGTAGCAGTGTCCAGAGATAAGGGAAGGGGAAAGTAGGGCACCCAGAGAGAAAGATAAGAAGCATATACTACACCGATGGAAGTTTTAATAAAAAGGTGAAGTATTGCTATTAAAATTGGTTGCGGTATAATGGGAGGTCGAGTTAATGGATTTCTTTATACCTTTTTAACTATAGCGTCAACATGTTTCTGCTCCATGTCGCCCAGCCGGGTCTACGGAGCATTCGTCAGGATAAGTACACAACACAAAAAAACAGATAATGAAAATTACTTGCACCATTTGTGTAGTAATGATATATGCTGAATTTTCGCTTTTTCGGGAATTGTCTGAAAAAAGGAGGAAGGAAATAATTCTATGTTAGGAATTAAGTCTTATGGGTGCATATATAGCATTCATGTGATCTCTCAACGTTTGTGGAGGATTGCTCTATATGAGTGAAAGTAAAAAAGTAAAGAAGAACTGGCATAGTGCTCTGAGGAAAAACGTGGTGCTTATGGCTTCTTTGGAGGGTTTGTAGTTAGTTGCTGCAAGTAGCCTGACGTTTATTAATGGACTGACAAGGAAGTTTAGCTCAATATGGAGTTTGAGACTATGTCGGTCAATACGTGCAGGACAGCGAGGCTAATGCAGCGTTTAGTTTTAAAGTGACACACGAAGGATAATAGTCTTAAAAAGTGAAGTGCGCACACAGTCAAATAGCGGTAATCTTACCTATTGTGCTAGCTGAATTCAGCTTCAGTCAGGTGGCAACGGGACTCTCTGGTCCCAGACTGAAACGAAAAAGTAGTAAAGGGGGGCCTTCAGGTAGAGTTCTTACCCCGTAACGTTCAGTGCTTACCCGAAGCTGGCCGCCATTCTTACCAGCGCGTGGGAAGTTCCCAGGACTTGTGCTGTCTCTGCCCCCGGATGCTAGATGCCGGTTTCCTGTTACAATTGTAAGTTGGAAATGTTATGGAGCTAGAGAACAGACTATACATCTGCTGGCGCTATCGGCAGGTTCAGGTTTTAAAGTAAGGTCGAATGTTGAACTACAGTTCATTATGGTGTAGAACAGTTAGGGTATTTTAGCGAAATTAGTTGAAGTTACAATTTTTTGTTGTTTGATATTGATGATCTCCTACCAGAAAATAGGGAAGTAAGACTTACCTTTTTCATGGGGTACTATTAAAAGCATCACAGATCAATGCATCATCAGGCAAAGGTATTCTGTGTTTTATGAGAACTGGCACCAGGGGATATTGTCATTGAGCCCAAATAGATGGGTTTTCAATCGGTCCACCCACCGTTGCTCTTTTTCGAATAAGATTTGTGTGGCATTCCAAGGTCTGTCTGTTAGTTTCTCAAGGACTGTCCATCTCATTTCTTGACAATCATGATTTAGATCAACAAAGTGGGAACAGAGCTTTGTGTTGTTCTTTTTTAGTCGGATGTTACTTTTGTGTTCCCCTATACGGGTCTTGACTTTTCTACAAGTCATTCCGATATATTTCTTCTCACATGGGCACTGGATCATATAGACCACATGGGTCGAATTACAATTCGTGTGTTGTTTTTGTGTCCAGGTGAGGGAGTCTGTGAGTTGTAGTGATTGTGTGATAGTTGTTAATTTGCAAACTTGACAGGAGCCACAGGGATAGTGACCTGTGACAGGTGACATTTCTAGACTTCTCAAATCAGTGGGTTTGATTTTAGGTACAGTGGGGCGAGTATGGACAAGTAGGTCTTTTAAGTTCTTTGTCCGCTTGTTGGCAAAGCGAGGCTTCGGCCAGGTATGTTTTCCAGTACACAGAATGGGCCAGTTTTTATTGATGAGTTTTTGTACATCATATGTCGCGGGACAAAAGGTTGTCACGCACGTCACAAGATCCTGGTTGGGTTCTTTATTATTGATTTGTAAGAGGCAATCCCTTGGCTGATTTTTAGCTCTTTTACAACATTTTGTAATGGTTGCAGGAGTATAGTCTCTTGATTTCAATTTTTTGCACAGTTCCTTTGATTGTATTTCATAGTCAGTTTTTTTGCTACAATTTCTTTTGAGCCTTACGATCTTTGTAGAAAACGGAAAGCTGGAAACAAAAACATACACGAAACCCACAGCAAAGAACAGTCTTTTATCCTATAAAAGCTATCACCCAAAAGCCCTCAGGGACAATTTACCATATAGCCAGTTTTTAAGACTCAAAAGAAATTGTAGCAAAAAAACTGACTATGAAATACAATCAAAGGAGCTAAAAATCAGTGATGTACAAAAACTCATCAATAAAAACTGGCCCATTCTGTGTACTGGAAAACATACCTGGCCGAAGCCTCGCTTTGCCAACAAGCGGACAAAGAACTTAAAAGACCTACTTGTCCATACTCGCCCCACTGTACCTAAAATCAAACCCACTGATTTGAGAAGTCTAGAAATGTCACCTGTCACAGGTCACTATCCCTGTGGCTCCTGTCAAGTTTGCAAATTAACAACTATCACACAATCACTACAACTCACAGACTCCCTCACCTGGACACAAAAACAACACACGAATTGTAATTCGACCCATGTGGTCTATATGATCCAGTGCCCATGTGAGAAGAAATATATCGGAATGACTTGTAGAAAAGTCAAGACCCGTATAGGGGAACACAAAAGTAACATCCGACTAAAAAAGAACAACACAAAGCTCTGTTCCCACTTTGTTGATCTAAATCATGATTGTGAAGAAATGAGATGGACAGTCCTTGAGAAACTAACAGACAGACCTTGGAATGCCACACAAATCTTATTCGAAAAAGAGCAACGGTGGGTGGACCGATTGAAAACCCATCTATTTGGGCTCAATGACAATATCCCCTGGTGCCAGTTCTCATAAAACACAGAATACCTTTGCCTGATGATGCATTGATCTGTGATGCTTTTAATAGTACCCCATGAAAAAGATAAGTCTTACTTCCCTATTTTCTGGTAGGAGATCATCAATATCAAACAACAAAAAATTGTAACTTCTACTAATTTCGCTAAAATACCCTAACTGTTCTACACCATAATGAACTGTAGTTCAACATTCGACCTTACTTTAAAACCTGAACCTGCAGTTAGCGCCAGCAGATGTATAGTCTGTCCTCTAGCTCCATAACATTTCCAACTTACAATTGTAACAGGAAACCGGCATCTAGCATCCGGCGGCAGAGACAGCACAAGTCCTGGGAACTTCCCACGCGCTGGTAAGAATGGCGGCGAGCTTCGGGTAAGCACTGAACGTTACGGGGTAAGAACTCTACCTGAAGGCCCCCCTTTACTACTTTTTCGTTTCAGTCTGGGACCAGAGAGTCCCGTTGCCACCTGACTGAAGCTGAATTCAGCTAGCACAATAGGTAAGATTACCGCTATTTGACTGTGTGCGCACTTCACTTTTTAAGACTATTATCCTTCGTGTGTCACTTTAAAACTAAATGCTGCATTAGCCTCGCTGTCCTGCACGTATTGACCGACATAGTCTCAAACTCCATATTGAGCTAAACTTCCTTGTCAGTCCATTAATAAACGTCAGGCTACTTGCAGCAACTAACTACAAACCCTCCAAAGAAGCCATAAGCACCACGTTTTTCCTCAGAGCACTATACCAGTTCTTCTTTACTTTTTTACTTTCACTCATATAGAGCAATCCTCCACAAACGTTGAGAGATCACATGAATGCTATATATGCACCCATAAGACTTAATTCCTAACATAGAATTATTTCCTTCCTCCTTTTTTCAGACAATTCCCGAAAAAGCGAAAATTCAGCATATATCATTACTACACAAATGGTGCAAGTAATTTTCATTATCTGTTTTTTTTGTGTTGTGTACTTGTCCTGACGAATGCTCCGTAGACCCGGCTGGGCGACATGGAGCAGAAACATGTTGACGCTATAGTTAAAAAGGTATAAAGAGATCCATTAACTCGACCTCCCATTATACCGCAACCAATTTTAATAGCAATACTTCACCTTTTTAATAAAACTTCCATCGGTGTAGTATATGCTTCTTATCTTTCTCTCTGGGTGCCCTACTTTCCCCTTCCCTTATCTCTGGACACTGCTACTAGCGCCAGAGGTTGCCTCGGGTTGAGGCTTGGCATATAGCACGTTGTTGGAACACTCGATGATAAATGCCATAACGCGTGTGAGGGGCGGAAGAAAGACATACACCGCACGAGCAACACCGCGTTTATGAGAGTGTCCCATCTTAACCAATGGTTAAAGTGGTAACAAGTGTCCATTCTTCTTTTGATTACAAAGCCATTGCTACTGGGGTGATGAATGGACCGTCTACCCTACTCCCCAATTTTTGATTAATTGCCTCTGAAGCAGCGCACAGCTGCGGGAGTCCTTGACCAACAGTGTGACACTCAGGATAGTGTAATTCCACTGTTTAAGAACTGGTTGAACATAAACAAAATGGAGGATAACGTGGGAGTGAGCTTCACTGGAGAAGACATTAACGAAATATTGGCAGGCCAATCTTTACTGCAAAACACAGACCTAACGCAAGCCTTGGCTCAAACAGATGACTGGGAAAGTCTCAGTGAGAAGAAGAGAGAACAAATTCGCACTGCCATTCATGGCATAATAATGACAGAATATTTGAGGTCCAAATCAGCCCCAAGAGGACTATGGGTCAATAATGCCCCTAGAATTTTTTTGCACGACTTGGCATTTCGTCGTGATTGGTCATCCATTTCATGGAAATGCACTCTGGACTACCTGGTTTTAATAGTTAAGACAGCAAAGAGACTGTCTGATGCTCTTTTGATTCAGATACAAGCATGCGAAGAAGAACTGAAGAAAGCAATTAACCCGGCGATATATCAAAAGAGGTTGGAGGAAATAACGAAAGAAATGAATGACACCCATGAATACCTCATGCAAAATAAACTCCAAAAACTCGCAAAAGACCTCAAGAAGTTCAGCCAGGAACGCATGCACCCGTATACAAAAGAAGAGTATACAGGCCCAAATGCAGGATCAGATAACGAATCTTCAGACAGAAATACCTCAGAAGGTTCAGAATCAGGGTCCGAAGATTCTATACCCAGAAGAGGCCGCTACAATTACCGGAATCAACGACCCAGGAGAAGCAATAGATGGCAGAGACCATATTTCCAGGGGAACCAAATGCCATACTTTCAACCCTTCATTCCCCCATATGCAGGCTGGATGAACCCCTATAACCACAGCATGCAACCACTGCCTCCACAAATGGGAAATCAACATACTGCCGGTAATGAAAATACTCATCCTCAACAGCCTTTTTTAGGGAGAGGCCAGAATCAATCCCGCTGAAGAAAAAAGAACATCAACTGGCAAGACCAGCAACGCAACATACAAACGAGGAGCATGGCAACGGCCAAACCGAGCACGAGCAAGAACAACTGATTGTCAACTTGACCAATGTAGTCCTAACAGATGACCAAACAAAAGTCTTGAACAAAGGCCTGGGATTTGTCCCTACCCCCCCACTAGACACTTTCAAACTTAAGTGCGAACTTTCTGAGTTTTGTAGAACCTTAAAATTGAAATCGTTCTTCGTGGGCACAGAATACCGTAATGAGGGAGACACGTCCTTACGTAACAAATCCAAATTTAATCCACCAAATAGTGCCATTCCTGTAGAAATACAGACCTTTGAACAAGCATTGTTGAAAGGAATAGACGATTTGGACAAAACTAAAAAACACACTTTCCAAAATCTGTCCAAAAATGAACGTCTAGCCTTGGAAGAACTGCAGAAAAATACAGAAATTATCATAAAACCTGCGGATAAAGGGGGAGGAATCGTTATCCTAAGCAAACAAGGATATGACGAACAATGTCTGAAACTCTTGGCAGATACGAAATTCTACAAAAGGATACTAACGGACCCGACCCCCAGACTTCAGAATACCATTGCAATAATGGTCTATGAGGCTGAAATCAACTCTTGGATCTCCAAAAAAGAAGCCGAATACTTGATAACCAAAGAACCAAAAATACCGTTCTTCTACTCTCTTCCCAAGACTCATAAAAACAGAGTCCCCCCTCCTGGACGCCCCATAGTTTCGGGGATTGGCTCTTTATTAGAACCATTATCCAAATTCGCTGATGAGTACCTGAAACCAATGGTGCAAAAGACACCCACCTACCTCAAAGACACCCGGGATCTACTCATCCAACTATCAGATAAAACATTCGACCCAGACACTATGGTACTGGTAGGACTGGATGTAGAACAATTGTACACCAGCCTCCCACAGAAGGAAACTCTCCAAATGCTAGAAGACCAACTATTTATGGAAGAGTGGACCTATAGAACACCTAGACACTTTGTCTTGGAGTGCTGTCGCTTAGCACTTACTGAAATTTTTTTTGAATATAATGGCGACTTATACCTCCAATCCCATGGAACATCTATGGGCAGTTCCTTTGCCCCTTCGGTGGCGGGTCTTTATGTGAGCCAATTTGAGAACAACTTTGTCTTCAATGAAACTAACCCGTACGTTTCCAGTATTTTATACTGGAAACGCTATATAGATGACATTCTATTGATTTGGCACACTAACCAAGACCTAAAACTCTTCATGAATTGGCTAAATGAGAGGGACAAGTAGTTGAATTTCACCTACACCGTGAGCAAAACCCAGTTGGATTTCCTAGACCTTACGATCTTTGTAGAAAACGGAAAGCTGGAAACAAAAACATACAAGAAACCCACAGCAAAGAACAGTCTTTTATCCTATAAAAGCTATCACCCAAAAGCCCTCAGGGACAATTTACCATATAGCCAGTTTTTAAGACTCAAAAGAAATTGTAGCAAAAAAACTGACTATGAAATACAATCAAAGGAACTGTGCAAAAAATTGAAATCAAGAGACTATACTCCTCCAACCATTACAACATGTTGTAAAAGAGCTAAAAATCAGCCAAGGGATTGCCTCTTACAAATCAATAATAAAGAACCCAACCAGGATCTTGTGACGTGCGTGACAACCTTTTGTCCCGCGACATATGATGTACAAAAACTCATCAATAAAAACTGGCCCATTCTGTGTACTGGAAAACATACCTGGCCGAAGCCTCGCTTTGCCAACAAGCGGACAAAGAACTTAAAAGACCTACTTGTCCATACTCGCCCCACTGTACCTAAAATCAAACCCACTGATTTGAGAAGTCTAGAAATGTCACCTGTCACAGGTCACTATCCCTGTGGCTCCTGTCAAGTTTGCAAATTAACAACTATCACACAATCACTACAACTCACAGACTCCCTCACCTGGACACAAAAACAACACACGAATTGTAATTCGACCCATGTGGTCAATATGATCCAGTGCCCATGTGAGAAGAAATATATCGGAATGACTTGTAGAAAAGTCAAGACCCGTATAGGGGAACACAAAAGTAACATCCGACTAAAAAAGAACAACACAAAGCTCTGTTCCCACTTTGTTGATCTAAATCATGATTGTGAAGAAATGAGATGGACAGTCCTTGAGAAACTAACAGACAGACCTTGGAATGCCACACGAATCTTATTCGAAAAAGAGCAACGGTGGGTGGACCGATTGAAAACCCATCTATTTGGGCTCAATGACAATATCCCCTGGTGCCAGTTCTCATAAAACACAGAATACCTTTGCCTGATGATGCATTGATCTGTGATGCTTTTAATAGTACCCCATGAAAAAGATAAGTCTTACTTCCCTATTTTCTGGTAGGAGATCATCGATATCAAACAACAAAAAATTGTAACTTCTACTAATTTCGCTAAAATACCCTAACTGTTCTACACCATAATGAACTGTAGTTCAACATTCGACCTTACTTTAAAACCTGAACCTGCCGATAGCGCCAGCAGATGTATAGTCTGTTCTCTAGCTCCATAACATTTCCAACTTACAATTGTAACAGGAAACCGGCATCTAGCATCCGGGGGCAGAGACAGCACAAGTCCTGGGAACTTCCCACGCGCTGGTAAGAATGGCGGCCAGCTTCGGGTAAGCACTGAACGTTACGGGGTAAGAACTCTACCTGAAGGCCCCCCTTTACTACTTTTTCGTTTCAGTCTGGGACCAGAGAGTCCCGTTGCCACCTGACTGAAGCTGAATTCAGCTAGCACAATAGGTAAGATTACCGCTATTTGACTGTGTGCGCACTTCACTTTTTAAGACTATTATCCTTCGTGTGTCACTTTAAAACTAAACGCTGCATTAGCCTCGCTGTCCTGCACGTATTGACCGACATAGTCTCAAACTCCATATTGAGCTAAACTTCCTTGTCAGTCCATTAATAAACGTCAGGCTACTTGCAGCAACTAACTACAAACCCTCCAAAGAAGCCATAAGCACCACGTTTTTCCTCAGAGCACTATACCAGTTCTTCTTTACTTTTTTACTTTCACTCATATAGAGCAATCCTCCACAAACGTTGAGAGATCACCTGAATGCTATATATGCACCCATAAGACTTAATTCCTAACATAGAATTATTTCCTTCCTCCTTTTTTCAGACAATTCCCGAAAAAGCGAAAATTCAGCATATATCATTACTACACAAATGGTGCAAGTAATTTTCATTATCTGTTTTTTGTGTTGTGTACTTATCCTGACGAATGCTCCGTAGACCCGGCTGGGCGACATGGAGCAGAAACATGTTGACGCTATAGTTAAAAAGGTATAAAGAGATCCATTAACTCGACCTCCCATTATACCGCAACCAATTTTAATAGCAATACTTCACCTTTTTAATAAAACTTCCATCGGTGTAGTATATGCTTCTTATCTTTCTCTCTGGGTGCCCTACTTTCCCCTTCCCTTATCTCTGGACACTGCTACTAGCGCCAGAGGTTGCCTCGGGTTGAGGCTTGGCATATAGCACGTTGTTGGAACACTCGATGATAAATGCCATAACGCGTGTGAGGGGCGGAAGAAAGACATACACCGCACGAGCAACACCGCGTTTATGAGAGTGTCCCATCTTAACCAATGGTTAAAGTGGTAACAAGTGTCCATTCTTCTTTTGATTACAAAGCCTTAGTAATAAATAGGCCCAAGACTTAGAGGCAAACGGACATATAGAATAAGCCCAGCAGGGTTTCATGGGCCAGATAACGATTGAGTGTGTGTTATGGGCCCGAATGAGTATTTAGTGAATATTGTCTGCAGGTTGATGTCCCGCTAGATTAATTTGCTGGTAGCAGAGGTTTGGTTTTATTGATTAGTTTGGTGAATATTGGGTATGGATTTATGTATTACCAAACCTGTTTGTATTTTGTTTTATGTTGTTTGGAATTTCCAGGAAAGTATATTGCGGGTGATGAATGGACATCAATTAGAAAGAGGAGTGAGAAAAGTGACACCTGAAAGGATTAAAATATTAAAACAGATGCAGTTACCTCAGACCCAGAAAGAAATCATAATGTTTCTTGGTGTTGCACGATATTGTAGGCAATGGATTGTAGGTTTTTCCTTACTGGCTGAACCACTGATACAAATGACAAGAAAACAAGCAAAAGATTTTGTAGAATGGGATAGTGAAAGGATGGGAGCTTTTGTAAAATTAAGAAATTGTCTATGCAAGGCCCCTGCTCTTGGAATGCCAGATAAGAAAATGAATTTGCATTATTTTGTTGTGAATTAGATAATTGCGCCTTGTCGGTACTGAGCCAAAGACATGGTTTGATGCGACGTCCAGTGGCATATTTTTCAGCTACGTTGGATCCAGTAGCCTCTGCATTACCTGGTTGTTTAAAAGCGGTAGCTGCTGCTTGCACAAGTCTTGAATAAAGTGAATCTATTGTGAATCTTTTGTGATTGGACATCCTGTGAAGGTATACGTCCCTAATTCAGTTGGAATTATTGTGACTAGAACACTTTCTCAGTATCTTATGCCAAGTCAAATGACAAAATATAAAATAATTATTCTAGGAGCAGAAAATGTAACAGTAATCAGGTGTACAGTTCTGAATTCAGCTGCATTATTGCCTAATGTGTATGGAGAAGAAGTGAGGTATGATGTTGAACATGATTGTCTAGATGTCACTGAATGATGTACCAAACCTCGCCCAGACATACAATAAGAGCCCCTGAACAATTGTGAAAATGACTGGATTGTAGGCGGCTCATGCATGAGGCAAGAGGAAGGAGGGTTGAGTGCTGCCTAGGCTGTACATTGGCTGGAATAGTTGAAGCATCCTATTTACCTGGAATCAAGTCTGCACAAATAGCTGAATGATTTATTTAATTAAAGCATGAAAAATTGGGAAACATTGAGAGTAACCATTTACACTGATAGCCAGAATGGTGATGGGGTTGTGCATGACTTTGGCCAACTTTGGAAGCAAAGAGATTTCATGAATTCTTCAGGAACCCCTATCAAAAATGGACGATATGTGAAAGAGCTTTTAGAAGCAATACAATTGCGAAAGGAAGTGGCTGTGGTCAAATGTGCTGCACACCAGTTAGGGAATGTCTATGTGACTGCTGGTTATCGCTGACCAAGTTGCTCAATATTGTGCCAGGACTAAAAATGGCAGTGAACAAGAAAATTGAAACAGCTGGAATCAGATGCCAACCTATGTTTATCTCAGCCATAGAAGCATGGCATGAAGTAAGACATTTACAAGATGAGGTGGAAGTAAGTGAAAAGGAAGGGTGGATCAAAATAGGATATCAAAGGGGAGAAGAAGATGCTGTTTGGATTAATCCAGATGGCAGGCCAATCATGCCAGACTGTTTACTCTCACAGCTAGCAAGAATGTACCTTGGAGATACCCACATAGGTTCAGATAATAAGATCAGACTTTTAGACAGGATTGGTTCAACCCGAAGTTTAGGACTGTCACAGAGAGTCTTTGCCAGAGGTGAATAATTTGTCAACAGAATAACCCGGGTAGGAAGACAGTGATCAGCTGGGGAAGAATTGGAAAGTCAAAGGGACCATTTGTAAGGTTGCAAGTGGATTTCATTCAGTTACCACCATGTAGAGGACTAAAGTACATCCTTGTCATAGTGTGTTTGTTCTCATGATGGGAGGAAGCATATCCAACCAGATGAAACGCCAGCATAACAGTTGCCAAATTATTGTTTAAGGATCTTATACCGCATTTTGGTTTTCCAGTAACGGTGGAATCAGATAGAGAATCTCACTTCAATAATGAAATAATTTGATTGATCTGTGAAACATTCAAGATTGAATAAAAATTGCACTGTGCTTACTGGCCAGAGGCTTCTGGGGTGGTGGAACAACTGAATGGCACAATAAAATCAAGTTTGGCAAAGGTGTGTGCATCTACATTACTGTGTTGGCCAGATCCATTGCCTCTTGTTCTGATGGGACCCAGAAACAATCCTGACAGAAACATAGGGATGAGTCCCCTTGAAGTACTAATGGGAAGAAAAATAGGATTAGCCTTCATATCTGGACACAGATTGTTAATCATAACTGATGATCTGGTATGGGACTATTGTAAAAGATTGGCTGACCTAGTGTGTTCTGTCTCTCACCAAGTTGGAGAAGATGCAGAGGCCAGGCAGCAGCCGGATCAAGCACATGATCTAAATCCAGGTGACTGGGTGGTAGTGAAGAATAACACCAGAGAGACGTGTCTACAACCCAGGTGGAGTACCCCAAAACAGGTCATACTGGTTACAACAATAGCAGTGAAATGTGCAGGATTGCCTAACTGGATACATGCCAGCCATACCAAAAGAGTGATAGCTCCTGATGAAGTAACTCAACTACAAGAAATAGAAGTTGAAGGTGCAGAAGGTTGTGCAGATGAAGGGCCTAGAATAACAAACTCTGAAGTAGCTGATCAAGAACAACCAAGCACTAGTCAGGAGGATTGGGTACCAGCAATTAACATATCTGATGTGGAAATAAGAACCAGAAGCAAAACAAAATTAGAAAAGCTAGAAACTAGTAAGGAGCAGTCAGGTATAGACGATCAAGCTCAGGAAGCAGAGTACAAAATTGTTTAAGACTGTGAGCAGGAACAGTTAGAGGATAGAAAAATACACACAGATTGAATTGAGCAAGTATTTTCACAAATCTGAGGAAGGACAGATAGGTGTAGAAGAACATTTCCAGTCAACAAACAAGTCAAGTGCATTAAAACATTAGCAGAACCAGATAAGAATAGGGAAACAAGTTCACAGAGGAAACCAAGCAAAAGAAGACTCTGTACAGGGACAGATAGGCAATGCAGAATATGTTTAGGTGAATGGTAAAACATCAAGAAGCCCTGAACTCGGTCAAGTAGAGAGGGATTCAGAAGACGAAGAAAATCAAATGGTGCCACAACATAATACAAATATAAGAATACTTGAAAGTGACGAAGAAGGAGAATGGAAAGGGGCGACCACTCGGTCCCCCCGAACGTATGGTAGGGTGCCCTGACCCCCCCGGGAAACCATTTTGGGCGGGAGGCGTGTCTCGGCTGGTATGCCCGAAGCGGCGTAGCTGGGGCGCGCCTTTTTCCCGCCCAAGAGGGGTTGTCCTAGACACTTACACCGTTGGCCACGCCCGGTAGGCGGATCGGAGGAGGGTACACGCCCTCCTGAGGAAGAATAAAAGGAGCAACAATCCAAAGAAGCATCCTCTTGTTCCTGTGCTTGGAAGCTGCACCTCCTCGTTGCACGTGAGCCCTCGACGGAACAAGGAGCCAATTTTGAGAACTTGTAATTTTGTGCTTCTCTTTTCAGTGACTCCGAATCTTTGGATCCAGGACCTCGTCGAGCGGCAAGTTTCGAATAGCCAATAACGATGCCTGGCAAGAAGGTCGGAAAGAAGGTTGGGACCGAACAGATGCTTCGCATGCTGGTGAAAGACATGGCGAACATGAAAAAGCAGATGGCGGCAATGAATAATACAGGCAGGCCGAAGAAAGTCATCGGACCAGCATTGCCGGGAGTAGTCCCTGCCGGGAGAGGTAAAAGGGCCAGGAATAGGGCGGCAGGGGGGGAGGCCCCAGTTCCCGGGTCACCCCCGGCGAGCCCGGTCAGTCCAGTGGAGGCCCCAGTTCCGATCCCGAACGCGGGACAGCCGATCCCTGTTGTGGTTACACCCATTAACGAGGAGGATATGCCTCCCGAGTTGGCCGCCCAGTTAGCTGCATGGTTGGGCAAAAACACCGAGGGTGCTACGGCGCCAGGAGACACGGCCGAAGAGGCCAGGTTACTAATGAAGCAGTTGCGGCAGTCGAGAGATGCTGTGAAGGCGCCTGTTTCTCTTGTTTCCCCGCAGGTTCCCTCGGAACAACCGGCGTCTGGCGTCCGAACAACAGCAGGACCAGCTACCGATTCGGGTAAGCAGCCGTTGTCAATGGCAAGGGAGGGATCGTTACCCTCAAGAAGGGAAAGGGTGGTTCGACATATCCCGATGGCCACGAAAGAATTGATCTGGGCTGATAAATAAGTGAACATGTTTTCTCTCTTGACCGACCACCATGAGGTAGAGCACATTAAAAGTCAGAAGGATTTGTTGCATCCGAGTGTATGGCGTGCAAAAATGGCGGGATTCAGGGTGGATGAGACGATCGCTAATTGGGCCAGGGCGTTTGCAATGTTCACTGCGATCATGGGGGAACGTAGGCCCGAGGTATTGACTGAATTGGCTTGCTACCAGACACGTATAATGGATTTCTATGAAACGTATGAAGGCAATCAATGGCTGGGTTATGATAATAAGTTTCGTAAGGCCAAGGAGCACGACTCATCTCTGACGTGGGATTGTTTCGACTCCATCTCTTGGCAGAAGCAGCTCATGCCGAGCACGACAAAGTCGTCTTCGCTTGGCGGGAATGGGGCGGAGCCCTCCCGCCATTATCCGGCGGCGCCCTTTCGAGCAGGCACCAGCAGTGATCAACACCCAAGGGGTAGTGGGAACTCGGGTAGAAAAGGGGTCTGTTGGAGCTTTAACAGAGGCAAGTGCACGAGGCCACAAGGGGCATGTAAGTTCAAGCATGAGTGTGCGGGGTGCGGACAATCTTCACACCCCGAGAGTTCGTGCAAAGCCAAGAATGGTGATACAGGGGGTAGAGGAGGGGCCAAACAGGTCTAATGTCGACCGAGGGGCACCGCTACCTACTCCCGTGGACATCATTGCAATGATCCCTTGGCTGAATGAATACCCTGATCATGTCTCCGCCGGGGTGTTGCGAGACGGTTTCTCATATGGTTTCCGCATCCCGGCGGGGGATTTTTCGGGGGGAATCACAGTGTAAGAACCAACTGTCGGTTCAACAGAATACGGCGGTAGTGCAAGCTAAGATTGCAAAGGAGGTGGCCCGTGGTCGGGTTGCTGGACCTTATGGGCATCCGCCAGTTACTAACTTCATTTGTTCACCGTTGGGAGTAGTCCCCAAGAAGGACCCAGGTGAGTTTAGGTTAATCCATAACTTGTCCGCTCCTAGGGGTCTTTCGGTGAACGATGCGATTGACCCCGGAGTTTGTTCGGTGCGGAACGCCTCCTTCGATGAGGCCGTCGCCATGTTGAATCGCCTGGGGCCCGGAGCGCTGATGGCAAAATCAGATATTGAATCAGCGTTCCGGTTGCTCCCGGTACACCCGCAGGATCAGCGTTTGTTAGGTTTTGTGTTTCAAGGACGCTACTACATGGATAAATGTATGCCAATGGGTTGCTTCATCTCTTGTGCGTATTTTGAGAAATTCAGTTGTTTTTTGCAATGGGCGTTCACCAGAGCTACGGGCTTTACGCAGGTTATGCATTACCTTGATGATTTTTTGTTCCTGGGGGCAGCCGGTGACACAGAATGTGCACAGGCTTTACTGGAATTTTGCAATCTCATGAAACGATTTGGCGTGCCACTGGCACCAGGGAAGACAGTGGGGCCATCTACTTCACTCGAGTTTCTTGGAATTGAGCTCGACTCTGTGGAGGGATGCTTCCTTTTACCCAAGGAGAAGGTAATGAAATTTAAGGCCTCTCTCGAATTGTGCATCTGCGAGAAAAAGGTAATTCTCCATCAGTTGCAACAAGCAGTGGCCAGCTTAACTTTGCCCTTAGAGTGATACCGATGGCTCGCCCCTTTTCCCGCTCTATTGCACAAGCCATGGTTGGCCTCAAAGAAGGGCACCACCGCACACGACTGTCAGCAGAGGTTCGCCAGGATATGCGCATATGGTTGGCATTTCTGGCGGATTTCAACGGTCGCGTCGTGTGGAATAAGCCACCAGCTTCCTCCGAGGAGCTGGGGTTATGGACCGATTCAGCGGGGAGTGTGGGATTTGGCGCCATCTTCGGTAATCGATGGTCGGCGCGAACATGGCCGACGTGGTGGCACGACAGTGGGCTCATAGGTAACATTGGGTTTCTTGAGCTGTTCCCCATTTTGGTGGCCTTGAAGACATGGCCGGATGGGTTTCGTGATCGCACATTGGTGTTCTGGTCTGATAACATGACCGTGGTTGAATGTATCAATAATCAGGCAGCACGCTGCAAGTGGATTTTGAGATTACTGAAAGAAATTGTTCTACTGTGTATGAGACTAAACGTCCACTTTAGGGCAAGACACGTGCCTGGTGTACTGAACCAGGAGGCTGACGCACTCTCTCGTTCCCACATGCAGGCCTTCAGGGGTTATCTACCCTCTGCGGACCTGGTGGCGGCACCATTTCCCGAAGCTCTCTGGTCACTCGGTGCCCCGGATTACAGGACCTCGTGGGAGCAAGTCTAGCACCCAGGACAAGGAAGGCATACGAAGGGGCGTTCCGTTCCTATTGGTCTTTTTTGGGTGCAGCTAGGGGGGAGCATTGGGGGCAGGAGGAGTGTGTCCTGAAGTTTCTGGTGTCACTACATCAGGCAGGCCGATCAGCGGCAACAGCCAATAGGCACCGGGCCGCCATTGCCTTTATGGCGCAGGCTCATGGCATCCAGGACCCCACATCGTCCTTTCTCGTAAAGAAGGCACTGCGTGGGTGGCAACGCCTTGAGGGTCGTAGAGTGGACGAGAGGCGCCCGATTGGGCTAGCAAGGTTGTCCCTTTTAATGTCCATACTCCCTGCGACATGTTCATCCCAGTCAGAGACAGTGCTTTTCCGGGCCGCTTTTGCATTAGCATTCCATGGGGCTATGCGGGTAAGCAAACTGGTAGCAAGGAACAAGCAGGATACGGGGGGAGGTCTGTGTCGAGAACACGTTCAGATCAAGGGTGATACAATGGTAGTCACAATAGCCAGGTCCAAAACTGATCAGGGAGCGATCGGGGACGGTGTTGTTGTCCAGCGAATTCCAGGGTCCCCCATGTGCCCGGTGAAATGCGTGGAGGAATATTTAGCGCAAAGGGCGGCATCATGGGGGGGAAGCTTTGCTGAGACACACCGACGCCACCCCACTGACTAGGTTTCAGTTCCAGCGGGTGCTAACAATGGCAATCGCGGCAGCGGGCTTGAACCCGAGCGATTTTGGGACCCATTCCTTCCGGATAGGGGCTGCTACAGAGGCTACAGCCAGGGGTCTGAGTGTTGAAAAGGTGAAACAATTGGGACGTTGGTCCTCGAACTGTTATAAAAGGTATGTGCGGTTGCACATGTTGTGAAGCCGATGTCAGTCACTCGCGCTTCTTGTTTTCTGTTTGGTTTACAGTTTCGCGAGCAGGCTTTGCGGGGCGGACTGTGCAGTTGACCCGACACCTGGGGATTAGCGGTCAAAGATCACCGGCTGAGGGAAGAGTGGTGTGGGTCATTGGCCACTCATACGTGAGGCGTGCCGCGGACGTATTCAAAGCAGGTGACATGATTCACGTGGCTGGGGAATACGGGTACAGGGTGACCTTCCACGGAAGGGGCGGACTCTGTATTGACCATTTTCAAAGTTTTATTGAGGGACTGTTAGGGCGGACGAGGTCACCGCCGTCTGTAATCATAGTACACCTTGGGGGCAATGATTTGGTGACCATTGGTCGACGAGTACTTCTCGAGCTGATTTTATCCTCTGTTAGTTGGTTGGCGAGAAGGGTTCCAGGGTGCACGATAGCATGGTCACACATGATTCCCAGGAAGGTGTGGCGGGGGGCCCTCTCTGTGTCAGCTTTGAATCAGTCGGTAAAGAAAGTCAATAACAGACTTAGTAGGTTGTTTCGCTCAGGACAGTTGCATTGTATTCCACACGGATGTATTCGGGGGGACCACATGTATCGTGAAGATGGGGTCCATTTGTCCCGGATGGGGAATGTCTTACTCATAGGAGACTTCATAGCTTGGTTAAAGGGTTTGTGTAGCCATGACCTTTAGTAGGAGTTTGTGGGGGGTCCGGATAGCCGGTCAACTATCCGTCCTGTGGCGGTAAGGTCATGATCGGTGAGCAGTAATTGGAAGATCCCTAGAGGTGGGGCGCCACCCATTATGGATGGGAGCGCCCGGGGGGAGGCGGCCATTGGCCCCTCACACGGGGAGGCGGCACCCTCTAAGGATGGGGCCGCCAAAAAGGAAGGCGGTCATAGGCCCCTCCCATGGGAGGAGGTGGCTACGGGCCCCTCCTACGAATTTCCCGGGGCCAGGACATCCGCGATGGCGGATGTGGTAAGCAGTGTGGGGTGGGAGGGGGGTCTACGCTACCTTCTAGACACCTCACACGAGTCCTCGGACGACCACTAAGATGGCGTCGAGTAAATAAGGGGCCCCTGTTAAGACAAGGGAAATTGGAAGTTGGCACAGAGGTACAGTCCTCTGTGCGCCCGCCCCTCACAAGTGAGGGGGGAGTTCTGGTATTAGGGATCTGACACCGGTTACGACCTTGCCATTGGCCCGTAATGTTAGGATGTACAATTTTTATTTAGAGAATATGCATTTGCAGGATGTTTAGACTCGGCTAGGAGAACCTTTGTATTAGAGATGTATTAAGGTTAGCCAATAAACATCGTAATGTATACATGAAAAATTGTACATGATATGAAACTGTTATTTTAATGTTTTAATTTTGTTTCATATTTTAATAAATACGGCCGGGAGGGTAACTCCCTCCCGCCTTCCAAAAGTTCAAGAACTGTGTCCGTCTTCCCATCCTTGGGGATTGTGTTGGGAGGGGGTGATGGGTATCCCGCCATAAGTATAGTGTAACCCAAAAGGGTTAGAAAAGGTGATAACAAGCCCAGATATGTCAAAAGATTAAGATATCATCTAAAGACCATTAATGAAGAACCTGATCAAGTGAATGAAGTCACTAGCCAATCGGGACAGACCAACAAGAAATTAAAGCGAAGGAATCAAAGATAAAAAATATTGAACAATAAGTTCAGAGGACCTGAATGGACTTATATGTTTCTTGAAGAACTTGGCAATTTAGATTTAAATGAAGAAAGTGATGAAGAAATACTTGCAGATCAAATTGCCGAAGGAGAGATGAAACCTCCTTGAAAATGAACTAAAAAAACTTAACATTTTCTGAAAGTAAAGAAAGAAGAGAAATATTCTTAAAATAGCTAAAAATAGAGCAGCTGAAAGACTAAAACCAAATTGTTTAACCAAATGTTGTAGAGTATCTATATGTAGTACCCTATCAGTGATTATAGTATGATTAGGTTTAAAAATAGCTATACCTTATTTAATGAGTATAGAAAAGAAAAATAATGCAGACACAGATGGAAAGCTAGCTAACATAAAGGGAAATAGAGTAGAACCAGAAGCATCAGATGAGTTAGAAATATATCACACAGTAACAGATAATAACACAGATTTAAAAGTTTTCACAAAGTTATTGTTTTAATATGTAGATACTATGGAGGTTAGTGATTGTTATGTATGAAATTACCAGCTTCAGTAGCAGAAGGTGTAACATAGCACCATATACCGCTAACATATAGTATTTCATGTAGTGCATTAGCAAGTCTGTCCTACAAAACACGAAAATTGCAGTATTATTATTCAAACCTAGATGTGATATTTTCCTGTTAAAAAGAATATGAATCCAGTGCTCACTAGTTTAGCTGCACAGTTTATGGGAGTAGCAGAAGCTCACAAGCATATTTTAACATGCTCACTAGGAGAAGAAGAAAAGATCTTTTTGAATTTATTAGAAGAAAGTAGACAAGATTTCTAGTAGTAGGCCAATGAACAGAAACCCAAAATTCCACAACGGACTGAGAAAGAAGGAATGTATACACCTGGAAAGGCTCAGGCTGTGATGGCACTAGATTTAAAAAAGAAAGGGAAGATTTGTCTCCATAGATTCAAAACTGACTATAACAATGTATTTATTGGTTCCCGCGAATGTGAACATAACTTATTGGTAATTGGAGGATGGGGAATAAAAGGATGAACTGATACAGTATTTCCTGGAATCTACTATAAATGTGGGAACAAGGCTTACTTTAATCTAACTGCATGATGGTATGGGAGTTGCTATTTTGGAATAGTATTCCCCAAAGTCTATCATGTGAAACGAATCACTGGAAGCAATGAAAACAATAATGAACGAATATGTACTAAAAGAGTTAGTTTTGCAGAAATAGTAGGAGACATATTTAGTGCATTGATACCTAGTGGGAGTTCTTTTGAATTGTCCACAGTAGTTGATTGCTTATCAACTGATACTGCTGGAGGGTTTCTAATGATCAATACTGAAATGGTTGTGATCAGCTCATTGGTTTTGCAGAATCGACTTGCCCTTGATATTTTATTGGCAAAAGAGGGTGTAGTCTGTAAAATGCTGAAAGCGCAACATTGTTGCAATTACATACCTGATAAAAGTATAGGAACTGGGAAATACCTTAAAAATGTTACAATTTTGGAAGAAGAATTAAAACCACTGAAAGTTGACAGTGGATGGAAAAGACTAACGAATAGCTTAACATCAATAGGGTCATGGTTTGCTAATTTTGGTAAAGGAGTTGTAGCTCAAGTAATACTACCTATACTTGGAATACCTATGATCTGTCTAATAATAATGATCTTGTGCAATTGTGTTAAAAGGAGAAGAAAATATGAAGTAAACAAACAGGGAAAGAAAAGGAAATATGAAGAAATTAGGCTTAAAAGAATTATATAAGAAAATGAAGAACATGGAAGGAAAAGACGATATATAAATAGATAAGATAGAGAAGGAAATAGAAAGGGAAGGGAATAGAAATATGCTAAAGTTGGCATTTGATTTGGGTATAGGTAGTTGTTGATGGCATAAATGCCATCAGAGAGGGGATTGATTGAGCAAGGATTTGCATATAAGCAAGTTGCTAGGATATAAACCTCTCATATAACATTGTAATAAATTACTAATATTGTTCGTAGTACAAATTTTACACAACATTTTACATTTACTAGAAAAGGGGGAAGCTTGCCTATGTGCTTACTAACAAGTAACCCGAGTGCAACTGAAGATGGCTGCTAACACGGGAAAATAAACTGCACATGCGTCAACTGCATGACGTCAACGATTGGAGGGAAAGCTTTGCTTCGGCGCAATGACAGTCAAAATGGCTGCTTGAGAACTCACATGCTAAGCATCTGCTTTGCCTAAAACTAAACTGTGCTATATACTAAGTGCTAACGCATAAATAGTCTTTTTAATTAAATGGGATTAGAGTAGAAATAAATGGTATACAGTGAAAGCATTTTATTTGAATCTAACATCTTGTCTTTTTTACGTCTCTGTTAGTTTGTATTTGAGCCTCAAAGAGAGCTAAGGGCTGACACCCATGTGACACCCAGGTGTCACCCACCTGCATGTGGGGTGGAGACCACCCCGGAGTCATGATCTCAAGTCTTGTAACCAGATCAAGGACACCCTTTCCACATGTCCTGGGAACCAACTGAACATCCTGAACACTCAATGGACAATTGTACAAAACTGTATACATTTTTGATAATGCATTATGAACATGGGTGGGAAATAAAGCTTGGGAGAAACAAATTAATGGGTGGGAACATAAGACAGAGGTCTTAAGAAAACGTATTTTGGTGTGATGGTCATCCCCACGGTTTGTCCAATAAGAATTAGGAGTTTCATAAGATTGAAAAATTTAGGAGTGGTACATGCCATTAAGAAGGTATAATTGGGGTAGATAGTTAGATTAGGAAGCTTAATCGCAGCCAGAATGCTGAGAGATAGAGATGCTGTCCGATTGCTGATCAAAATTCTTAAAGAAGCAGACTTAGAATTTTCAGGCAAATAAACTGAGAAAGAAGATCGCGGAAGAATCAAGGCGTAATAGAATTAGAAAGAAGAGTGCAGAAGAATCGAGGAGAAATTAGAATCAGAGAGAGGTCAGACGCAGGCATCAAATCCAGAAGAGGCTACATGTCCTGTCCTAATCCTGTCCTGAAACTGTCGCCTGAATTTTGCCTAAGGGGCCCACAACTCTTGGCCAGAGGAGTCTGATCTTGCACCATCCTAGGTAACTATAAATCTGTGTATTGTGTCAATGTGCATTTTCTCTCTGTCCTCTCTTCCTGAGGTACTTGTCATTGAAAAAATATTAACCACATCCATGCTACAGCAATTCCTACTTTGTGCTCCAGATCCATGATTCCCATTGTTCATGACGAGCTCAGCTCGTCATGAGCACACAAGCAGTGTACTGCATGACGAGCTGAGCTCGTCATGAGCATGGAAGGGGTTAATTTAGATAATTTGAATCTTACCTCTTCAGAATGATGGAGTTAACATTGTAATTTGTTTTGGATTCATATGTTAAAATTCAGATAAACCTTTAAAACTTTTCAGATTCTGTGGTTATTTAATGAATAAAACAGGTAAATGTTTCTTGGTCATAATTGGCAAAAATAATCAACTAAAAAAGATCCATTCATAAGAAAGGACTTAGTATTAAATAGGATCAAGACTGAGAGGCAAACAGACATATAGAATTAGCCCTAAAATTGATCCCCAGCGGGGTGTCACGGACCAGATAACGAGTGAGTATTTAGTGAATATTGTACGATGGTTTGTGTCCTGCTGGATCAGGAGTTGATATTTAGATACAGTTTACAGGAGTCTCTGGTGTCAGATCGTGAAACTCATTTCAATAATGGAGTCCTGAAAATGGTTTTTGCAGCATTACAGATTGAGCCGGGCTTATACTGTAGTTATCAACCAGAAGTCTCTGGAACTATTGAACAGTTCAATGGAACCATAAAGTCAAGATTGGCAAACATTTGTGCTTTCACATCAATAAAAATGGCCATATGCTTTGCCTTTGGTGTTTGAGTATTCCTGACAGGAAAACACAATTAATTCCCCATGAGATCTTGATGGGACCTACAATGAGACTCCCTGTTATACCTGCAAATGCACTTTTGAAAGTCATAGATGTTGTGATACTTGATTACTGCTAAGGATTGGCTGATGCGGTGCATTCTGTCTCTCAACAAGTGGAAGCTTCCACACTAAAACTTGTATTAAGAACAGTTTCATGAGCTCAGTCCAGGTGACTGGGTATAAGTCAAGAAGCACGTTCAGATGTTTTGTTTGGAACAGAGATGGAAAGGCATGTACCAGATGATTCTCATTATGAACACTGCTGTTAAGTGTGCCGGAGTACTAAACCGGGATCATGCATCACAAACTCAGAGAGCAAAAAGTGCATAATAAGAGATCATGTTCTATGAGCCGGAATAATAAGCACTGGTGACAAAAGCATCACAAGCTGGACAATTGCAAGGAACAATACCACAAGTGACACAACAACAAGGAGAAGAGAGGGGTCAAGAATGACAATCAGCTGCACCAATAAAGTTCCTGTAACTTTGCAAACTGGTATTGAACTATTTGAAGAAGGATAAAAGAGAACACAAGAACAAAGAGATGATGCAGTTGAAGGAACAAGTACTGCGAGAAGCAGACTCACCTGTAATGCCGAATGGCACAGAATTATGGTCAAAGGAAATTGAGATCAAGTGTGTCAGTTGTACGCATACCACCAACTATTGCAAAAAGAGAAATAGTGCCAGTGCATTTTTGAATGTATTCTTCACCTGAATTGGTATACTCCCCAAACCAGGTGTAAATTTGGCAGTGGGAGAATTTCTTAATCTAAGATCGGAACTGTTTGATTCCCAATGTATGAAATCACACTAAAAATGAATTTGGGAAAAGTTGTTTTAAAAAAGAAAGTTTGAGTGACATTGTTAAATAAGAAAGTGCTCATGACTGAAATCAACTATTTTTCTTTGTTTTAAGAAGATGTCCCTGGGCTAAAGTAGAAGAGTTGGGATAAAATATTTAGAAAAAGGAGTAGGGTCAGGTATGACTATAAGAAAACTGTGATAAATGAAGATAAAAAGAACTAACCGCAAAAGAAAAACTTAAGAAGCTGCTTTAAGACCACCTAAAAAAAGGAACGGTAAAATATTGCTGCAATACTGTTGCTTAACGATCTTACTGCAGACAATCATGTGTTTTTTAATAGAGCTAGATGCACGAATATTATGGGTATTATATTTTTTTGTAACAGTGTTAGTGATCATAACAACATTAATGGAGTTTTATTTGATGCCAGAGATAAAAAAGTGTATGTCTACAACGGAAACAGCAATATCCACACACACAATAGAAGTCAAAATTAGAGGCATCTTTCATGAGCTACATGAAAGAAGATTACTCTGCTAATCTTCACTCTAAATTAATAGAAAAATGCACACAGGCACAAGATGCAGTATATTGTTATTTCTATGCCCGCTTACCTTCATCAGCTGCAGAGGAGGTGACTTATCACCATACACCTCTATCATATGCAATCACTCGTAGTATTTTCCTTAGCTTAGTACATAGGTGAAAACGCTTTTAATATTTTTACTCAAATTATGGCGTGGTTCTTCCTAGAACTTCACTACAAAGGAGCACGAATTTACTCCCACAGGCAAAAGAAATGGACACAGCTTGCCATTATTTTATGCACACAGGCACTAGAAGCAAACATGGAAAGAAGGAAAAGCCTTTCAGTAATGTTTTTGTGCAGGAAGGTGCCCCTTACTGCACAAGCGGTACAAAAGGGGGTGGTGATGGATGGAGCATCTGAATCAATCAAACACTCACACCCAGTCAAGAGATCTGGGTTTAATCCATCACCATTCTTTAGCCCACTCTGCCACCACAGTTCGGACATGGCTATATGCAAATCAGTCTGACCCTGTGCCTCATGGGAACAGTCCAGCTCGAACTGCCAAACCACGTCTTCCCTGGACCGGAAACAAGCTTCCAAGGACCGGTTTCTGGCATTCCAGCTATCTTCAGCCCGGCTTGCTTGAATCCAGTGGCAAAGTGAGCAAGGGACTCACGTCTGAGCATACCCTGCCACACTTATGGCGGCCAAAAGCGGTACAAAAAGGGGTGGTGATGGACGGAGCATCTGAATCATTCAAACACTCACACCCAGTCAAGAGATCTGGGTTTAATCCATCACCGTTCTTTAGCCCACTCTGCCACCCCAGTTCAGACATGGCTATATGCAAATCAGTCTGACCCTGTGCCTCATGGGAACAGTCGTGCCCGAACTGCCAAGCCATGTCTTCCCTGGACCGGAAACAAGCTTCCGAAGACCTGTTTCTGGCATTCCAGATGTCTTTAGCCCGGCTTGCTTGAATCCAGTGGCAAAGTGAGCAAGGGACTCAGGTCTGAGCATACCCTGCCACACTTATGGCGGCCAAAAGCAGTACAAAAAGGGGTGGTGATGGACGGAGCATCTGAATCAATCAAACACTCACACCCAGTCTAGAGATCTGGGTTTAATCCATCACCGTTCTTTAGCCCACTCTGCCACCCCAGTTCAGACATGGCTATATGCAAATCAGTCTGACCCTGTGCCTCATGGGAACAGTCCAGCCCGATCTGCCAAGTCATGTCTTCCCTAGACCGGAAAAGCATCTGAGGACCGGTTTCTTGCATTCCAGCCGTCTTCAGCCCGGCTTGCTTGAATCAAGTGGCAAATTGAGCAAGGAACTAACGTCTGAGCATACCCTGTAACACTTATGGCGGCCAAAAGCGGTACAAAAGGGGGAGGTGATGGATGGAGCATATGAATCAATCAAACACTCACACCCAGTCAAGAGATCTGGGTTTAATACATCACCGTTCTTTAGCCCACTCTGCCACTCCAGTTCAAACATGGCTATATGCAAATCAGGCTGACCCTGTGCCCCATGGGAAAAGTCCAGCCCAAACTGCCAAGCCATGTCTTCCCTGGACCGGAAACAAGCTTCCAAGGACCTGTTTCTGGCATTCCAGCCGTCTTCAGCCCGGCTTGCTCGAATCCAGTGGCAAAGTGAGCAAGGGACTCACATCTGAGCATACCCTGCCACTCTTATGGCGGCCAGAAGCGTTACAAAAGGGGGTGGTGATGGACGGAGCATCTGAATCAATCAAACACTCACACCCAGCCAAGAGATCTGGGTTTAATCCATCACCGTTCTTTAGCCCAATCTGCCACCCCAGTTCAGACATGGCTATATGCAAATCAGTCTGACCCTGTGCCTCATGGGAACAGTCCAGCCCGAACTGCCAAGCCATGTCTTCCCTGGACCGGAAACAAGCTTCCGAGGACCGGTTTCCGGCATTCCAGCCGTCTTCAGCCCGGCTTGCTTGAATCCAGTGGCAAAGTGAGCAAGGGGCTCACGTCTGAGCATACCCTGCCACACTTATGGTGGCCAAAAGCGGTACAAAAGGGGGTGGTGATGGACGGAGCATCTGAATCAATCAAACACTCACACCCAGCCAAGAGATCTGGGTTTAATCCATCACCGTTCTTTAGCCCAATCTGCCACCCCAGTTCAGACATGGCTATATGCAAATCAGTCTGACCCTGTGTCTCATGGGAACAGTCCAGCCCGAACTGCCAAGCCATGTCTTCTCTGGACCGGAAACAAGCTTCCGAGGACCCGTTTCTGGCATTCCAGCCGCCTTCAGCCCGGCTTGCTTGAATCCAGTGGCAAAGTGAGCAAGGGACTCACGTCTGAGCATACCCTGCCACACTTATGGCGGCCAAAAGCGGTACAAAAGAGGGTGGTGATGGACGGAGCATCTGAATCAATAAAACACTCACACCCAGTCAAGAGATCTGGGTTTAATCCATCACCGTTCTTTAGCCCATTCTGCCACCCCAGTTCAGACATGGCTATAAGTAAATCAGTCTGACCCTGTGCCTCATGGGAACAGTCCAGCCCGAACTGCCAAGCCACAATCCACTACAGAAAATAAATTAATACAATTATCGTATTTATCAATTATAAAATTAATACAAATTAATTACCAATTAATAAAAATGAATTACCAATTAAGAATTAATAAACAATACATTAAAAATCAATACCAATAAATAAATAAAGATTGTGTACTAAATTACCATTAAATTAATTCCCACCCTATTCCCCTATAAACCCACAACCAGCTACGGAAAATAAATATTACAATTAACATAATTATCAAATAAATGAATTAATAAAAAATATATACCAATTAAAAATTAATTAACAATAAATTCAAAATTAATACCAATAAATAAATAAAAGTATTTAATTAATTACAATTAAATTACTTCCTACCCTATTCCCCTATAAACCCACAACCCACTACAGAACTAAAACGCAAAATTAAATTAAAAATAATTAGTAATTTCTGAAAATGTATATTTAATTTAATATTATTAAATTATTTCCCACCCTATTCCCCTATAAACCAACAACTGTTAAAATCTAGACTGCAGTGTCAACATTATCGGCGCCATCTTGCCCCCGTTTCGAGCCCATTCATGCGCGTAAGCGGCAGCCATTTTAAATGCCATGGCCTCACTGCCCATCGGCGATAGCCAGCGCGTCTCTCTCTCTCTCTCCTGACCTCGCAAGCATCCCCCGCACGCTGACAGCCCCCGCTCTCACATGCCTTGGGTCATAAACCCCTCTTCAGCACAGCTCTGCCTCGGAACCCCATCCTGTTCCCAGCTCCACACCTCCCTCCATTCCTTTCATGATCCCGGTGTCGTAATTGGCCCGTTCGGATTAGCGATTAGCTGAACCTACACGTTGTCCTCCTTAACTTGGCTATATACGATAAACGCCATTTTGAATGTTGCAGCGGCCATCTTAGACCATGAGCGGCCTCGTGGCCGACGTGCCCTTTAGTCCTTTGTCCGTTCCACTGACCACTCTCATCTGCCCAGTAACAGGCTATTTTTAGTACTGGTCAAGCCACACATGCGCAGTTCTCACTGACCCGTAAACCTTCAGGAATGTGCCGCTAACTGACCAGTGGGTTTGAAACTCTCCAATGAGCTGGCAGTATTCCAAAACATGACCATATATGTCTCTAAAACTGTGTCTTAACTTGTGCCGCCTATCTTTTATTGCCCCAAACTTGTATATAAACGGGGTCACACCGGTGTTCGGTGTGATACCTCTTGCATTACCGAAGGGTGCTGTTTGAGTGTACCACCACCCCATGGGGTTTTAATAAACTTGTTCTTTGCATTTTACAGTTTCCGTGCCAACAGTTCTTGTGTAAGTGGGTAATCTCTGGAGCGTGTAGGCCTTGGGAACCCCGAAATACTTCAATTGGCGACCACGAAGGGACTCATCGGCGACTCGGATGCCCGAAGGAGAGGTCGTGACGAAGGCTTGGAAATCCGCCATGGGCGCGCGCTGCCACGAGTGACCCGAGTCTTGGCTGCCACGGTGTTTTTTCCTTTCCTTCCGATCTGACCTTCCAGGTGGCGCCGGTCTCCGACTGAGTTTTCGAAGTGTCCGCATCACTGAGAGAGTGCCGTTTGGCTGATTTGGCTTACAAGACCTTGGCAGTTGGAACCTGGACAGTTGAGTATTTGGTAAGCTTTGTGTTCGGTAAGGTAGTCTTCGGACGCTTACTGAAGTCCTACGAATTGTGTTCGGTAAGGTAGTCTTCGGACGCTTACTGAAAATCTGTGCTTTGTGATCGGTGAGGACGCTTGCCGAATTCTATGAACTTTGATTTGAGTTAGCTAACATTGTGAATTTGTGATCTTTGAACTTATATGTGTAGTGCACTTCACATAGGCAGGCATGTAGAGATGTTTCTCTAACTTTGTTTTTTCCCCTTGAGCGGCACAATCGTGTGGAGAACTGTAAGTGCCATTTTTTCTGGTGTCACGCTTTCGTGATACTTTTCGAACATGCCTGTTTTTAGCACACTTCGAGGAATGTGTTGTTTTGGAGACGGTACCTCAATTAGGTTAGCGGAATCACAGCCGGCTCCCCCAGAGGGGACTCCAAATAGGGAAATGTATATTAAGTTTGGCCTCCCCCCTATTATGTACAGTAAATTGTGGCATAAGTACACTAAGGCCGATCCCGAATTGCAATGGCCCCTACATGGGTCATACGATTTGAGTAAAATCCAATTTGTGGAGCAATGTATGTTTCAGCGCAGGTCTAGACAAAACATGTTTGATTGTGTGCGAATGTGGGAGAAAGCGGCGCGTGAACGAATGAAGCGTGAGGTTGCCTTGGCGGACAAAGAGCAGAAGAAGGCTGCTCGGGATAAGGCTTTACAGCTTGAGGAAAAGGAGGCTCAGGAGAAGAAAGAAAGGGAGGAACGGGAGCGTAAATTGCAAACGACTGGTCAATTTCCTATTCGCCGACCACTCTATCCTGTCCTTAATAATGAAATTGATGATTTTTCTTTGTTAGATCGGTCACCGCCTCCGTACGTTCTGCCGACGGCTCCGGCTGCGGATTCCGAGGATGATGGACAGGATAGGTCGAACCAAAAGGGTGTATCTGCTCTCAGGTTTACTGCGGATAGGTCCGCTCATTTACGTAGTTGGGCTCGTAAAGTGAATAAGCATTGTGTTACTCAGGAGCAGTTGTTAACAGAGAAGAAAGGGTGGTCGGATCTTGAATTAATGTATTTTCTGTCTAGTTTGGCGGATGAAGTTGTAAACGCATATCGTGAACTTTCTGATACGCTTGAGCCTAAAGTGTTGTCGGTGTATCGTGAGAATTTAGCTAAAGGTGATTTTGATCTTACAGATGTTGACGACCTGTTCAAGCAATTGATCAAGCTGCGGGATGAGACAACCCAGTTGCGACAGGAACGAAAACGGAGGCAAAAGGAGTTCGAGCCGGGAAATAGCGGGGAGGCTAAGGAGTGTTCTCTTCGTGGTTCAGATAAGAATTCTGCGTTGCATGTTATGCCTATGCGTGAAGCCGCGCCTTTGTATGTTCCACCAAAAGGGGAAGGTACGGATGATGATAAGTTGTCGAAGGATGCGAAAGGGTATTTTGTGTATAATTGGGTATATACGCCGTGGAATAGAGCAGATGTGATGGCCTTGAAAAATTCTTTACCTGACCTTCGGAAGAATCCGGCGGCATTTTATGAAGGGGTGGAGGGGGCTATATCGTCTTGTGTGATGACTCTTGTAGATATAGATTTGTTTTTTGGGCTGATTTTACCACCTGATATGTGGAGGCAAATTCGTAAGACTAATGACGAAACGATTTTGGGGGGGACATGGAAAGAGATAAATGCTGCAGATTTAGATAGAGAACCAGCATGTAAGCCTTGTCAGCTAATTCTAGATCTTCCGGCAGCTATTTTGCATAAATTGAAAACGCTTGTTCCTGCTAAAAAGATAGATTGGACCATGTTAACGTCGTGCAAGCAGAAACTTGATGAAACGGTCTCAGATTTCTTTACACGCTTCGAGGAGGCATTTCATGATTACAGTGGTCAATCTTTAACTGACGATACGGGTCGGCATTTGTTTGTAGATAAGTATGTGGCTAATCTCCTACCAGAGATTGCAAAGCGATTGAAGTCGAGTGAGAGTTCCTGGGCCACGGCGACCCCTGCGTCCTTGTTAACTATGGCTCAGTATTATGAGCGGCAGGAAGTGGAGGCTAAAGAAAGTGTAGAGAAAAAGACGAAGGAATTGAAAACGAAGGTGATGTTGGCACAGGTTCGGGGAACACAGGGTAGAGGGAATGAGAGAGGTAGACGAGGTGGAGGTAACGCATCGTATGGTCGTACGGACATTGCGGAGGATCAGTGTGCTTATTGTAAGGAGTTTGGGCATTGGGCCGACGATTGTCCGGTACTTCGTGAACAGCGTAGTCAGCGTGGTCGAGGTAGTGGAAGGTCAAGAGGAGGTTATACTGGAATGAGAGGTGGCGGAGGTGATCGTAGACAGGTTGAGGAGAGGGGCCGTGGCCAGGACGAACGAAATACGTTTGATAGACGGAATCAATATCAGATTTTGGAAGGAGAGAATGTGGAACATCAGGATTATGTGCATGCATAGGATTGCGTAGGATGGGGTAAGGAATCAGTTGAAGTGCCAGTTAAGCATGAGCGGATTTTGCGGATTGGCAATCCGCGAATTTGCGGATTTGCGAACTCGCAATCCGCAAAATCCGCGAATTCCCGCGAATTTGCGGATTTTTTTTTTTTTTTGTGTTCGCCCGTGTTTCTGCCAGTTCGCGAGGGTTTTTACAATTTCGCAATTTGCGAACTTACCTGTCGGGTCGCAAGTTTTGCGAACTTGTTGTTTCTACGTGTCCAACCTGTTTGGGACACTCTTCTTCATCACTGCCACTCTCTGTCACCACTGCCACTCTCTGACTACTCATGCCACCCTCTGGCCCACCCATGCCACCCTCTGTTTCATCACCACACCCTCTGGTTGTCCAGTGTACATTATTTTCGGCAAAGCAAAGCACACCTTCCCTGCCTCAAGTGACCTGAATTAATTTGGGGCTGATTAATGTGTCACAGAATATTTTTTTAGCTGGCACCTGCTTCCTTAGTGCGCCCTGATTAGTGATCTTTTGCACTTGCTAAGTGCTTTCATTGTTGCAAAATTAGTTACAACACCTGCCCTGCCCCAACTGACAATAATGAATTAGGGGCTGATTAATGGATTTTAACTTCCAGCCTGGCTCCTGCTTGTCTCCCTTAGCTGTAATTCATGACCTTTGTGGCATATGTGTAACTATTCTGAGGTTCAGAGCAGGGTCACATAATAGTTTCAACTGGCAACTGAACTCTGGAGGGGCCCCTCAGGCAGCACTACAGGAAATGGCTACTAATGATGTGCCTGAACTTTTGAACCTGGTAAGTAGTTACTTTCAGTTTTGCTTAAATCGTATTTCTGCAATTTCGCACTTATTCGCGGGGCGCGAACTCACGCGAACAGTGCGAGCAGTGCGAGCAAAATCCGCTGCTCGCGGATTTGCGGATTTTGCAGGAAATTCGCAAATCTCGCGGATTGCGGATTTCCCGAAAATCCGCAAAATCCGCGAGCGGAACGGATTTTCCGCCCATGCCTAGTGCCAGTAGATCAGCAAGGTCCATATGTAACAGCGGGTATTTTGGGTTCTACTGATCAGTTTCTAGTCGACACAGGAGCTACTCGTAGCGCTCTGTCGAAAAACTTGGTTCCGAGGGCTCCCCTGTCTGGCGAAATGATTACGTGTGTAGGGTTTGATGGCACACCCTCCCCCAGCCCATTGTCCAAGCCCCTTGCACTATGCATTGACAAATACTTTAGTTTTGGCCAATTTTTGTTATCGCCCCATACCCCAGATAATATCTTGGGCATTGACTTGCTTAAATATTTTCGAGCAACAATACGCTGCGCTCCAGAGGGAGTGCGGGTTATTCTGAATGACAACTACCCTGACCCTGATGATTGCCCTGACCCTGACAGATTTTGTGTCATTTTAGATATTCCCGCTTTGGCCTCTCTGCCGCACACGTTATGGGCGACATCAGATACGGATGTGGGAGAGATGCGTGTTCCACCAATACACATTACTGTTAAGGAGGGGGCCCCTCTACCACGAGTGCCACAGTATAAGATCTCGAAGGAAGGTGAAATTGCACTGACGCATATTGTTCAGGATTTGATTTCTGCAGGGGTGGTGGAGGAGGTCCCTTATAATGTTTGTAACAGCCCTATTCTACCGATTCTTAAAAGAGACTCAGATGGCAAGATCTATCGATTTATTATTGATTTGCGTGAAATAAATAAAATTGTCATTCCCCAATACCCAGTGGTGTCTGATATCACGACTTTGCTTACTTTGGTTCCACCGACAGCCACCACTTTTAGCGTTATTGATCTAAAGAATGCGTTCTTTTCTATCCCTGTTCACCCAGATAGCAGATATCTGTTTGGTTTTACGCTCAATAATAAATCGTATAGATTTTGTCGTGTTCCCCAAGGCTATACTGAGAGCCCTAGCATCTACAGCCAGGCTTTGAAACGTCAACTAGATTCCTTTAAATTGCAGTCTGGTGTGGCACTCATCCAGTACGTGGATGACCTTCTGCTCGCCGCCGACTCCTATGCACAATGTGAACAGAGTACGGTTGCGTTGCTTTCCTTTTTGGCACAAAACAATCACAAGGTTTCCAAGAAAAAGCTTCAATACTGTAGACCCCAGGTGACCTACCTCGGTCATCTGTTGTCTAAGGAGGGGCGGGCATTAACATCTGATCGAATTCAGGCAATTTTAGACACACCAGTCCCCCGCACGCAGAGAGATGTGCGTGCCTTCATAGGGTTGACATCTTTTTGTAGACAATGGATCATGGGTTTTTCACATATCATAAAACCTTTGCTAGCATTATTGTCCAAAACTACACCGATGCCTCTTGAGTGGACAGACGAATGTCAGAAAGCCTTTGAGCAGTTGAGACAGGCCCTTTGTTCTGCACCTGTGCTAGGAACACCAGATTACACGAAACTCTTCACATTGTACGTGCACGAGAATGATGGGTGCGCGTTGTCAGTGTTAGTGCAGTTACACGGGGATAAGCAGAGACCATGTGCATACTTCGCTGCCATTTTGGATCCTGTAGCACGAGGGTTGCCTGGGTGTTTTCGAGCGGTAGCGGCAACAGCAGTAGCCATACGACAGAGTGAGGGCATAGTGTTATCACACAAACTGTTGGTGTTAGTTCCTCACGCAGTAGATGCCCTGTTAAACCAAACAAAGACCCAATACCTCACAAGCGCACGACTTACAGGATATGAGCTGACACTTTTAGCGCCACACATAACATTGAAAAGATGCGCTACTTTGAACCCCGCGACTTTATTGCCCTATCCGGCCGAGGAGGGTCAGGAAGAAAAACATCATGACTGTGTTTTCCTGACTGAGGAACAGACAAAGGGTCTTGTTGACTTACAGGATGTGCCACTTCCTGATGTGGATGGGGAACTGTGGGTTGATGGATCGTGTTTGAGGCTACCAGATGGTACGACTTCCGCAGCATATGCGATCACGACTCTTAAGACGGTGGTTGAAACAGCTAGAATACCACAAAAATCGGCTCAGGCAGCAGAGCTGATAGCTTTAACAAGAGCCTGCGAATTGAGTGCTGGCCTATGTGTGAACATATACACAGACAGCCGGTATGCCTTTGGAGTGGCCCATGACTTCGGACTTCTCTGGAGGGAACGTGGGTTTCTGACATCACACGGAGAGCACATTATGCACGGAGAGTTAGTGCGTGATCTCCTAAACGCGTTGCTTTGCCCCAAGAAAGTAGCGATAGTGAAGTGCAGTGCCCATAAAAAGATCACGGATAAAGTGGGTCAAGGAAATGCCTTTGCAGACAGCATAGCAAGGCAGACGGCTATGTCCCGAACTAGCTCCCCTATGTACGTGGTACAATCACAGGCCGAGAGATGGAGTGATGCTAGAGCAGAGATACGGGATATTCAAAAATCAGCTACAGAATCTGAGCTTGCGGCTTGGGCAGCAGATGGGGTGCTAGATGACGAAGGTTGTTGGAGAAGCAAAGACATGGAGAAGTGGAAATTGCCTGCGGCTTACTTACAGGCGATGGTCCAGATGACTCATGGACTGGCCCATGTCGGAGCTCTTGCAATAACTCGGCTTTTAACACGAGTCTGGGAACATCCTGAGATTGCAAATACTGCAAAGAGAGTAGTGCAGACCTGCCTGGTGTGTTTACAACACAATCCTGGGAAGGGGGCCCATACTCCGAAAGGAGGGTTCGTTCCACCTTCTGCACCGTTTGAAGTGCTTCAAATGGATTACATCCAACTCGAGCGCTGCAATAACCTGAAGTACGTCCTAGTGGTGGTGTGTGCTTTTAGCAAATGGGTTGAGGCCTACCCCACGAAAGACAATACGGCTTTGACTACAGCTAAGGTGTTGCTTAAGGAATTCTTTCCTCGCTTTGGAGTCTGTAAATTTCTGTGGAGCGATAATGGGCCCCATTTTGTTGGAAAGATTGTGGAATATGTACTGAAGGGGTTAGGGATTCAGCAAAAGTTCCACGCTGTATTCCACCCTCAGTCAGCAGGTTTGGTCGAGCGGTACAATGCCACCTTGAAGCTTAAGCTGGCCAAAATCGTGGCGTCTACATCGTTGAAGTGGCCAGATGCATTGCCGCTAGCACTGCTCTCTCTTAGATCAGTACCCCACTCACGAACTGGCCTTACGCCCTATGAGGTGGTGTTTGGCCGCCCCATGAATATCTGGGGGGTGCCCAAGCCGCGATTAATACATGATGTGCCTTGTGTTATGATGAATGATTATTTGGCACGATTAACAAATGATTTGCTCTCTATTCATCAACAGGTTCGAGAAGCGCTCCCTGATAACTCCACTGGAGAAGGCCACGATCTTCGTCCTGGGGACCACGTGATGATCCGCTCGTTTGAGAGAGCAAGCAGTTTGGAGCCCAGGTGGAAAGGCCCCGAGCAGGTCCTCTTGGCGACCCGCACCGCAGTACGAGTGACGAACAGGAAGCGGTGGGTGCATTCGACCCATTGTCGCCGTGTCTCTCCGGACCTGGTGACTCCTGCTGTGCTGACTGACTATAAGGAGATCTTGGAGAAAGAAAAGAGCCCAGCTGTGACGTCGGCCGAAGTGGAGGGAGTCTTCCCGGACCAATCTGTTACTGGAAGAGAGCGCTACAATCTACGCCCGCGATAAGAAGATTTTTGTTCCTTTTTTATGACTGGTTGGTTACCGCTCCAGGTTTGTGAAACGGAAACCGGGAATTCCAAGGGGGGGGGATCAGTTCTGCCAGAGTAGCGACACCCGTCTTGGCCCGGAGAAAAAAAACAACGGCTACCTCGGAGTTCAGCACCGCATTTTTCTTTTTTTTAGGTATACACGCACGTGTATCTGGGACAATTTGTGAACAATTTGTGAACAATTCGTGCTACTTGAGACTCTGTACAAACTTTCTTGAACTATGGCATCAACGGCATCCCGTGACAAGAAAATATTGGGTGCCTTTCTCTTTGTTCTAACTATTGTGGTGATAGCTGTTATAGCCTGGGTAGTCGAACTTGTGGTGCCTGTACGAGAACATTTGCTGCCGACTACCCCGGCACCGTCTGAACATTTCCATTTTACATTGCCATTCCATGAAGAACGCCATCGCCAAACGTACTTAAATAACAGCTTCATTCAGATTCTTCACCACACGCATAATATGACCAATACCTCTAACTGCTGGGTGTGTGGAATGTTGCCTGGGCACCAGAAGAGAGGGGGCACCCCACTTATTCCACTCCCGTTTTCGCACAATGGGTCATGCAATGCCTGGTACACCCTTACTTTGAGATGGCCAACCAAAGGGGGGGTGCTTTTCCGTTTGAATAAAGTATGTTCCCATGACAAGGATGGGTTTCCCCGGGCTGAGGGTACACGTTTTGAGTGGGAAGAATACAGGCCTGATAATGTATCTGCTCCACGAATATATAGCAATCAGCGGAATGTGAATGTATCCAGTGCTCATGTCATAAATGTCATTGCCACAAAAGCCGATTTATGTATCCGAAACAAGGGCACGATTGCAGTGGGGAAAAGCGAATGTAATATTACTCTCACGTTTGATAGCCCGAATGGCATTTCATTTGTTGCATCTCGAAACACCTACTTCATCTGTGGAACGAAGGGGTACCATCAGCTTCCAGTGGGGTGGTTGGGCACATGTTATGTATCGTTTGTGCTGCCTCCTGTATTCATTGCCCCTCCGATGTACCACAACGACTATACTCTGTACCACGATTTTGTTTTGAACAGAGTTAAGCGAACTGTTGCTCTAGAGGACATTGATCAAACGGACACTGCATTACAACAATATGTGGATTTCAATCTGGGACTATTCTCCTTTGTGGGGGCTGCATTGAACAGCCGGAAAATCAGACGGCTGACTCGCGTTGTCGAGGCTGTTGCGAATGACACTGCTATTGCCCTGGGGAATATTACTGAAGAACTGCAGATTTCCAGAATTGTCACCCTCCAAAACCGGATGGTGCTGGACGTTGTTTTGGCTGATCGTGGGGGGGCATGTAGAATCATCGGAAGCAGCTGTTGTGTTTACGTCCCTGATAATTCTCCATCTGTGTATGATGCGATTTCTAAGCTGCATAAAATAGCTGCCGAAATACACCCGGACAATGGAACTTGGACACTTTCTGGATGGTTCTGGTCCATGATTGCAACTTGGGGCTGGAAACTGTTGACAATTCTCTGCATACTTGTGGGAGCAATGTTCTTTATATGTTTGTGTATCCAATGTGGCCCTGCCTTATGTTCAATGTGTCTATCAGCTTGCTTACCATCGAGACGAGCTCTTGCCCATGACAAAATGATGCTACACAAAGAGGTGACACAAATTATGTTAATAGACATCGAGGACGAACATCCAGACTATGTTCATTATGAGGTAGATTCAGCTAAACGCTAAAAGGGTCGTCTGTCGTAATTGGCCCGTTCGGATTAGCGATTAGCTGAACCTACACGTTGTCCTCCTTAACTTGGCTATATACGATAAACGCCATTTTGAATGTTGCAGCGGCCATCTTAGACCATGAGCGGCCTCGTGGCCGACGTGCCCTTTAGTCCTTTGTCCGTTCCACTGACCACTCTCATCTGCCCAGTAACAGGCTATTTTTAGTACTGGTCAAGCCACACATGCGCAGTTCTCACTGACCCGTAAACCTTCAGGAATGTGCCGCTAACTGACCAGTGGGTTTGAAACTCTCCAATGAGCTGGCAGTATTCCAAAACATGACCATATATGTCTCTAAAACTGTGTCTTAACTTGTGCCGCCTATCTTTTATTGCCCCAAACTTGTATATAAACGGGGTCACACCGGTGTTCGGTGTGATACCTCTTGCATTACCGAAGGGTGCTGTTTGAGTGTACCACCACCCCATGGGGTTTTAATAAACTTGTTCTTTGCATTTTACAGTTTCCGTGCCAACAGTTCTTGTGTAAGTGGGTAATCTCTGGAGCGTGTAGGCCTTGGGAACCCCGAAATACTTCACCGGGTCCTTTGATAAAACCCCCTTTCCTCTGTGCCCGTTTGTCTTGCTCGTTCCCAGGCCGCCACCTGGCCCTGCGGATACTGTTTATTGCCCCCTATACAGTAGGAAGCTTCTCCCATCAAAGGATCCACGAGTTGATCAAAGACCCCACCCCATGAGATCCGATCAACCACATTCATTCCGTGAATCGGCGGAATGTTCAGCTGCGCAACAATCATCACCTGTTGTGACCGGGGTGGGGACTTCAACTGTAAATGTGTGTGGGAACGGTCCTAAAGCGGGGATTCCGAGGATGTCCTTTCATACTTCAAAGCATTGCAAGAATGTGTGACATGCAATAAAGATCATAAACCTGTGTATAAGAGGCCAGGCCTCAGAGATGCGGGTAGAGCACCTCGAGAAGATACCCTGTTGTCTGATTTGATGTGTTCTGCTCCGTCGGAATAAAACTTCTGTTTCCTGCCTTCCAGTCTCCAGCGCCTGCCTCTTTGTTTGGTAACTTGAGTGGGTATAGAGGCGGTCAACGCCGGGCAACTCTGAAAAAGGTCATCGGCCCTACCTTTTTCCACAATTGGCGTCCCAAACGTGGGGCCCATCAGCGACTCGTGGATCCAGTGGGAGAGGTCCTGACGACAGAGTGAACGACTGCAACGATCGGGAGAGCTCCTGTCCGATAGACCCTCGTCTGACAGCCGATCATCCGAACTTCACTGGTTCCGAACAGACCTCTCTGGAGTGATCTACGGTCCTGACTGGGAACCATCAGGAGTGCCGCGAAGATTACGAAGAATAGAGGACGATCTGGCGCTGGATTCGGAAGACAAGAAACTGTCCATGCGGTCCGGGTAAGGTCGTGTAAACACGACGAAATTGCGAAATGATTGTTTGATTGTTTGGAAAATACTAGTATTACTCTTTTGTTGATTTGTTTGGAGATTCACTGTCTGCAAACGGAGAAACAACAGGCTCTCTCTTTGCAAGCAGTGAAGGATAGGTAACGCAGACTTTTGTCCCCGTTGTAATCCGTCGTGCCTATCTTCCTCCCCCACTGATTGATTGTTTGGCCCGAACTGTTGTTCGTGGATTGTTTTCTGGAGATTCTCTGTCTGCAAACAGGGAAGAACAGGTTCTCTCTTTGCAGGTGGTGAAAGGGTAGGTAATGCAGACTTTTGCCCCCGTTGTAACCCGTCGTGCCTACTTATTCTCCCCATTGATTGTTTGATTGACCGAACATTGACTGTTCGATATTGGTTCTTTTGAGGTATTCACCGCCTGCAAACAACCAAGAATAGAAATATTCTGTCTAGTCTTTGCACGCAGTGATATGATAGGTAGTGCAGACCTTTGTCCCCGTTGTAACCCGTCATGCCTATCTTCTCCCCACTGATTGGTAGCCTGTTTAGCCCGGACCGCTTATTAGAGATGAACCATCCAGCTCCACTGGAAGGCACCCCTAATAAGGACATGTTCATGAAGCATGGATTGATCGCTATAGCTTATAGCAAGCTGTGGCACAAATATACGAAAAAGGATCGAGAAAGTCAGTGGCCACTGATAGGATCCTTCGACGAGGATAAAATAAGCGCGCTAGAAACAGCCCTTGGGAAACACAAGACAACACCCACTATGCTTGATAGTCTCGGCATGTGGCGCAAAGAAACCGAACAGCGTAAAAAGAGAAATGAGAGTAGGTTGCGAAAAGAGCTGCGAAAGGCAGCCCACCTAGCTGCTAAGAAATTAGAAGAGGAGATTAAGGAAAGAGAGGAAGCCAAACAGAAACTAGAGGTAGAAACATCAAGCCAGTGTCCGGTTAGAACGCCCTCTACGCTCTATCCTGAATTGTCCTTGAAACAGCGAGTCAATGGTGATCTTTTGTTAGGTCCTCCAATCATCTACATGCCCCCTCCCTATGCCCCTTCCCAACCTTTAGCACAGCAGCCACCACCCCCAAGCACAGACGAGAGTAGTACCAGAGCTTCGGCCCCCATGGCCTCTGTGCCGGCCGAACCCCTTGTACAGCACAAGCGGCAGCGCTAAATGACCCTGAGACCCGCAAGGCTGATTCCGCAAGAACGAACAGATTAAGCAAGGATGAGCGAGCAGGGATTGATAAGGTAGTGAGGACATTGGTAGAAAGAAAGGAAAGTGAAGAGCACGTCACGGACATGTTCAACACGTATACAGGGAGCCACAGACGACATTTTGCCGTACGACTGTGTTACCATGTCTTGAATGCGTACGAGGACCGATATCGAGACAAAGGTCCCGAGAGCCTAACGACCCTGTATAGGAAGGTCGATATCGGGGATGAGGGCGAGTGTGATGTGACGGACCTCCTTACGCGTACGCTTGAGGTTTTCCGCCACCTCCCTGAACAGGAATCGGAAGCTAAACCCACGACACCTGTAGCAACCGAACCACAAACTGAGTGAGCTAGCGCCATGATGCCAATAAGAGAGGCTGCCCCTTACTGGGTTCCTCCACGAGGTCTAGGAACTCACGATGACGTCAACCACCAAGATGCAAGAGGGAGGGTAGTGTACAACTGGGTCTATCAGCCATGGGATCGGCAGGATATTCGGACATTTCGGAAATCTCTGCCTGATTTACGTAAAAACCCCACTGCCTTCTATACTGAATTAGGTACAGCCCTAGGTTCAACGATTATGACCCTGGCTGACATCAACTTGTTTTTCGGGTTATGTCTGCCAGCTGATGTGTGGAAGCAAATCCGGAAAGTCGACCACCTTGAGCTGTTTGGACATACCTGGTCACAACTCGATGGCATAGATAGACAATGGGAGCCCGGACAGAAGCCTTTCAAATCCATTTTAGACCTCCCAGATAAAATCGTACAGAAATTGAAAACCCTGATTCCAGAAAAGAAAGTGGACTGGTCGATAGTAACGGCTTGTCGTCAGAAACCCCAGGAGGATGTATCGGACTACTTCTCCCGGTATGAAACGGTGTTCTCCGATTACAGCGGCCAGGACATGACCACTGCAACCGGACACCATCTGTTTGTCCAGAATTATGTTAAGGGTTTGTCACCGGAGGTCTCCCAGAAACTGCAGGCCAGCGAGAGTAGTTGGGCGGCCTCCAAACCTGCTGCTATCCTTCAGATGGCCCAATATTACGAGCACCAGAAAAATGAAAACGATAGAGCAACAGAGAAAAAGAAAAAAGACCTAAAAGAGAGGGTGATGATCGCACAGTTGCAAGGGGTGACTATAGGAGGAGAACAATACAAAGGAAACTATCAGACAAATGCCCCTAGGAACGCACCTCCTAAAGACCGCACCCCGACACCCCGCATTGGACGTACAGACATTAGCGAGGACCAGTGTGCCTTCTGTAAAGGATTCGGCCATTGGAAATCCCAGTGCCCGGTTCTTTTGTAGATGAACAGAAATAGGGACCCCAAGGACGTAGCGGGTGGACCGAGAAATAGAGGACAGCAACGGGGGCCCGCAAATGACACGACTAACGATAGATCAAACAGACCAAATACATTTGACCGACCCAGACAGAACCAGTACCAGCAATCGGACTGCGACGATGCCCGCGACTTCGCATAGGACTGCCAAGGGAGGGATCCAGTTGAGCTCTATGTTGACCAGCTAGGTCCTTATGTCACTGCTAAGGTCCTGGGTACAAAGTCTCCATTTTTGGTAGACACTTGCGCAACACGTAGTGCGTTATCTAAACGACTGATTCCAAGGGCACCCTTGTCTGGCTCACTTGTGACATCGATAGGTTTCGATGGAACGCCCTCCACTAACCCTTTGTCCACTCCGATCCCCTTCGACCTAGAGAACAATATAACCGACACAACGTTTTTGCTCTCTGCCAATACTCCTGACGCCATTATGGGACTTGACTTACTGAAGCATTTCCGAGCGACTATTAGATGTTCCCAAGACAGAGTTCGAGTTTTCCTGTACAACAACCCCATTCTGCTTAGACATTGCCCTTCCCGACGCATGTTTTCTATCAATGACGCTGACATGTCTCTGCTTGACACTCTGCCTCTGTATCTGTGGGCCAAGACAGATTCGGACGTAGGACGCATGATGATTGACCCAGTGCACATCACTGTTCGACCGGATGCAATACTCCCAAAACATCCACAATATCGGATATCGCCCGAGGGCGAGAAGGCATTGGTAAATATTATTCAGTCACTGATAGATGCAGGAGTGGTAGAGGAAGTGGTTAGCAACGTTTGCAACAGTCCTATCTTGCCCATCATCAAGAAACAAGGAGAGGGGGATGAGAAAGCATACCGCTTCATCATTGACCTTCGAGAGATCAACAAAGTGGTTGTACCCCAGTACCCCGTGGTCTCAGACATCACCACTATCCTGACTTTGATTCCTTCTACTGCCACCACCTTCACTGTCATCGACCTCAAAAACGCATTTTTCTCTATCCCCATCCACCCAGACAGCCAATATCTCTTCTGCTTCACTCTAAAGGCCCGCTCATATAGGTTCTGCCGAGCACCCCAAGGCTACACAGAAAGCCCCAGCATCTACAGTCAGGCCCTCAAGAGACAACTGGATCAGGTCCAGTTACCCGATAGAGTGGTGTTAATACAATACGTTGATGACATCCTTTTGGCAGCCGACACCACTCCACTAGCAGTCACCGCCACCATTCAACTCCTGCACTTCCTTGCGGAAAATGGCCACAAGGACTCCAAAAAGAAGTTACAATTCTGCCAACCCCAGGTCACTTACTTAGGCCACCTTCTGTCCAAAGACGGAAGGAAACTTACTCCCGACCGGATCCAAACCATTCTTGAAACCCCTGTCCCAAAGACTCAGAAACAGGTCCGCTCCCTACTAGGCCTCACCTCCTTCTGCCGACAGTGGTTGCCAAACTTCAGCCTCATTGTAAAACCGTTGCTATCTCTGCTAGCTAAAGATGTCCCCTTCCTGCTCCCTTGGACCCCTGAATGCCAATCCTCCTTCATAGAACTACGAGATGCCCTTTGTTCGGCCCCTGTCCTAGGCACCCCCGACTACACAAAGCCCTTCTCCCTCTTCATTCACGAAAGGGAGGGGTGTGCTTTATCTGTCCTGACCCAGTCCATTGGCCCAAAGCAAAGACCATGCGCTTACTTCTCTGCCACTCTTGACCCCGTAGCCAGAGCCTTGCCTGCCTGCCTTCGAGCTGTAGCTGCCGCTGCTATCTCTATCCGACAGAGTGAGGGGATCGTGCTCTCGAATTCCCTCACGGTACTAGTACCCCATGCAGTTGACACCCTACTGAACCAAACCAAGACACAACACCTGACGAGTGCACGACTGACTGGATACGAACTGACTCTGCTTGCACCCCATATCACCCTGAAAAGATGCACCACACTGAACCCGGCAACTTTGTTACCCCTACCAGAGAACGATCCCAATGTGCCCCCTGTACACGACTGTGTGACCCTCACGGACGAACAGACTAGAAGTAGGGCTGACCTCAGAGACACGGCTTTTCCTGACCCTGACGGAGAGCTGTGGGTGGACGGCTCTTGCATCAAACTCCCCGATGGCACCACTTCAGCTGCCTATGCAGTCACCACGGCTCGAACTGTAGTCGAGACAGCCCGCATCACACAACGATCTGCTCAGGCAGCGGAACTGATTGCCCTGACACGAGCATGCATCCTAGCAGCAGGAACCACAGCGAACATTTACACCGACAGCCAGTATGCCTTCGGGGTGGTTCACCATTTTGGGCTCCTTTGGAAGGAAAGGGGATTCTTGACCTCGCACGGCACCCCTATCTTACATGGAGATTTAGTCTCCGCCCTGATCGAAGCCGTCCTTCTCCCCAAAAGACTTGCGGTTATCAAATGCCAAGCACACAAGAAAGTGACAGACATTATTGGACAGGGAAATGCACTAGCCGATGTCACTGCTCGAACCACCGCTGAAAATAGGACGACGACAAACATGTACGTGACCAGGTCACAAGCAGAGAAATGGACCGACGCTAGGGACACTATTAGGGACATTCAAATGGCTAGCACAAAACACGAATTGACTGAATGGGCATGGGTGGGATTAAAAGACGATGAAGGCTGCTGGCGGACAAAAGACACGAACAAATGGTTGCTACCTGACTCATACCTGGTTCCCATACTGACTATGGCACACTCCCCTGCTCACATAGGATCAGCCCCCATGATTGAACTTGTCTCCAGAGTTTGGCACAATGACAAAATCACAGACTCCGGCAAACGTCTGGTCCAACAATGCCTGATATGCCTACAACATAACCCCGGGAAAGGAACAGTGGTACCCCGGGGCGGGTTTGGGGTTCCCAATCACCCGTTTGAAGTCCTGCAGATGGACTACATCCAACTAGACAGATGCCAAGGCCTGAAATATGTGCTCGTAGTGGTGTGTGCATTTAGCAAATGGGTGGAAGCATACCCAACCCGTGATAACACTGCTATGGCCACTGCAAAAGTACTGTTAAAAGAATTCTTCCCTCGCTACGGCCTTTGTCGAATTTTATGGAGCGACAATGGCCCCCACTTCATAGCCGAAGTCATCCAGCTCATCTTAAAGGGGCTGGGTATCAAGCAAAAGTTCCACGCAGTCTTCCACCCCCAGTCTGCTGGACTTGTCGAGCGACACAATGCCACACTAAAGCTAAAACTAGCCAAGATAGTGGCTACCACGGGACTGAAATGGCCAGACGCTTTCCCACTGGCATTGCTATCGATGCGTTCCACCCCCACCAAACACCACTTGACACCTTACGAGGTCGTTTTCGGCCGACCCATGAGCGTCTGGTCTGCACCAAAACCGACTTCCATTCATGACGTCCCGGACGTCCTAATGTCTGATTATTTCTATAAGTTGACTGAAACTCTGTCTGTCATTCATCAGCAGGTGCAGCAGGCCATCCCCGATGCTTCCAGGGGTCCGGGCCACGACATCCAACCGGGGGACTCTGTGTTAGTCCGGAATTTTCAACGGGCGAAGAGTTTGGAACCCCGGTGGACGGGACCCTGGCAAGAACTGATCACCACCCGGACGGCTCTTCGAGTGGAGGGGAAACGGCACTGGCTGCACGCGCACCACTGCAAGAAGGTCTCCTCGACCCTGGCCACAACAGAAAACATGGACAACCAGGAAGAGCTCCTGAACAAGGATCGACCATCACTGAACTGCTATCCTGATACCGAGGCACTTGAACTTGCAAAATTCCCTGATCCCACTGTGACATCCAGGGAAGGGTATTTCCTGCGTCGAAAGGAGGGAGCTTCGGCTAAGTAGACCACGGACTAAGTTAAATCTCAGAACGGTGACCTAAACACCACCAAGGGTTACCCGGAGAGAAGCTAAACGAAGTCTGTGGTTCTGCCCGCTACCGAGCACCTTGAAGATGATGGAAGCGCCAGATAAGAAGATGATGGAAGCGCCAAATAAGAAGATGATGGAAGCAGCTGGAAATACCCACTACAGGAACCCAAAGACTGACAATATGCACAAATCAAAGACAATCGCCTTCTTCATTGTCTTCCTCTTTTGCCTTCTCCTCATGACTTCCTTCTGGATCTTGGAGGAATGCACACCTGCTCATCAGATATTGCTAACCACTGCGCAGCCTACTACCATGAAGGAACATTATTTGATCTCGCTCTCTCCTCAACTCAGAGAAAGGCGAAAGGAGTTCTGGAACAACTCCTTTGTGCAGCTACTGCACCAGCACAATCTCGCCACCAATGCCACCAACTGCTGGATCTGTGGGTTGCTACCCCATGCCACTGGACATTCGATACCTTTCATCCCTTCACCCTTCTCAATTCACGGCTCCTGCCTTGCTTGGCTGATCCTCTTGCAAGAGAGCTATAAGGACAATGCCACCTCCAGCAAAACCATGACGCATTTATTTCATGAGGTCTGGCGAAACAAAACAAAGACACATTTCTGCCCGCAGACCTCCAACGACTCTATCCACATGGACATCCCTGCTAAAGAACGAATTGAAATGCAGGTGTTCAACAATCCAACCAGACCCACCTTCTCCTACCTACGGAAACGAACGGCTGCCACTCTGACTGTGGCTCTATCTGTCATCAACGTCACAGGCCACAAGTGCATAGAAGGGCTTGGGACACAGCTGGTAGGCCGCAGTGCTTGCCGTTTCACCAGAACTTTGGACTCTACCGATCCACCTTCCTTTGTATCCTCTCCAAACATGTACTTCGTTTGCGGTACAAAGGCTTACACCTGGCTCCCCAAAGGTTGGGGGGGCACTTGTTTCATCTCCTTCATTCTTCCTCCGACCTATGTGGCTCCAGCGAATCATCATAGACAAAAACGAGCCAAGGACATTGAACAAGCCGACTCTACAGGAGCACAGTTCCTTGATGCAATGAAGGGACTTGTTCCACTCTGGGGCCTGATGGCAAACAGCCGTGCCATCCGACATCTGACTCAGGCAGTCGAGACAACAATGAACATCACAGCTGGTATCCTTGCTAACAACACAGCCGAGCTTCAAGCGGTCCGCCTGGTGGCTCTCCAGAACCGCCTTGTTCTAGATGTGGTTCTAGCGGATCGTGGTGGAGCATGCCGCATTATTGGGTCCAGCTGCTGTACATATATACCGGACAATTCACCCTCAGTGTACAAGGCCATGGAACACCGCCACAGACTCTCCTCAGAAGTCCACCAGGAGCAGGAAGAATGGTCGCTTGGTGGATGGTTCTGGAGTACTGTTAAGAACTGGGGCTGGAGACTGTTTACCATTATCCTGATTCCTGTAGTCGTAATATGTGGGTTATGCTTAGGAATTCAATGCCTACCGCCTCTGTGTTCGTTATGTGCGAATTGTATTTGCCCTAAGACTGTGGACTTTGGAAAGGAACGCATGGGAGCATTATATGATGCAGAGGTTAGGAATTTAATGAAGATTGACATAGAGTAGACAAGCTGGCTAGATATGTTGAAAAGGGAGGACTGTTAAAATCTAGACTGCAGTGTCAACATTATTGGCGCCATCTTGCCCCCTTTTCGAGCCCATTCATGCGCGTAAGCGGCAGCCATTTTAAATGCCATGGCCTCTCTGCCCATCGCCGATAGTCAGCGCGTCTCTCTCTCTCTCTCCTGACCTCGCAAGCATCCCCCGCACGCTGACAGCCCCCGCTCTCACATGCCTTGGGTCATAAACCCCTCTTCAGCACAGCTCTGCCTCGGAACCCCATCCTGTTCCCAGCTCCACACCTCCCTCCATTCCTTTCATGATCCCGGGTCCTTTGATAAAACCCCCTTTCCTCTGTGCCCGTTTGTCTTACTCGTTCCCAGGCCGCCACCTGGCCCTGCGGATACTGTTTATTGCCCCCTATACAGTAGGAAGCTTCTCCCATCAAAGGATCCACGAGTTGATCAAAGCCCCCACCCCATGAGATCCGATCAACCACATACATTCCGTGAATCGGCGGAATGTCCAGCTGCGCGACAATCATCACCTGTTGTGACCGGGGTGGGGACTTCAACTGTAAATTTGTGTGGGAACGGGCCTAAAGCGGGGATTCCGAGGATGTCCTTTCATACTTCAAAGCATTGCAAGAATGTGTGACATGCAATAAAGATCATAAACCTGTGTATAAGAGGCCAGGCCTCAGAGATGCGGGGAGAGCACCTCGAGAAGATACCCTGTTGTCTGATTTGATGTGTTCTGCTCCGTCGGAATAAAACTTCTGTTTCCTGCCTTCCAGTCTCCAGCACCTGCCTCTTTGTTTGGTAACTTGAGTGGGTATAGAGGCGGTTAACGCCGGGCAACTCTGAAAAAGGTCATCGGCCCTACCTTTTTCCACACAACACGCTAACGAATTAAATTACGCAACAATTAAATCACAAAATTCATTACTTAAAATA